>NC_135786.1:222170833-222539166 GCF_051106095.1 Pogona vitticeps | reverse complement strand
CTTAACTCACATTGTTATGCTTAAAATGATAAACATATATCCTCTTTTTATTGCTTTGTCTATGTTTCAGATGAAACATTTCAGAGATTATGTCGAGAGGTGCCATCTGACTCTTTGGCGCTTTTTTAAAAAAATGCATTCTGTAGTAGCGTTGCACTCCATTTTTACAATATGACACCGTCGCTTCATGTTTTCTTGATTTGTTGTGCCGAGGCTGACTTTCTCATTGCAGGGTCCTAGCCTGTCGAGGGTGCGGAGTACATTTGGTTCCTGAATGTTGCTGCAAATGAAGTTTTAAATTGTCTTGTCTGGTATTCCCATTGTTCTTTCCTTCTCTCCTCTTTTCATTTTCTTAAATGTTTTAAAGAAAGTATTTCAAGCCTAGCCCCCTCTCCTCCTGCAGTTCAGAAAGGTATATCGAGGGCCTTCTTCTGATCCCACTCAGCCTGCTGCCAATCACACATTTTCACATAATTGAAAACTGACATTGAGTGTGCTTCAGGTGCATCCACTCTCTCTGATCTACAAGAAAATGAGCATTTTAAATGCTTGTGACCAGGTAGGAATGGAAGAAAGACAGGGCGTTGAGGGTAGAGTAATATTTATAACATGATCATGGAAAATATAAAACTAAGTAGCCTGGGCAGCAATGAATTTGTGAAAGTGCTGAAAAATGGGGCAGTGTACATAAGTTAGAAGATTTCTGAGTGAAATCCACAAATAAATAATAAAATAATAATTGTGTGCCATCAAGTCATTTCTGATACATGGTGACCTTTCTGTTTTCAGAAGTTATTTATGATCCCTTTCTGGTGGAGGTCTGGAACCAAGACACACGCTGGGTAACCAAGCCTCTGACCCCTAATGCTCAAACCCAGGGAGCTATCCAGCCACCCTAATAAAATCCAGAAACCAACTCCCTTTTTGTCAAATCACTCCCCACAGCCTTCTAAAAACAATAACCAAGGCTTGCAGTCCTAAATACAGTGGCCATAGAATTACTGAACAGAGTGGAACTAACTTCTGTGTGGTACCACACGAGGGCATGATCATAGTTAAGATAACCAAGGAAAGTGACCACAACATTTCTGTAGATCAAGTTGTTGTGCACGAGGCAACAGTGCAAGCGGTGCAACCAATCGGTAATCTGATCACCACGTTCATCTGTTAGGTGCAAAGAGGAATTATTATTACTTCATCACTTTGTCCTTTTCTCAGTTATTTTCAGACAACTGGTAAAAGCAGTTCCCATTATTTGGCAGGATAATACAGGCAACAGTGCGAAACAACAATTGTTCTATAATCCTTGCCAAGTGGTTATATGCACCCTAGGGTAATTTGCCAGGATTATACACACCTCAGGATAATTGTAGATGCACACACTTCTGTGTGCATCTACAATTTACATCTTAAGCAAGCTGTGAGAAATGCCAACCTGTACAAGAAGTGATCTTATATCTGGTTTGCTGGTCTTGGCATTGTGACAGGAGTACATTTCTCACAGGCAGGTTGTCACTGAATCCTTTGTCCAGTTCTAACATCATAGCGTAGCCGTTGTTTGCCAAAAATACTACATAACCTAGTTCTCTATCCTAAACTTAAAACTGGAGCCATGGGCTATGCCTGAACCAAACCAAGGGCACATCCTCCCATCTTATAAATAGGTTTTATGACCATTTTTCTGCCAATGTGGAATTACCAAAACACAAGGAAGGTGGGCCACACATGTCTTGATAGGCCATACTTCATGCCTTGGTCATTGCCGAGAAAGAGTGTCACATATTTGCTTAAAACTGTATTTAACAACTGGTTAGGAAAGGATGTCGTTCATGCTCTTAGTGACAGAGATGTGTTGGTTCAGATACCTCCTATCAGAAATCATATGCTTCTGTACCTTGAAGTATGTTATACATCTGTTCTTGTGGCAATGACTTGAAAGGATTTTGTCCTTTTCTAGGATTTCATAACAAAGATGCATTGTTATCATTTAATATCCAGCAAAAAAAGGCCCAAAAAACCAAACCAACCCTATATGGTGTCAAGGTTTGGATTGCCACATTTAGTGAGGTCTTTTTTCTTTCTTTAAAGCTTCTCAACTACTGATAGACAGAGCTCTTTCTATGAACATCTTCTGAAATTAAACATTTGTATTCCACTAATCTGAGAGGTAGACATGGGAAATTATTTTTTTAAAAAAAAATTACAGCTCCCAGGATGTCCTAGCCAGCACCACAGTCCAACAGAAAGAGAGAGAGAGAGAGAGAGCATTTTTCCTTCTCTGGCAGTGGATAGGATCACACAGTATACTATCAACCAAAAGGCTTTTTAATAAGACTTTTGGCACAAGTTCCAGTCAGGAGTTCCCCAGGGCCTTCTTTGAATGTGTGATTTTCATTTTAAAATTTTGTTTCTAGTCTTTATCCTTGAAGAAGATTCGGGGTGGGGGGAAGCATGCCAGATTTCCTCTGAGAGAAAAACTTGCTTCCTCCTTAAGGTGTCTTGTCCAGTTATTACAAAGACAGTGGCATAACTGAAAAGTCACCCTGTTTAAATGTCATACAATTTTATTTTATTAATATCTCATAGGTTTAAGTAATATTCATATATTCGGCTACCTGCATTTACATTTTTAAAAAAAACAGCTTGACAAAGTTGTTTTTGTCAAAGTCCATCACTCCCAGAAGCTCCCAGTGGTTATTCTGGGTGAAGGAACTTCCAGAATGGTAGTCCAGAAGTGTTAACTTTTCCAAAGTCAGTTCTAGATCTACTGCAGATTATCTTACTGCCAGAGTGACCACCAAGGACACAAATCCTGGTGGGAAAACGCCAGAACTGTTTCAGATGAAAAGCTGTGCTGAGACATATATAATATGAGAGGCTACATGTTTACCCAAATTCTGGACCACTAGCCCTATACTGAAAATAGGACATAAGGGAAACGTCCTGTTAGATGGTTTGCCACCTAGAAAGATCTGGAAACTCCACAAAGAAGTAAATTTGCTGGTGTGCATCAGGATAACGGTTCTCTAACATTCAACATATGTAAAACCAGTTAAAAGATTAAAAAGACTGACCCAAAATGTCCAGCTTGATACATTTAATTTACTTGTTTTAGCTTGACATGCTAGCAAAATCTATTCTTTTGTAAGAGAATGGGTGCAAAATGCAGCCCTGGGATGACATGTTTCTCCTTATGTGTTTTTTTATTTTTGAGGTGTGTATGTTTTGTTTTTTTCACACACACTCAAGTCCTCCCTGGTCCCTTCTTTTTCTGACAAAATACAATTACATTGCCACTAATGGAAGTATCTCAGAATGTTGATTTCACCTTTTGAATAGATCATAGGGTCCCTTCATCATTTAACACCCCAGCATATATATTTTTTTCAAAACTGTAAATGGACTCCCAGACACTTCTGTTTCATTTTGCACTTGTTTGGGTGTTTATGGTAATTTGTGGATGGTCCTAGGGCCAATAAACTGGCCCATGGACCTGCCAAAGTTACCTGCCTCTCTTTGACCATAATGCATTTTATTTCCTCTTAGGTTTGGAGAAGAGGCAACTTTTTTTTTCTAGCATTACTTAAAGGAATGTTTCGGGAAAATATTGGGGAGAGGCTTTTATTCTCAGTAACCTTGCATAATGGATGATATTATCAGCTGACATCCCTTCTCTTTCACTTGCATTGCCCAAAATTTACTACAGAGTGTTCTTAACTCTCTGGAAAAGATTTAACAGGATGCAGTTGGCTGTACGGATTTGAATCCACATCACCTGGCAAATGGATACGCTGGCAAACGGACATAGTAGGGGTCAAATCCAAAACCCGAAACAATTGAGGTAGACAGTTATCACTGCATATTCCTGCTGTGGTATTGGTTCTCAGCTTTTGGCTCTCCAAATATTTTGAAATTCAACTTCCAGAAAACCTAAGGCCTTACAGTTTAACAAACGTAGGGTGGTTATTCTTTATCTTATAAAAATGAGCTCTGCTCAAATGGGATTCTTCCCAATATCCTAAGTGACTGAAGAGTTCGATGCAGAGATTCATACTCAGATTTCCTTTCACCAGTGGCCATGTTGCATTTACTGAGAAAAGGCAAAGATCACCCTGGGCTTGGTGAAATTAATGGATGATTAAAATTAATCTGCAGAATAGAATTCAACACTCTTAAATTTATTAATTACAGCCCAAACCACTCAATCCAACTGAAAGACAATGAACATTTCATTTTCAACATGCAGAGCAGGGCTGTGTGTTTAAAATCCAGGTAAAATAAATGACTATAAAGTAGAAATGAAAATCAGACTCTTATTGCTCAGCAATAACCCACATTCCTGTTTTAATATTAGACCACAATAAACCAAATTAGATTCTACCTTTAGCAGTACAACAGAAGATGAAATTTTGTTACCAGGGGGAAAGAGAGAGAGAGAGAGAGAGATTTCAAATAATAAAGTTAATTATTTAAAGGAAGGTATCTTATGAACTATGGGTAGGTAAGGAAAGAGATCTGTCCACCAGGGCTTTACAATTTGATACATAATTCAGGAAGCAACACACGTCTTCACCCATGAATGTTGCTGATATTGTTATTACCTTGTCACTAGCTACTGCTATACAGTATTAATCAAGAAATAGCTGTGGTTAAGTGCAGTGCCAAGAAAATATATCTTTTTATGCACCCATTTCTATGTCCTCTTTCAGTCTTTGATAATCAAGTTGATACTTCTAGAAGATTCTATTTTAGCTCCCTTAATCTGCTTATGCCCAATCGTACATTTTAAAAAAAGCCAAAGATGTTAAAAACTTGCCCACTCTGATATAGAGATATCTAGTGTGCAATTTGGAAAGGATTTACTTCTTGCCAACATATTTGTTGACATATTTTCTTTTTCAGGTATGTAAGTCATAACCTGTACCCCCAAAGGCACTTCTTTTTCATTGCTTTATAGATGCTATAGGCTCAGCTTTCTCCAGCTTGTCACTGTCCAAATGTGTTGGGCTACAACTCCCATCATCCCACATCAGGAGGCCAGTTGGCCCATAGAGGGGGATAGGCTTGGGAAAGCTGCTCTGGATCCATTCTTAATATCATGTACAAATTAGGGTTAACATGACATTCACATAGATGATAGCAAGATTATGTTTTGAGGTTGTCAAAACAGTTGAAGTTCTCAGAGCCTGTCCAAGAAACAGGAAGAAATTGTTGATGCAAAATCATGTTTTTAATTAGGTCCACATAGTGCCCCATGTAGTTTGCTATACCTTCTGATATTGAAAGTACCCAGCCGGTTCATTAAACTTTAAAATGTTGGCTGTTATAGAAGAAGAAAACCAGAGATTTGTGTTTGGTCCACCAACAGATTAAATAAGATGACCATACAAATTAACTACATTTTAGTTGCAAATTCTTAAGGAAGAGATCTTTTTCTGCTATGGCAATCCACTTTTATGGCCAAATCTTTCCAATGCTGGCCTGAGACACTTTTGTACTCTAGGTAGAAAATCCCAATGTACAACTTCTTGTCATGGAGATAGTGTATCATCCAGCAGAACAGTGAGCCCTTTTGAACTGAATGGAATCTGTATAAGAACACTAATTGCAGTAACTAAACAGATCTTCCAGTTGTTTGGGGTTTCCTGGGTTATGTCTCTCCTTCTCTCTCCCCATCCCTCCCGACAGCACCTAATATCTGCTACTAGTTGACTGCCTCAGGTTTTGTTTCAGGCTAGGAAGACCTCTATACTTTTCTTGCTTTTCTTAATTGGTGTTCCCCTTTTATGTAGAGGAATAAAAGCCAACATCTCAAAATGTCATCATCATCATTAAACAGAACAGCAAAATTCACACCTATGGAAGTCTCAATTCAAGAAAACCCTTTAGGTATATAGCTGTGGATTGCTTCTAGAATGTTCATTACTGTTCTGTCTTTTATGACACATGGTTATTTTATTTTATTTTCTCTATATGTGCTTTCCTCTCCCCCCACCCACCTGCCGCCCAATAGTGCATGTTGATTTCTACTCACAAACATGTTTCTGGTGTATTTCTTATGCAAACAATTCTTCAGGCAGCAAAAGATGTCTGTTACATCTAAACTTGAATAATAAAGTTTTACCATCAGTTATTAAAAAAAAGAGAGAGAAAAAAAGTTTGGAGTCTTGTTTTATGGGGGAAATGCCAGTATGGAAGATGAAAATAGCTCTTAACCTGTATTGAACCTGCCCACAAACCCAGGTCATTTCTTTGTTGACATAGACTATGTGGGGGATTTAGCCCTATCAGATGATGCTAAGCTGAAATCAGTCCTAGCCAGTATAGCCCATAATGAGGAATGCTGGGAATAGCAATGCAGACACATCTGTAGGTCAGTGCTTCATCATTCTTCCACTTCAAGAACAAATGTTTTCCAACAACATTTTTGAAAAGTTGGTACGAACAAAGGGATTATTTCCATCTTTATAGTTCTCTTTTTTCTTCTTCTGTTTACAGTGGTGCCTCGCTTAGCGATGTTAATTGGTTCAAAAAAAACCATCGCTATGGGAAAACATCGCTAAGCGAAACACCATTTCCCATAGGAATGCATTGAAAACCGGATAATCCATTCCAATGCAAATGGATTACCGTCCTTAAGCGAAAATCGCCATAGGAAACATCGCTGAGCGAAACAATCTTTCCCCCATTGGAATGCATTGAAGCCTATTCAATGCATTTCAATGCTTTTGACTGGTCCGTTTTCGCTATTTTAAAAGTTTCTTAAAATGTTCAAAAACTGTTTTAAATCATTGGGATCGTTAGTGCACCTTGTAAAACCTTTGCAAACTTAATTTGGCTTTGTTCTGACTCTTCGTTAATTTTTAGTGAATTCCTCCCCCCATTGGAATGCATTGAACTGTAGGTTTGACAGCTGTCATCGCTAAGCAAGGCAAGGTCCCGAACATCGCTATGCAAAATTTCCTCATTAGAAACATCGCTAAACGGAGCGCAAAATCACTCCAAAAACCTCATCGCTAAGCGAATACATCGTCAAACAAGGCAATCGCTAAGCGAGGCATCACTGTATTTAGAATACTTATTGTTGTCACTTCTGACCTATGGCAACCCTAATAGAGTTTTCAAGGGATATGAGATATTTAAGTAGCAGTTTATGCTAGTGAACTGATCGGATAGCTTAGTGGTTTATTTGGCTGCCAAGCCGGAGACTGAGAGTTCGATTCCCCACTGTGGCTCCTGAGAGAAGAGCCAGCCCATGTGGCCTTGGGTAAGCTGCACAGTCTCGGGGCACCATTAGTAATAGTAAACCATTTCTGTGTATTCTCTACCTAGAAAACCCCAGGAAGGGTCACGATAAGTCAGAATTGACTTAAAGACATTCAATTATTATTATTACACTAGTGAGTTCCTATGGCCAAATGGGAATTTTGAACCCAGGTCTTCTGGGTCCTAGTACCAATGTTCTATCTTCTACACCACACACTGGCTCTCAGAATATTTGGAGACCATCCTGCATTCCAAGATCTCAAGCCAGGATACAAGAAGGATACAAAAAATGATATATTTTTAACATACAATTTTTTTAAAAAAAAATCTAGCATTTTAAAATATGCAAGAATATTTAAGCAAATTAAAACCATACACATTACAAGAACTCCACCATCTATTCAAGTCAATATCCTAAAGGGTGTATTGCACTTTCTTTCCATCAAGGAATGCAAGAGAGCAGAAACCGAGTATTCTGTCATTCCGTGGAACCTAAGGTTAGGGGTTCAATTCCCCATTGTATCTCCTTGACAGTGATGATCCATATGGTCCCTTCTAGTTCTGCAGTTCTAAGAGGATAAGGATTAAGGCCAGTCATGTAGCAGAACTCAAAGGGTCAAAACACCCAGATTTTTTTTATTGTCAGAGGTTATGATACTATCTTAACACCCAGTTTAAGCTTCCCTATTCCTTCTGAATATAGCAATAATCCTTACAATAGCTGAAGGGAAATCTGATTTTCCAAGCAGCCATATGTTCTTATGAACTATCCCAGCATTAATGCAAAGTATTTTGGGGTGGCTAGGTCTTATATGGGCAATTAGCACCCATGAGTTCTGGAAGACATTTGTTCCTACAAAGTGATGTAAATTTGGACTTCCAAGTGTTTTACATGATAATACACATAGCCCGTCTCCACATGAGGAGAGTCCAAAAATACAAGTAGGTGAATTGGATGGTATCAACAACTGTGGAGCAAGTCTTTTGTAAACATAATGTCTCTCAATTGCACATTCAAGACCAAACTGACCTCACATACTTTGCATTACAATCGTGTTAACTTGCAAAAACAAATTTCCTGAAAGGATTGCAGATAAGCTTAAGGGGAACAGGGAAGCCTAGCATAGGGTACATAATGTCATAGTCCCAGGTACAAACACTCCTGGTGCTTCAAACCTATGAGCTTTGGCTCAATTATTACATTGGTTTCCTGATAAAGACAAAAATGGCTAAAACTGGTTTGTTCGTATCAACACAAAGCTGTCTGCATTCAGTATACAATATCCTGCTACATTTGTGAGAGAGCCAGCAAGTATAACTACACCATGGACCATATTGCAGAACCAGTTTTATATAGTTCTTCCTTAATGAAAGGAGACACTGGTTGAACCTGAGTGAGCAGGAGCTCAATAGATAAGCACCACAGGATTATGAGTCACTGTTGATATTCTTAGATTTCATTAACATCCTCCTCCAGGTAGTATATAGGATCCTGAGGTGCGTCTCCCCAATGCATGGGTTTTATTTGGGTGCTTTCCAGTTTTTTGCTATCTCTGTTCCTTTTTTATATGTTGTCCCTCCACCAATCAATGCCATTTTATTCTCACAACAACCCAGTTAAATCAGTCAGGCTAAGATAAGGATGGAGCTTCAGAAGTGTTCTGGAGGCTGCATTGCAGTGGTGGCCAAAAGGTAAGACTGAAGATACCAGGATATTTTAGTGTAAATCTATTCCTAAGTCTTGTTGTTCTGCACTGTCAAGTTGGAACCCTAACAGGGCTTCCAAAGTAAGTGAGATATTTAAGGAGTGGTTTTAGCAGTTCCACTCCCTGAGTGACTTTCCATGCTGAGGGGGGATTTGAACCCTGTTTTCCAGAGTCATAGTTCATCACACTATCCACTACACCACACTGAGAATTATTACTAACCCTTAGAAGTAAATTTTCAGTCTTCAGGGGCAGGCAGAGGAACACATAAGCTGGATAGCCACCAAATGAGAGCATGATCTTATGGGAAATGCCAGAAGGCCAGATTGGAACTGCTGGTCAGCCAGTTTCTGACCCATGGCCTAATGTTCTCCACTTGGTCTAATAGCTAATGGCAGCCCAAAGGTCATCTAGTGACTTCGATGGCTAAATAGAGACTGAATTCCTCCCTTCTCAATGCTAGTTGGATGCTCAAACCACCACACTACACTGACTGTTGAAATTATTCCAGTCTTCTATTAATCAGTACTAGGTTTAGAGCTAGAAACCAAACAGAAGTCCTGCATGTGCAGATTAGGACTAGGACTGCGTTCCAGTAAGGACTGAAAGAATGAGAGGGTGCATGGGGCATTAAATGGTCTCAGAAAGGCTGGGTGATCATCCTCTCTTAGAATTCTTCTTCCTCACATCCAGTGACTGTCCAAAGAAGTCCAAAATAACTCCACAAAATGTATGCCCTCCATGTAACACCATCTTTTGCGAGAAGAGACTGCACATAGCACACTTTCCAAGCAAATACATAGATGTTTCCTTAAGAATTCAGGGTTCCCTTATTTGGCATTTGTTGCAGAATGCATTTGTTGCATTCTGAACCCTCTAAGGAACAGCTGTAGCTCTGTGGGGACGCAAAGTGAAGAGTGTTCAGTTCCTGGTTAAACTAGGAAGGATACCTTCCTGAAACCTTACTACCAGGCAAGGATTATCTGCTGTAGCAAAGACCAATGTATTAGAACTCTTTAGCAGAACCTTGTAAACAGCCTACCAAACTACAGGCCCCAGGATTCCTTAGGATGGAGTCATGATAGTCGAAGTGGTACAACAAGTTGTGTACTTCAGATGCACCTATTGCTTTAGAAGGCTGATACCAGATCATCTGCCAAAGTTAAACAAGAGGATACGCTCCCAGGATAGAGGGAACTTCTCCATTAAGGGATTTGGGACAATTATCCATAATTGTCCTAAATCCATTGCAGATACATGGCTTTTTTCCCTCTTTCCAGCTTGATTTTATAGACAGAAATGTGGTCTCTTTGAATGAAACACACATCTGTTCCTGCAGCACCAGGACTGCCATGACTGAGTCAGGAGGACCAAAGCCTATAGATGAGGGGACGTTTGATGAATAGATTGGCAATGCATGTTTTGCATTCTGACATCTGAGATTCTGCTGGTTTTGCACAGGCAGGAAG
Organism: Pogona vitticeps; assembly: GCF_051106095.1. NCBI lineage: Eukaryota > Metazoa > Chordata > Lepidosauria > Squamata > Agamidae > Pogona > Pogona vitticeps. The sequence continues at coordinate 222,528,725 of NC_135786.1, read as the reverse complement.
GAGGGAGGAGGGAGGGATAAGGCCAGCTACTGAAGTGCGTCCAGGCTAGGGGGAAAAGCAAGCAAAAACATTGACATTGTAATCTACCCAAAGTCCTGGGGTCATGAGTTTTGTGGTTCCACAAGGCAGGGTACAGCCCAATTTCAGGAAATGGGGGACATCTCATCTGGAACCTCCCACAGACCAGAACCTTTCCAACCCTTATTAAAGGGAACATTTAATTATCATTTAATTAAATCCCGTTTCTCAAATAATAAAAAGAGTGTGCCACCTACGAAGATGCCGCCACCACCACCACATTTCCTTGTAGCTTCCTTCAGAGATTCCCCTGCTTCAGTGCTAACCAAATCCAAGGCAGCTTAACATATTTGCTCTGATGAGATCACACAGCCCATAGTGGGATGGCTGTGAGCCATTTGTTCCATTATACTGCAATTTCCTTTCTTCAGAGATTTTCTTTTGTCTCATTTGTTTGGAAGACAAGCTCTCAGGCCCCCCCTCCCCACTTAAAATATTTCAAAGTGATATGAAAGATGGTGCAATTAAAACAAAAATGACTTCAAGGACCAAAGTTCTTAATGCAGCTCACACCAAATGGATCTTAACTTGTTCATCATTTACACTACTGTGAACAGGAGCTCTGGATCATTTAAAGTTTCCTACCCCTCCCCACCCTTTCTCCTTCTTTAAGGAGCCATTTAAAAAGTTAAAAGAACATTTTGAAAGCAAAAGAAAAAACATCTTCAAGACACTTGCTTACGTGGGCAGCATTTTTGGGATGGTGAATATGTACACACACTATAGAGTGAATAATTTTCCATTAAATAGAGGAGTAAACTTCAACCTTTGAATTGTGGTGCTGGAGGAGGCTCTTGAGAGTCCCCTGGACTGCACAGAGAACAAACCTATCAATTCTAAAGGAAATCAACCCTGAGTGCTCACTGGAAGGGCAGATCCTGAAGCTGAGGCTCCAATACTTTGGCCATCTCATGAGAAGAGAAGACTCCCTGGAAAAGATGCTGATGTTGGGAAAGTGTGAAGGCAAGAGGAGAAGGGGACGACAGAGGATGAGATGGTTGGACAGTGTCATCGAAGCTACCAACATGAATTTGACCCAACTCCGGGAGGCAGTGGAAGATAGGAGGGCCTGGTGTGCTCTGGTCCATGGGGTCACGAAGAGTCGGACACGACTAAACGACTAAACGAATGAACGAAACTTCAACCACAGCAATGCAGTATTAATACACCCCTCCATTAGCAGATTGCAGTTGTTCTTAAATACTGGTTATTTCTTATTATTGTGTACTTTTCCTAGTTGTCCTACACTATTGTGATCCTAAATAAATAGTGTTTAGACACGGCAAATCTAATGCACAACATAGAGAGCTCTGTTGTTGGTGTTTCCAGAGCAATCAAAACAGTGATGGCAAGGGGGAAATGAGGGAGAAGATGGGAGGGAGGGAATCCATTTTGCACCCATTGCAAACCATGAGAGAGAGTCATTATTTATCTTTATTCCAGAGCTGACATACATGTCTCCCAGCATTGGTATTGTGGTTAGTTCCATATACCCGATCTGCCTCCTTTTTCATCTTTTCTCTCATCCAAGCTCTGAACTCAGGAGGGTATGGACCACCAGCCTTTCTACTTGACTAGAAGAGAAAGCATAAATTTAGATTTCCTCCAGGGATGTTGGAAAGTCTCGGAACCTGGGTCCCAAATCCAAGTCTTTGAGCGTGAGTCTCAAGTCCAAGTTCGGGCAGTGGGGGTGGGCCCATAAGGACTCGACAACATGAGTCGGACAAATGGGTCCAAGTCGCAAGTTGAGTCACAAGTTGCCTCAGAAACTCCCAAGTCAAGTGTGACTTAGGTCAGACTCAACAGCAAGTCATAATTCATGAGTCCCCATCCCTGGTTCCCTCCAAGGTTAGATTTTTAGATAGAAAGATCAGCTCTATCCCAAGGTTCCTCCAGTGAAAGACAGAAGTGCCATGTGGCCTGTTCTGTACCCCTGATCTAATCAGCTGATTTGAGGTGAAACATTCAGCCCTGAATGTTAAAATCCTCTGTGTGTGTGTGTGTGTGTGTGTGTGTGTGTGTGTGTGTGTGTGTGTCGCACGTACACACACACACACACACACACACACACACACACACACACACACACCTACTTCATAGGCATGTCACCCTCTAGAGTTAGAAACAGAGTACAGAAGAAGTTGGCAAGAAACAACTCACAGCATCAATATCCCGAACATCCTTTTCCTGTCAATTAATCTCTTCCAGTTTAATTTCTCACCTGGATTCTTTCCAAATTAATTTCTCTTCCACATTCCCCTAAAATACATTTCCCCCATTAATTCACCCCAAGACAGTAATTTCTTTTCTCTCCTTCACTCTTTTCCCTCTTGTTACTCATGCCTGCCCAGGTGCTCCTCTGTCCCTTTTACCTCCAGTTGAAAGGGGACAGGTTAAAGAGAGTCAAGAAGCTACAAAATATAAAGGGGCCAGCTGCTGTTCAATCAACATGCACCCGCCCAGTAATCTATTTTATTTATTTATTTAAAATACATTTATCCCGCCTTTCTCCTTAAAAGTAACCCAAGGCAGCTTACATCGCTAAAAGGCAATATTTAAAAGCTAAAAATAATATTTTAAAAACTAAAAACTGCAAGTAGACAAATATTTAAAAAGAATCAAACAAATGCAACACTAAAATTGATACAGAAAATCAACACCAAAAGAAACAAGACACATTTAAAAACCTCCCTGACAGCCAGAGATGTAGTCCTTGAAATAGCTTGGACTTAAGGTGTTTAGGGCTTTATAGGTTAAAAACAGCACTTTGATTTGCGCCCGGAAACAGATTGGCAGCCAGTGGATCTGCTGTAACAGGAGTTATGGGATCCATGTAACCAGCTCTGGTTAACAGTTTGGCTGCAGCGTTTTGGACTCACTGACATTTCTGAACCTTTCCAATGCAGAATTTTTAAAATTTGGAATTTCCAAGTATCTGGAATTCCATTATAATCTGTATGAATATTATATAGTCATCATTTTCTCCTTGAAAAGAACACAAAGAGGCAAAACATTTTTAAAAGGACTTCCCTCTGTCCTCGGACTCCTTCCGGGGATGGTGCCAAACACAAAGAGTGCACGCCAACAGCCAGCAGTGCCTAGGGATGAGGAAATGACTGTCATGGGCACACTGATTGAACAGTGAAGAAGTTCATGTCCTCCTGGAGGACGGAGTGGTGCGGACTGATAATGTCCCCTGCCTGAGAGAACAGTCTCTTACCAAGCACACTGCTTGATAGGCAAGGCAGCAGTCTCTCTGTGCCCTTGGCCAGATCTCCCCAAACTCCTTCTCAGCCCAGATGTCTCTTTCAGCTTGCAGGGCTACTGCATATATGCCTCTACCTGTGCCTTTGCCATATTCTTCCTCTGGGCTGTTGTCTCTGGAGGATGGACCCCTGCCATGCTTGTCAAAGGCAGAGTTCCATAAAGCTTGCCCTGTTTTTGCAGGGGTGAGGGACTTGGACCCTAGAATACAGCTGCTGGTACTGCTGTTTGGGGTGATATGGACATTGATGGTTTCTTCCTGCTCTGTGTGACCCCTAAGTGCCAGCTGGACCTTCGTCACTAGCTGCCCTTCTGTGTGATGGAAGGTTGGCTGGCATTGCCCTCCCTGCCACTTCCTGCTATTTAATATCCATTTCCCACTGTTTAATTTGGGGAGTCCAAGAGGTTTCCCAGATGATGATGCTCCTTCTTTCACAAGGAGGCAAGCCTGCAGTAGAGCAGATTCTTTAGCTTTACGGCTGGGGCCACCACTTCAGGCCAGAAAAAAACAACGCTGTTCTCCTTCTTCGAAATCCCCCATTCACCTAGACCGTCCATCATTATGCTCATTCTCATGCCAGCCAAGCCCTAGAACAATGGGAGCACTTGACTAAAGGTAGTTGCCTCCCTTCCAGGGGCCTTTGAAGGACATAGACCAGTGGTTCCCAACCTTGGGCCTCCAGATGTTCTTGGACTTCAGCTCCCAGAAATCCTGGCCAGCAGAGGTGGTGGTGAAGACTTCTGGGAGTTGTAGTCTAAAAACATCTGGAGGCCCAAGGTTGGGGATCACTGACATAGACCACTTGATTCAAAATATCCCGCTGTTCTCTGCACAGAGCAGCAGGCACACTAACAGAAGTCTCCTCTGCCAAATCATGGAGCGCCCTTCGCTACTCCAGCATTCTTTCAGGTAGACAATGGAGTTCCAATGAGTTGCCTCACCCTGGATTAGATGGTGTCATGGCAATCCCACAAGACGGATGCCTGTATATTCTTGCTATTTATATGCTCCATGTACCTCACGCTTACTTCTTTCTCCCTCACCGCCATCCTGAGGGATAGTGTAGATATAGAGAGAGCCCTGAAAGTATCATGGCTTACTGAAACTTTGAACCTGGCTCTGTGTTATCATAATCTAGCATTTTAACCATTACCACCTCAGAATCAGTTTCCATTAAACGGCAGCAATCAAATATTTGTGAGCAGGACACTGATATAAATGAATGCTTTAACAAAACTTACTCAAGACTTCAGACAATATTTTCTAAAAAGGCAGAGTAATGGCTTCTAAATGTGCTCCCATTGTCAAAGGAGATAATAAGACATCATTTGTCCTCTAAAGAGTGAGAAGGTGAGTCCTCATTGACCTCTTCCTCTCCACCCTCACTTGATAATCTTTCTTTTTTTCAAAGTGCACACCACAATATCCTTTTTCAGCTCCTGTGACTGATAGTTCAAAAAGAGATGAATTATTCCTCATATGGATGATATCAATCTATCTACAACTTACGTAGGTAGATTCGATAGCGTCACTTCGAACAGGTGATGTTTGAAGCTACTCTAGCTTCCCTTGATTTCCCTAAAGAGGTCTATGAGCCCTAGTGTGTAGAACAACACTTAATGGTCTCTGTTGTAAATGAAAGAGTTGCCTACACATCTCAAGGACTAAGACGTGCCTTTCTTCACACTTGGTGGTTCCAGTGTCAGTGGAAGTGTCTGATTCACTCCCAAGTGCTATTAAAGGATTGACAGCTCAATGGTGAGATTGATGCTGTGAGACTCTGGTCACGAACATCTGAACAATTCTCTTTAGAGTGGCTGATACAATATCAGCAGAGATGGTCAAGAGAAGAGGTACCACACTTAGCACCAACCTAACTTCTTTGCAACGATAGAAAATTGTATTGCTGTTCGCTTTTCAAGCAGCACTCTCAATCCTACTACCCACCTCAAAGCTTTGAAAGATTAGTTGGAATTGTCACTCCCAGAATACTCTGGCAAGTTTGGCCATATTATTTAATATTTATTTATTTGAAAATATTTCTATTCCTCCTTTCTCCCCAAAATGACCCAAGGCAGCATAGCAATGCTGGATGAGTATTCTGGAAGATGTAGTCCAAAACAGCAATATTTTCGAACTCTGGGCCCATGGTACAATGGTGGCTGCATTTTGTGAAGACATTAAAGCTTCTTGGTTTTTAGTGCATTTACACTATCAGATTAGAATACAGCAATTAGATCCAACTTCGACTGTCACAGTTCCATACAATGGAATCCTGAGACCTGTCATTTGGTGATGTACTTAGAATTTTCTGCTAGGGACCTCCAGTATCCACCTCTGAAATACAGCGGAAAATTTTATCTAGTTCTAGGCTTCCCAGGTTTCTATAGCATTAAACTTATTTTACTTCTACATCACAGAAGCATTGAGTGGAAAAGCTGGTGCAAGTATACTGAAAGTCTAAGTAGTCCTTTCTGTATAGCATGTCTTTTGTCTCTGAAAAATAGATTTCATGAATATTCCACTGCTATTCAATCCTGTGTTGCTTCATCCTTGCCTCACTGCTTCTGAGCTGGTTTCCTCTCTGCTTGTTTTTTCTTTACCCATCCCAGATTAGTCATACAGTGATCCTAGCCAATCAGAGATCCCACTAGAAATGAACTGACATCAGAAGGCTCTTCAGGCAATCATACTTGTTATGCCTTTTGTGACATTTTTCTTGGCCTTTATAAAGGCATCTCCCAACTGTGGGTTTTGGATTTCTGATAAATTGATGCAACAGAGGGCAATGTAGACAGATGTGTTTGCTGTACCTGTGACTCATCAAGCTGAATGAAGGCTACCAATGAAATATGGTGTCTGCCAGCCAACAACAACATCAGACCTCTTTTTTGCTGCTGCCAGTCTAGCCATATAAATCTTAGGATAATTTTCAAGCACCTGGAAGACGCAACATCGGCTTGGTGGGGCCAGATGTTGTATGCCCTTGAATGGGAGGAGGTGATCCATCATAGAGAAACTGCTCTAGAAGGCCCATGCAAAGAGTACATGGAAAGATTTCAGCAGAGCTAAAACAGAAAAGCTAGCTGCCTACTGAGCAACAGAAAGGAGATGATGACACTGATCTGACAATGCAAAGTTGAGATCAGCCATAGCCATATGAACATTGATCATGTGATGCAGAACAGTCCCGTCCCTCAAAGAAACTCAAAGAATAAGACTTTTGTGGATTATTAGTTATGATTTCCTCCAGGATTAGAGGCTAATGTTTCTGAGTACCATGTTTGGGAACATGTAGCAGAGGATGCTATGTTTACAGCAAATGCACACAAATTTCACATCCTCAACCATGCTAAAATTCTGTTGCTTAATGCAAGAAAATGCATAACTTTATTCTGAAACAGTCAGCAAAATAAATGTACCAACCATTCTCAGGGTGCGTGCGTGAACACCAAGCCAACCTGCATGTGTGTCCCTGAGAATTACGGTGGAGATTCTTTATTTGCTGGCTAGGAAAGGAAGGAAAACTACAAATTTTCGTACAATATGCAACAGGGTTTCAGTCCATGTCTCAACATGTCAAGAAACCTGTCAACCCCCCCCCCCGAGAACTCTTAGCCACAATGAAATTTTTATGTCCTGCAAAAGGAGAAGGAGAGGAGGAGCTTTCTTTTGTCAGTGGCACTATTAGCTGAGAAGATGGGGTTTGCATTAAAATAATTGTATTGTGTACAAAGACCTTGCATTGTTTCACACAAAATTCTAGTTATTTTAGCACAAACTATAAGGTTTTTGAGCAAAAGAAATTCTGTGTTTTCACAACAGATGTCTAAAATGCACAAAAACTCTCGTAATCTCCTTTAGTGGTGTAAAAACTCTCACAGTTTTTCATTCTCCCCTGTGAGAAAGAAATAAGCAAAGATTTACATCCCCACATGTGGGCTTTCCATAGTTATTTGGTTGGTACTCTGGGGACGGAATGCTGGATTAAATAGAACTTTGGTTTGAGATCTAATGGGGCTTTTCTTCCACTCCTGTTGAATCCAGATATCCAGATTTTTAACCTGCATCAGCCTTCCATGACCATTTTGAATAGATGGAATAACAGGGATTTTATAATCTAATAACCCAACCCAGAAATAATTATCCTCACTCGAGATCAATGAAGCAAAGACTGTAATTATTATTGTCAGGCAATTGAACTGAGCTAATCAGAGCATTTGGCCATTCTCCAGTCAGGTATAAGGGAAATAAAGTATACAGGTGGTGAAAATATTTCAAGCATTTGCCAACCTTCCTATTTTTTGCTGAGAATCTTATCTTGAAGTCCTTCCCTGTTGGAGGTAGCTGGTTCACCCTATTAAGTACACTACTGCCCTCTACTGGACATGAGCCCATCGGCTCTTCCTCAGAAATGTTAAAGTAGCTTACAAAAGAAGCATAAAGCAGGGGGCCTTACCAGCATTTGCACAAGCCCAACGTGACCCCCCTGAATGCACTTCCAGAGAAAATGGACCTGAAATGGATCTCCTAACCTTTCCATAAGAGATTGCAAGTTCAGATATTTCCACTAGATGTGCCACTTCACCAAGGCTATGCCTATTCCTGACGCATCCCATGAAAAGCAACACATGAGTAGAATCCATGGCATTCTACTCATGAACTGCCATATAGTGATGCAGAAAAATGATTTATCTTGTCACACCTTGTCATGAATTTTCTAAGCTCTGAAATTATTCCTAAACCTACTCCGTGAATACCAATGGCAGGGTATAAATCGAGGACATAAATTCAGATGCAGAGGATATGCCCATGATGTCACAAGATGGTGGAATCCAGAGGTAATGCTGGGATTGGATGGGTATTTTTGAGGTTTGTTTATAAGAACCTCCCGAAATTCCCAGGCCTTTTCATGAATTCAAGGGAAAGAATGAAAGATGAAAGATTCAACAAAAAACATCCAGGCAAAGTGCTTTGAATGTGTAGCTTTCTGAAATCCAGAGAGAGAGAGAGAAAGAGAGAGTCCAATTTCCATTATCCATCATGCCAAGAGAGAGAGAAAGTCCATCTCTCTCTGCACCCTCCCACAAACACACAAACTTGTATAATTCAGCCTTAAATAAAATCTGTTAAGTGCAGGAATTCCATCTTTGAAAATTCCAATATGACAGATATTATGAATAGATCATAGATATGAATATATATAGATATATATTTATATATTAATTTATTTCTGCAACAAAGGTGCACTTCTCTAGATGCTGTGAGGTACTTTTTCACTTGAGGTGGGTGGGTAGTCTAATATATGTATATTTAAAAACAAGACTTTTGTGATAAATCTGGGATATCTATTTTTAGAGGAAATGCATCAGAAATGCAGGTTGAAATTCAGAAGTGGAGATTTAATTATACATATTGGCCTGTATGCAGTTGGCCTACTCTAGTTGGGAGTCTCAATGGATCCAGACCTTAGATGCAGATTTGTAGGGAGAGGGAAAAATCACACATCATTGCAGAAACAGAACAGAGTATATGTAAAGATGGCACTGACTGGAACCAGAGAGATCTCTCTATTCCTGCAGAGGAACTGAGACAAACATGAAAAATGCATGTGAACATGATGCAACAGCTATTTATTTAGCATGCGGAAAAGCTACATTTTGAATCTGCTGGCTAATAGAGGATTCTGAAACTTGTAATTTTATGGGATATAAGAGTAATAAAACCTATGTCTGTAAGGATTAATTTTTTTATATAAACTAGTGGGGACATGGTATCTAACTCTGATAAAATTAAATTAAATTAATATGAATTATTCTAAGTTGTGTTGGAGAGAATGCCAGAAAACTAGTACTTATTTTCATATGTGGTGGGAATGCAAGAATGTATTGAAATTTTGGCAACAGTTTTTATAGAAATAAATAAGCACAATTTAGAGATATGAGATAGTACTTTTATCAATATTTGAAAAAGAGCAATGTAATTGGTCAACTAGATAATTCATTTTGAATTTAATAGCAGCAAAATTGGTGATAGCTAAGTATTGGAAAATAAAATAATGATTTTCAAGTAAATGAATGGTACAAAGAAGTAAAGGAGATAGCTATTAATGATAAACTAACACATAATATTAAAGAAGAGGTTGTTTAAAAGATATACTTCTACAGATGTTTGGGAAGAATTTATTATGTGTTAATAGAAGGTAAGGGAAATGCATCATCACAAGGGTTACTACGATACTGGAAGGGGAGTCCTTGAAGGAAAGAAAATTGGCTATATAGTGGTGCCTCGCATTACGATTGCTTCGTTTAACGACAAAATCGCATTACGATGAACTTTTTGCGATCGCTTTTGCGATCGCAAAATGATGTTTCCTATGGGGGAATTTCACTTTGCGATGATTGGTTCCCTGCTTCGGGAACCAATTCTTTGCAAAATGACGATTTTCCAACAGCTGATTAGCGGTTTCAAAATGGCCACTGGGTAAATAAAATGGCTCCCCGCTGTGTTTAGGGACAGATTCCTCGCAAGACAGGCAGTGAAAATGGCCATCTTGTGGAGGATCTTCGCTGGATGGTAAGTTTTAAGCCCATCGGAATGCATTAAACTGGTTTTAATGCATTTCTGTGGGCTTTTAAATTTCGCTTTATGATGTTTTCATTCTACAGCGATTTCGCTGGAACGAATTAACATCGTAATGAGAGGCACCACTGTATCTCCAGTGGTTCCAATTTGATACAATTGTTCTAAAGTTATTGCGTTATTCAGTTTTTCTAGTTGTGTAATGTATTCATCTGTTTAAAATGTTTTGTTATGTTATGTTTTTATATGGCATAATTCACACACTATTGCAACTGATTACAAAGAAAAATGTGTAGGAGGAAAAGTTTGTCAGTGATTGGAAACGGCCCGTCTAATTAACATTCGAGTTACTCTACCATTACTATTTTACCACTACTAATTTACCATTGTTAATTTATGACAGAGGTTCTTGCATTCTTTACAGCACAAGTTTCTATGAAAGACCTGCATATCAAAGATGCTATCATCACAATGTTTAACACCCACTGACTTTCTTACCAATTAACCACGATCTCTGTATTTTGATGTCTATATTTTGATGCAATGTATAAATATTTTCTATGTTGTATCTCCTTCTCTTATCTCCAATGAAGAGCACATGTCCATAAAAGCTCAAATTAAAAAAATATAAAAAATGTGTTTAAGGTGTCACCATGTTTTTATCTCCTTTTTTTACTTTTTATTTTGTGCAGTGCTTGCACAGACTAACACAGCTACCTCTTCTACAACTACAGTAATGTTTATGTATAAAATTTATGTTTTATTAATAAAATATTTTAAAGAAGAATGTTGTTTTTTAATCTATATTTTTTTAAAAATACCATATTAAAAAAACATAAACCAACCCAAACAAATTTCTACATTGCATCATATTAATGCACTTCTCTTAAACATATTGCTTCACCCATGCCACCTCCACCTTCGGGCCTAGGTTCTACTTTTAATATTTGTATATTTCATCCCATCTGCTTTCTCTCTTGTGTGTGATCATGGAAGGCTAATTGCCTTAGAGAAATAACAAAGGAGTTGACAATGGATGTCTGAGCCAATGGAGCCTACAGGCAACGCCCTGAGAGCTCTTTTATTTACTTAGCATGATTTACATAGTATGTTGTTAGAATTCAGATAGGATACTAGTTACCTAATAGTAACCAGGATTGGCTGAAATAAGCCTTTGAGCTTATGCTCTACCTCTAAGTGAAAGGGCAGAACAAGGGGTTACCCCACCTGCTGGCAGCTGCCGCTTCCTGCCAGGAGTGTGTGCATGTCACTGGAACACAATGCAGCTACAACTTTTAAGCAGAAGTTTCCCACATTTCCCCTTTTTCTTTTTTGTTAAGTAAATGCACATATTCTTTCATATGCAAACTACTTATAAAGCTTTTTGGCAAAGGCCTGAAGGCGAAGCTTTGAGACAGGTAGTTATTATGAAAAAGAATGTTGGTATACATTGAATAAAGCAGCAGCAACTTATAAGCAGTATGCGGAGCATAATTCCAAGAATGAGAACACAACACAACAGCATCACAGAGTTAGCATTCAGCTGTGAGATAATGGCTGCTAGAAAACTTTCAGGACTTTCCAGGATCTGCTGCTGATTTAGAGTTCTTTTTGCATCAGCACTCAGCATCTTTATCATCCCCCAAGTAACTTTGGGCTGAGTGCCTTCAGGTCAGGCTGGGCGCTTCCGGCAATGCGCAGCATCTGGTCCCGCTCCAAAGCCTTCGCTTGGTTGAATTCCAGAATCGGGTTCTGCAGGTTGCTATGTCAACTCATTCTTCCCATGGTATGGCCTCACACACTGAGCCGGGATCCACAAAGGACCTGTGAGAGTAAGCACAGAAGCATAGCCATGACCCCATGTTAGTAAAGGGGCTGGACCCTCCCACTGAGGCTCAGTAGGTTGCTTATAAGTCATCAGAGGCCGTTCCATGGGGATTTTTTATTGGAAGTGTTTCTCTAATGGCGACAACTCATGCTGACCTGCAGATACAGTTAAATGATTTAATGTGAATAGTGCTATTGATACTACATCTGGAACATCTTGGGACTCAATCCCTCTGTTTTTTTGTTTGTTTTGAAAGGAGAAATTTAAAAGAGTGGTGTACTCATTCTACAATAGCCTGTCCTGTGCATTTATAAGGAATACCACGGGAAAGACGAACATCCCATTCATTGCAGAAAGTGGTAAAGGAGTGAAAGGTATAGGCATGGCCATTTTCTGTTTTTAAGGCTTGAGGCCAGCCCATGATTGCAAATGTATGTAAACAATGTTGTATGACATGGCGAGAGGTCTCGCCACGAAGAGGGGTAGCCCAGATGTATCCTGAATAAGTATCAATAGTTAGATGAACATAAGAAAGAGGGTAGGAACATGAGTGACATCCATTTGCCAAAGCTGATTGGCATCCATTCCTCATGGGTTAACAGCATCAAAGGGAAAGGAAATGGAAGACATGGAACAGGAAGAGCAAGAGGAGATGATGTCTCGAGCTTGAGAAAGCGGTATAGAAATTTGCTTATGGAGTTGTTTAGCACTCGGATGAAAAAAGGAATGGTTGTCAATAGGATTGGAAAAGACGGAACACAAGGAACCAAGAGCAGAGTCTGCTCAATGATTTCCCTCCAAGATAGCATCTTGAAATCCAGTATGAGATTGGATGTGAGCTGCAAAAGAAGGTTGTGATCTGGCAGCAAGGAGGTTTTTTAAAAGTCAAAAACTGGGAAAGTAAGAAGTCAAGATCAGGAGATAGATATGTGACAGATGAATGGGAAGGTTAAATACATATTGAGTGTCTACAATGAGATTTAAAGGTTGATCTTGAAATATTTGAAAGGCAAGGATGACAGCAGCCAATTCTGAATGCTGAACAGAAGTAAAACAGGTTTTCCAGGTTTTGGTAGGTGCACCATCGGTAAAAACAGCTAGTGTATCAGTGAGAGGAGTAGCAGAGAGAGGAAAAGCAAGGGGTTCTTGCTGAGGGTCTTTAGGTGGATTAAAACGTATATCACCAATATAGTCTGCAAAAGCAATTTGACAAGTCAGTGACATAGACATCAAATAATCATGGTCAGCTTTGGAAATAGGTAAATAACACAGAAGATCCCAACCTCTGAGTTGTTTGGCACAATGGCATCTTGTGATTACATGGTCTGTAATCACATTTAGAGTGGAGTAAACATTTTAGGGAGATGTGTTAGATAAATAAAGCTGTTTTGCTACAGAAATGGCCTTGTCAGACTTCAGGCTACACAACAACTCAGTAGGCAGTTGGGGAGTGCTCAAGATAAACAGCTGCAAGGGAGCAAAGGAAAGAATGCAGTTGACCATGGTACATCACAAGGCTGGATTCATTTGATGTATGGCATGTTTCATAGCCTTGGTGATGGTTATGGAGTCAGCAGGAGACTGATGTGCCCAGAGTGCATTAAACAAATGTTGCAATTCATGACTAGGAAGGCACAAAAATGGATGAGCCCAATTTAAGTGCCCAAGGAATTGTTGCAACTGCAATAATCTAAATTGAGATGGAGTTTTTAGTTCTGGTAAGAACAGAGAAGATGTAGCTTGCAAGAGTTTGTGCCCTAGATAAAGAAACAGAGGTGTGATTTGTATCTTTTCTGGAGCTATGTGAAGGCCTTTTTTCTCTAAGCAGTTAGCTAGAGAATCATAGACAGTAGTGGGGAGGGATTTCTTGAACCAGGGTAGTATTCACTAAGTTTCCCCCATTTCAACCGGGGCTGGAGGTCCACCTGACTTGGAGTTTCCTGGTGTTGGAACAGACTGGCATTGATTGGCCCAGTGATAACCTTTCTGATACCGGGGCCATTTTTTAGAAGGGTGTTTATTATTTTGGGGGGTTGATCTACATTCCCATCTGAAATGCCCTTCCTTGCTACAGGAAAAACATTTACGATCTCAGGTGAGGTTCAAGGAGGTAGCCATGGCTGTGGCCAAAAGCTGTGTCTTGTCAGTTTCTGTCCCAATATTTTGACATAATTTTAGCATGCCAGCAATGTCAGTTTCTGGTTTATTGTAAATAGCCTGAAGGGCCATTTTACAATCCATGTTAGCATTTTCCAGTGCCAGCTGTTTCATTAAATGTAAGCAGCCTCAGTATTCTCCACCTGCCGTTCAATCGCTCTTTGCAATTTGTTAATGAAAGACATACAGTCCTCCATAGGACCCTGGCAGAAATTGGCAAAAGATCCTAAAGGGGTACCTTTGTCTGGGATTTTTGACAAGGCTGCTCTAACAATGTCACCCACTTGTGCCGATCCCCTGTTAGGCATGGTAGGCAGCTCTAACAATGTCACCCACTTGTGCCAATCCCTGTTAGGGATGGTAATCTGCTGTGCCACGGTGACGAAGAGTCCATCTCCATTTAGCATATCTGCAGACACAGCAATATTGTTTTGTAAATTATCCATGGCCAGAATGGCAGTGGTGTCTCTCCATTCCTGCATGAATAGTACATATTGCGCAGGAGTGAGCATTGGTTTAACCAAGACTTTTCAATCAGCTGGAATAAGATTTCCATTTCCTCATAAGCCATCAACCAACTCAAGAGTAAAACTGCTACGGAGACCGTTTTCAACTACACTTTTTTTTCAACTCTTTAAACATGGCAAGGGGAAGACATTCATCAACATGGTGTTCCTGATTGTTATGAACCACAGGACAAACAGACATAAGGGGGAAGGCAGCAGCAACATCCTCCAGGCTTCCTTGGGCTGTAACAACAGATAACATCTGCTGCATTGCTGAATGAGGAGGGGGAGGAGAAAGGGGAGAAGAGGCTGTTGGAAGAGCGGCAGGAGCTGTGTAGGAAGGAGGATTGCTTCTATTTTCATGAAGATCTGGTGGCTTAGAGGGTGGAAAAATCTGAGGGGATGTTGGAAGGTTAGCTAAAGACTAGGCAAAGGGTTAGCGATCTTTGAAATCTCATCCTGGCAAAGATGCCTGTAGCGTTCTCTATTTATTTGATCTCTGGTTCATGTTTGTTATGTAATGGTTTATGAATATTCATGTTGCTGAAAGGCGGAGTCAAGAGAGATGCTATACGAGGCAGAGTCAGAGAGTCAGAGAGCCAGTTTAAGTCAGAGTGTGCGGAGATTAAGTCAGATGGAGTAAGAGGCATGTAAGAGAGTCAGACAGGAGAGAAAAGCCAGACAGTGTAATAGAGTGTGTAGTTTGGGAAATTTAAGGTGATTAGCTACAGAAGATATTTATGAATCTCTGTAATCAATAAACCAAAGTCTTATTTTAAAGAAATAGAAGTGTGGACCTGAATCTTTTTGAAGTAATGGTGATTTAGAGATCACCTGGTGGCAGCAAGTGTAAAAGGAGAGAGTGTTTGCCTTCGTGTGCTCTGAGACTTGAAGGGCAAGCAAAGGAGCACGAGGGTGGATGTCACAATGCCATATATGGAGGGCTTTAACTGGAGCAACAGTGTCTTTTTGAAGTTTATTCCTAACTTTATCCCAATCTGAAAGCTTAAACCTGCCTCCTTCCAGATACCAGGGGCAATTAGTACCTATTTCTTTCATTAAATCATCTACTGCAGCAGATATATCATGGTGACCTTCTTTGTTTAGCAAATAAATCAAGTCCCTTTTATGTTGAGTTTGAAGTGCTGTAAGAATTTTTCCCGTTTTTAACTAGTAATACCAGGATCCAAAGAGGATGCGAGGATGGGTCGGGAGCCATTGCCGGGTGAGGTGAGCTGCTTTGATTGCCTCAGGTGATGTCCCTGTTTGGGTGCCAAATGTGGATGATCACGGAACAAAGGAAGGCTAATTGACTTAGAGAAAGAACCAAGGAGTCGACAACAACGGATGTCCGAGCCAGTGGAGCCTACAGGCAATGCCCTGAGAGCTCTTTTATTTAGTTAGCATGATTTACATAGTATGTTATGAGAGAGACAGATAAGATACTAGTTACCTAATCGTAACCAGGATTGCCTGAATTAACCCTTTGATTTTATGGTCTACCTAAGGGGTAACCCCGCCTACTGGCAGCTGCCGCTTCCTGCGAGGAGTGTATACATGTCACTGGAACAGAATGCAGCTACAACCTTTAAGCAGAAGTTTTCCTCACTCTCTAAAAACACATTGATTCTTCTCCCAGTGTATACCTACTCCCTTTCTGAAATGCATATTCCGGAAATAAATTCCACATTTTTTTAGAAGTCATTGGTTTTTGATTGACCTCATCTTAATTTCATTTCACAAGTTAGCTTGTCATTAATTGCTATATCCCACATTTCTCTATACCATTCTTCAATATTAATTTAGTTATCGCTTTTCCAATTCTTTGAAAATAATAACCTTGCCACTGTGACCTGTGATTTAATTATAGTAATTAAATCCTTTTTCTCTCTCTTCAATTGACTATCATTAATCGTGTTCAATAAAGCAGTCAATGGGGGCATTTGGATATCAAATCGAGTTATTTCCCTAATTTCTTTGAAAACTAGTGTTCATTCTTTCCTTCTTATATCACACTATCACTGTGTGTGCAATTATGTCTTGTTTTCTTTTTTACACCTCCAACACAGAGATGACAAATTCTTATTTAATATATTCATCTTTACCACTGTTAAATGCCATCTCCACGCTAACTTATAACAATTTTCCTTAAACCTTACATATTCTTCATAATTCTTTTGCTCCACATTTTACTCCAGTCATCCCTTAGTATTTCATTAACCAAATCTTCTTGCCATTGATCTCTTAAACCACGTGTATCCTGACCAACTTGTATTAATATTTATTTATTTATTTATTTATTTATTTATTTATTTATTTATTTATTTATTTATTTATTTGATATATATCCCGCCCATCTGGTCTGGTCGACCACTCTGGGCGGCTTACAGTAAAGAATATACAATAAACCATAAAAAATTTAACAAACAGACTGTGACACATGCAATAATAGAACAAAAATAAATGAGAAGAAAAAAGAAATTAAGTATTGACAGGAGGGAAGGCCTGAACGTACAGCCATGTCTTTAGTCGTCGCTTAAAAGTGCCCAGCGTATAATAATTTGTATATTTCACTTACAGTTCCCTTTATTCTTTTAATTGCTTCTGATTATAGCCTTTTTAAAAAATAATCTCTTCAAACTTCATCATTTTCTATCCTCTCCTTCCTTACTTCTCCATTCTATTTGAAGTTTGTTTGTTTGTTTGTTTGTTTGTTTGTTTGTTTGTTTATTTATCGAACTTGTATCCCACCCATCTAGACAATGTCTACTCTGGTTGGCTCACATCAAATAGAATAAAAACAGTTAACAGTCTCCAGTAATTAGCCCACTGAAGGACTAATTTATCTGTTCCGATTTTCCCTTCAGGCCCAGAGCTTTGAACTCTTAGTTCTTACAAATCTTGGTTCAAACCTTTTGCCTTCATCCATCTGAACGGTGAGTTAGGATTGCTTTCTCTCTCTCTCTCTTTCACACCAGAAGCTTCTTTTCTTTAGGAGCAAAGTGGTAGGCAGGTAACAGGATCATCCATCTCTCCATCCTGCTCCTATTGAATTTCACTGTTGCAGATGGGTGAGAATTTTGTTTCAATTTAGATTCATCCTAAACGTGCAGAGCTTGTGAGTGTTAGGGTTTTAAGAGAGGGGGGGAGAGGTTCAACCACAATTTTTAAAACCTAAGTCTTGTTGACTGGGAGACTTCAGGACATCTAATCTAAAAGGGTAAATGTCCTGAGCTATACCAACATGGAGAAAACTGACACAGGCAGAGACTTCCATCCCAATTGTGGGCGTTCTAGAAGCATCCAGTTCCCCAGCATGAGAAACAGGATGCTAAATTAAATTAATATTTTTCTGGATATTTAAGAGCACACCCTAATTGCATGTTGTGAATGATAATATGTGCTTTCAGCTTCCTTTAAAATTACGCAGATGACCCACATGATAAAGAAATCCTAAAATCATTGCAGATGTTGCTTTAAGCAGAATTTCACTGGCCTCAGTGCCAAAACAGCTACTAATTCATAGCATGACACCTTACTAGGATCAGTTGCCTTCTCCTTGGTTATTTGAACTACAGCCCAGACTGGTTGAGCAGTCCCACCCACAGTTTTTCCTTTTCTTGCTCCTCTCCCTGGATTTTCAATTGTATACATTATGTGCAACTGTTTGCATCTCTCTTTTCATACCCAGATCATTATGATGTCCCAGCTTTGACTGTAACCATGAGTTAACTAATTTGTACTGAAATACATTCTCAGCTGTTGGGAGTGAACCATAGCCGCAAAAACAGAGGAAGGAAGAAATGCTGCTAGAACCAAATTAGAAAACTCTTAATTCCTGGCTCCGACTGTATGGGTTCAGGCAGTAGGAAACTCCCTCAGAATTCCCAAGTACTTTTAAAGAAATACTGAAGACATTGTCTGCATTAGGCAACTTGGGATCCTGGCAAAAGATGCATTTGGCTTTGCAGCAACTGTAGGCAGACTCTGTTGAATCAATTTCCATTTGCTGGTCAAATTTCTGAAATGTCCCCCTTCAAAGGGGCAGCCAGTGTTATTTGCATTCCTTCAAATCATTTCCTTAGTAGCTGCTTTAGAGGAATGATGTATTACTGCAGTCTGCATTTTCTTTTCATTTCAAGAATGGGACCGGATAGCTGGAAATTCCTGCTCCTGCAGGAAGAGAGCCACTGCCTCACAACCTGACCCCTCATATAAAGAATGGCCATTTTTGAACTGACAGGACCAAAACAACATCTGAAAAAATTGAACACATGCATAATTTGGATGTGGTTTACTCAAATAATGGTAATTCGGGTAAAACAACCAAATTTGGGTGGCTTACCCGAATTACCAAAACCTAACAAGCTGCCTTTCTCCAGTTTTGCAGAAGAAATCTTACTTTTGTGCTCTTGCATCTTGGCTAGTTGCAGGGCAATGTGTAACACAACCTAAATATATGGAAACTTTTAAAAGGATTAAATAAGGACCAAATAGTCTTTGCTCTGGATTCATCCACCATCTTCAGTACAGCGGCGACCAAAAAATGTTCTTCTTGGCTTAACTATAATATTCCCTTGAAATAATCTGGCTGCTTATAACAGAATGGCTGTCAACTGATTACTGCTGGTGCAAATACTGCTATTGTTACTTCCAAAGCCTATTACAAATGTACAGTGGTGCCTCACATTACGACATTAATTCATTCCAGCGAAATCACTATAGAACAAAAATGTCGTAAAGCGAGAATAAAAAAGCCATTGAAATGCATTAAAACCTGGTTAATGCATTCCAATCGACTAAGAACTCACCGTCCAGCGAAGATTCTCCATAGGGCCGGCCATTTTAGGGTGCCTGTGCAGCAAAAAATGGCTCCTACAAACAGCGGGGATCCATTTTGAACACCCAGTGGCCATTTTAAAAACCTGACAATTAGCTGTTTTGATCGTCGGGAAGCAAAAATCGGTTCCTGAAACAGGGAACCGATAATCGTGCAGAGAAATTCCCCCATTCAAAACGTCATTTTGCGATCACTTTTGCGATCACAAAAACCTCGTTGTAATGCAGATTCGTCATTAAATGGAGCGCCCGTTTTGCGAGGCACCACTGTAACTGGCATTCTCTTTTTCCCATAGTACTTCTCTCCCTCATCATATTTTCTGTATATATAAACCTGTGTCTTAACTATTATGCTCCAAGTGGATTGTAATACATGAAAGCTCACACTGAATGAAATTTGTTAGTCTTCTATCAGTTTTTTAGAAAAATGCTGTACTAAAAAGCCTGGCACCTTATAGACTAAAGTTTTATTCGGAGTAAAGTTCTGTGAACTGATGCAGGGAATAAGGCCTCAGAAAGCAGATGCTAATATGTAAGTGGGGCTGGGATGTGAGATCTAATAGAAATACAAAGGGTGCCAGTAGAGTTATCATTAGAAGTTGTTCAACAATGCATTGATAGGTGACATATATATATATCCAAGCACAGATATACAGATCAATGCTTTTCTAGTGAAGAAAAGTCTCCATTTAACAAGGATTTTAACCCTGTGCATTTGAAGAACATGGCAGCGATTGGAGTTTGGGAACTGCAGAACCAACCCAACCCAACCCTTTTTCCAATTCTAGGGGTGTATTTAGAAATGGGACCACCTTTGCAGAATGAAACGACCTTCTGTTTAAGTGGAATGTGATAATCGTTGAGATTCAGCATCTGACATTATGTATTAGTAATGGTAGGATTTACATTTTGCACATTTGCCTGCTGCTTCAAAAGCTTGCTACATACCACCAAGTTGCTTCTGACTCATGGTGACTCCACAAATTAGAGTTCTCCAGAAGTTCCTGCTATTAATACTTCCACTCAGTTTATCGGTTCAATCCATCTCATGTTAGGTCTTCATCTTTTTTTCTACTGCCTTCAAGGTTCCTTAGCATTTTTCTACCATTATGTTGTCTTTTCCGGTGAGTCTTGTCTTTGTGTGCCATTTCACAGCAC
Organism: Pogona vitticeps; assembly: GCF_051106095.1. Lineage (NCBI taxonomy): Eukaryota > Metazoa > Chordata > Lepidosauria > Squamata > Agamidae > Pogona > Pogona vitticeps. Next base: position 222,508,312 of record NC_135786.1, on the reverse strand, counting down.
TGAAGCCTCAGTTTAATCATGCAAGCTTCTGGTGAGGATTCAGACTTGATTTGATCTAGAACCTGCTCATTTGCAGCTTGAAGGATGTTGCCTCCAAAGCCTGCAATGATGGATTTCTGTTCCAAGAAACTGGACCTTCATTGTGCAGTAGTAAAACTCTGCTTGAGTGAGACATCCCTTGGATTAGCTTCCAATGACTGAACAACTCTAAAACAACTACCAGCATCACAGAACATAACCAAAAACTGGCTTGCTCATCTCCTCACCTGGATAACTGATGTTGGCAACACTCCCTCTTTTGAACTAGCATGGAAAATAAATGGAACTTGTCAAGATGCCATTATAGGAATGAGACTCCACAGATCTATCCTTTTGACTTCTCCTGCACATTGTCGTTTATTCAAGACTTTCTGCTGTCAAAACACAGGGTTCTACCACTAATTTAATGGAATTGATTTATTGATAGGAGGTGTAATTTCTATGTAAATAATGATGTAACCCTCAAGAGGGTGGGTTATGAGTATGGTTTCCAACCGCAGACTTGACAGCAGCTGTTGGATCCTACCTTTCTCATTGCTGGCTTTGTAGCTCATACAGAAAATGTGTGTGGCTCCAGTTCCAGCAGTAACTGGAACGAGGCCTACATTATCGGTCTGTTTTCCTGTTTGGTTTCTGCCACCACCACAGGGAAGGATAAAAATCCTGCTAACAAGGCTGAAGACTGGCCTGAAAAGAGACAGCACACATATGCTGTCTTGCATTTTATTAATTCTAGAAACAGTTCATGTCTTTGATTGACTATCATTCATGCAAGAACTTTTAGACACTCCAGGACTGTTTTGGTCTTCTTTCAGGGGTCATGGAGGGCTTTTTGCACATGGACTGAATGCTTCCTTCCAAAGAAGAAAACCACAATGTCTTTGGAACGGTATAGGTCTTAAGCTCATAACCCATGTAAAGATGAATGCATTTGTTCATTTTGGTTTCTCTCCGTTTGCCCATTTTTTTCCAAATGTAAGTTTGGTTTATTTTCAATTAAGAGAGCTTCATGGGTATTGTTCTGCATGAAAATCTGTAGCACCTTTTGGTACAAAATGAAAGATACTTTTATTCTTAATGGTCAGCTAGAGGTATCACCACTCCAGAATATGTTCTGTCACTTTCCGTTAGAGTTCTTACATTTGCAAAGATTGTTGTGTGTGAAAACAATGTGAATGTTGGAAATGGCACAGAATATGATAGCTACTATGTTGTTGCAGACACTGCTAAACAATCAGAAGCACTGGATGGGTTCTTTGCATTTTTTCCTCTCCGTTGGCCAGCCTTTCTGGACTTGCTCTATGAGCTTAAGACACTACTTTTGTGCATATTTTGCACAAATTGTAAAAACATTAAGGGAAGGGAACAGTGCATTGTATCATTGTCCCCTGGAGGCAGAAACCTCACAAGGGTTAATACACTGTCAAAAGGCCGTCTGAACACAGAATGAGGTATTACATGGAGAGGCTACATAATGTCCCTTGCTAGGACACCATATGGAGATATCAAAGCAGTTCTCAACACTTCTCCAAAGTGGCCCTCTACCAAAAACTATTTCCAGAGTTCTCTGCAATTTTGCTGTCCCTTAGGAATCTGGGCTCATTGTGTTTGTACATTTTAATCTGTAGCCCATTCTGAGAATATATACGGTTGGGTAGAGCTCAGCATTTACATGGCCGTGGTGTCAAATCTCCTGTCTTAAATCCTTTCACAGAGGAAATTATCCCTAGCAAGCAAGGATTTCTTTCTGCCCAGCGCTCTTTCTCTCTCTCATGGAATTAACTTACTGAAACAGCTCTGCAAGTTTAACACCCACACAAAAGTGACAGAACATAAGGAAACCAGCAATAATGTATTTGCTGTTTAGTGGACGTGAAGTGGTTACAGAACTAAGAAGTGAGCGCAACCAGCTTTGTTCAGACACTATGTTGAACTTAAAGGATTTTTTTCTTAAAGACCAGGAAATACCTGGGGAGATGATTGCCATAATGGTGAAACAAGTTATGGCCATCATCTTGAGATAAACCAAATATGTTTCCTATTATTGCCAATACAGTTTACAATTGTTTCTTTCCTAAAATCGGTGAAAGGAACTGATTGTTATTGAGCCTGTAATGCCATTATTTCCCTGTGTTTCCATTCTGAAGGATCATTTCCTTTAACAGCCATGATTCTGTGGTCTCATGCTAAATAACTTTAGAAGCAATACAGGGCCATTCACAAGCATTCTCTCTCTCGCTCTCATGATAGCAATATAATTTCTATCTTACCGTTCTACCCACCGGTGTCTTAGGGCAACTACAAGAAGCAAAACTATAAAACAATCAACAACTGTAAAATATTATATGAATAGTTAAAAAAAACATAAATATATATCATGATTCAAACCATGGTTAAAAATATTTAAAAATCAGTAAATTAATAAAAGAAGTGTATAAATAAAGTATCCTGAGACACTTACCGCTTACAAGTCTGAATTTTTATTTATTTGCTTATTTAAATTAGTTTTAGCTGACCTTTCTCCTTTAAAGGACCCGAGGAAGTTTACAACAATGAAAAGACAATATTTAAAAGCTAAAAACAATGTGAATACAAATATTGGGAAAAAAAATCATTAAACAAGTATTATATTAAAAACAGTCAATAAAATGAATACTAAAACACATTCAAAACACAGAGCAAAACAAGCCATTTTAAAAAAAAGCCCTCTCAGGTTGTCACTCACTATGGAAAAGCCTGTCTGAAGGGGAAAGTCTGCCTGGCAACAGAAAGACAAGAGGGAGGGGGCCAACCTGGCCTCTCGGGGCAGGGTATTCGAAAGCCTGAGAGCAAGCACTGAGAAGGGTCTCTCTTGGTGCAGTGGTTAAACTGCTGTACCTCAGCCAAAACTGTGCTCACGACCTGGGGTTCAATCCCAGGTAGCCGGCTCAAGGTTGACTCAGCCTTCTATCCTTCCGCGGTCGGTAAAATGAGTACCCAGCTTGCTTTGGGGGGGCAATGTGTAGCCTGCATAATTAACTTGTAAACCGCCCAGAGAGTGCTTGAAGCACTATGGGGTGGTATATAAGCAGCACGCTTTGTGCCCTTGGGAAAATGGTGGGACTAAGAGACGGGCCTCCCCAGAAGATCTTAAAAGCTGAGGAGCCTAATATGGGGTGATTCAATCCTTCAAATAGCCTGGACCCAAGCCATATAGGGTTTTATAGGTAATAATCAGCACTTTGACTCAGGCCCAGAAGCAACCAGTGATGCTATTGTAATAAGAGAGTTCCATGCTAACTATAACCAGCATCAGTCAGCAGTCTGGCTACAGCATTCTGAATCAACTGAAGCTTGTAAGCACTCTTCAAGGGCAATTCGACTTAGAGCACATTGTAGTAATCCAAATGGGATACAAGTAATGCATGTGTCACAATGGTGGAATCAGACATCTCAAGGAATGGGCACAGCTGGTGCACCAACTATAACTGTTGGTTAAAGTTGGTGCATCCAAGCTCAGGGTTGAGTTCAGAACATACCCGAGCTGTGGACCTGACTTTTCAGGGGGAATGTAACCTCATTCAGTACAGGCTGAATCCCGATCCCCTGATTTGCCTTTTCACTGACCAGGAGCACCTGTTTTGTCTGGATTACAGTAAGTTTGTGTTTGTCAGCCCTCACCCTATCCATCACCAAGCACAGAACTGCTTCCTTAGCATCAGTTGGGAAAGATAGGATTAGGTGTCATCAGCATGCCAATGGTATCAAATCGCAAAACTCTGGACAACCCAACTAGTTTCATGTAGATGTTGGATAACATGGGGGACAGGACTGAGTCCTGGGGGACACCATAGGACCAATGGCCAAGGTGTCAAACAAGGCCAAGGCTGTCAATGGCCAAAGCTGTCAAACAAGGTTTTCCCAACACTATCTTCTGAGTTCAGCCATCCAGGAAGGATTAGAAACAGTGCCTCCAAGTCCCATCCCAGAGAGATTATATCATGATCAATGGTATCAAAAACTGATAAAAGGTCTAATCAACAGGGACACACTCCACCGTTTCATTTCCCACCATAGATAATCCACCAAGGTGATCATCTCTGTTTCATAACCAAGCCTAAATCCAGACTGAAATGGGTCTTGATAATATGATTCATCCAGGAACCTCAGGAGCTGACATACTATAAAACACTCCAAGACCTTAAAGATAAAGGTAAAGGTTGCCCTTGACATTTAGTCAGTCGTGTCCAACTCTAGGGCCATAGAGCCAGTGTTTGTCCAAAGACAGTTTCCGTGGTCACGTGGCCAGCGTGGCTATACATGCGATGCTGTTTACCTTCCCACCAAGGTGGTACCTATTTATCTACTTGCATTTGCATGCTTTCGAACTGCTAGGTTGGCGAGGAGCTGGGACAAAGCGACGGGAGCTCACTCCGTCATGTGGATTCGATCTTACGACTGCTGGTCTTCTGACCCTGCAGCACACAAAGGCTTCTGCAATTTAGCCCGCAGCGCCACCACGTCCCCTTTCAAGACCTTGCTTTCCCCCAAAAAATGAATATTGGAGACTGAATGATGTTTATTAATTTTTTATTTACATATTTTAATTTTTACCCTGCTTGTCTAGTGGCAAAGACACTACTCTGAGCAGCTTACAAGTAGGACATCAACGCAATAAGTTAATATCCTTGCCTTGATGCAAGGAGGCATTCACCGCTCAATTCAATAAGCCGGGCTATTCACAGTATGGAGAATATCCTGTTACACTTGCCTGACAAATAACTGTTAAAGAGGAGAAACCTGTCAAGAAAATAAGCAACATTTAAAATCTATAATTCACTACCAGAGACATGGCTGGATATGCAGGAATTCAAAGCCAAAGTATAATAAGCTTAACAGCTCAAAACCTTTTCTTGAATGGGCAAATCTTGTAAATTCAAATGTTCCCGCTGTGGGGAAAAATGTAAATTTGGGGAAATTTTTATCAAATTTGGACGGAAACAGAATTCTCACCCATCCCCTCTCATCACATGAACAATGACCAGCACAGAAGCAAAAACAGAACTTTCCAGGATAGAGTTATTGTGGGTTTCCTAACTTGTGGAAGTTTCTCACAAGTTAGGAAAGCTACATCCCACAATAAGGACATTTTCCAACAATTTTATTTCAGATGCAGGACAGGACAACCCTTGCTGTGATCGAGATAGTCCCACAGAATCCATTTTATTTCTGAATTGTGAACAAATGAGGAATTTAAAAAAACATGGCTTTTTCATATTAACTGTGGAAGTGTCTTGAGGTTTAGCTTGACATTAATTTATAACAGCCATATGGTGAAAAATAAATAAAGAAATAAACTATTATAAAAGGTCCGGATATTTTTGCCTGTCTAAAGCTGATCTCAAGAGAGATTATACTAAGAAGATTACAAAAATGACACCGGTCAAATTTTCCTCTCAGACGAGCAAAAAACAAATGTACTCAGATTTTTCTTTCTTTCCCACCCCGCCCTACCCCAGGGGAAAACTAGGTGTGCGTTTATATTATCCTGCAGGCTTAGGTTGTCTTTTTCTGAAACGGTATTATTGGCATCAGTTTGGGGAAACCTCCTTGCACGCTTAATTCCATACTCTCAGGACAATACTAATATTTTCCAAATGCTACAGCTGGCACCATCTTTCTCAGTTAGCTAAGAGTTGTCTATTGTATTGGCTCCTCACCAGATTTATGTCCTTCTCAAGAAGACGGAAATGTTCATGTTTTCCACTTTTCCAAAGGGTAATAAAGCATTTGTCATTGATCTTCACTCCAGGGTCCCTTGTGTGTCTCACACAGGCAAAACCTTCTCATAGTTCTGTAAACCATTTTATTTCAAGAGTATAATTCTTGCTTCAGATAAAAGGCTCAAGAACCCATGGACTGGGTGCTTGATACAACGCAGAATAAAGATTACATCTTGTGATGAGGTCCCAACACTTCAGATCTCATAAGTCTTCACAGAAACACCCTGTGTGGAGGTTTAAAAGCACTATAAAACATCTGGTGGTGGTGGTGTATGAATACCTACTGCTTCAATTTGGCCTGCATTATTTGCCTTACAAATCACAACCCATTCACTTTCAACTGATTTGAAGCCTGTATGATTTGAATTGTATCCAGATATTTTGAAGTATTTGGACATATATTTCGTTGAAAAGAACAATGGACATTGGAAAAATAGAGGGCAATGACCTGAGATGCAAATCAGTGCCATTACTACTTATTGACTTCCAGTATGTAGGGAAATCTCTAAGCTCGTCCACCTCAAAAGAGCTCCTGTGTCAAAAAAAAAAAGGTTGAGGCAGTCTTAGAAGCAGGGGAAACACGGAGAAAGGGCTTAAGAGATAGAAACAGGGAAAGCATAGATCAAGTTAGGTGCTTGTAAAAATAATTAAAAATGCTCCTCCTCCCTCAAGTGGTGACATGTGGTCTTTCTGTCAGGGCCCATGATCTCCCCATCTTATATTTAGCATTCTTTGTTTTCCCATTTGTCATTAGAGGTAACCATAGGCTTAATTTGCAGGCCTAATTCCTGAGGCACACATCTCTGAGGAAATCTTGTGGGACATGGGGACATGGGTTAATTAGAGAGAATGCATATTCCCCTTAACATCGAGGTTGACTCGCAGTAATTGGAGAAACAGAGCTGTAATCTTCCTCCCATTATAACATAAAAATTTGCTCCCCTAAAGAGCCTGAGAAGATGTGGAGGCCAATCAGGTGACAGTAAGGTATATTTAAAAGGCGTGAATGAGAGTAACACCCAACGGAACAGAAATGAGAAACATTATTTGGTAGCTCTCATATTCTGGCAGCTAGGGTCCAGTAAAGTAATTTTCCTCTTTCTTCAGCAAGCAGGTGCAATCACAGCAAAAAGACAGCTACAGACTGATCAGCAGTTTGTTGGGAACTGGAAAGTAATGCCATGATCCTCCCAGGCAACAAAGAGGAGGATTTGGAGACTTCTTTCTTTGCTTTTGATAAAAATAAGATGAGGGTAAGGAACCTTTTTCCTGTATTAAAAAAGGGTAGTCAGGAGGAGGAGGAGGAGGTTACAAATAAATAAGGATATATCTGACTGTTGAAATGTGAAGGATTCCATAATCATATTTGCATGTTTGTTTGCTCTTCCTCATTCCTCCTGCTTACTACTATTCACCAGGTAACACCAAGCAAGGCAAAATCCCCGAAATTGATTCCTTTTTTCATCAGTTAACCACTTCTCACATAAACACAGAGCATTTGTCATGGTTTTTCAACAAGTGTGAGCAGAAGAGGGTGTCCTACAGACGATCTTGACTGCTGCCATTGGTGTTGTCACATTCAATGTGCCCTTTGCTATGTAAAGCCTGGCATCCTTTTTTCCTTCTGGCAACGGGGTCACAATATTGTGCAGTAATATTGGGTCATTTCCTAGTGTTTGCATAGTGGATAGAGAAGCACAATATCTCACATTCATAGACTAGATTTGTGTTTTTTTTTTTAAAGAATTGATTTGTCTCTTGCACTCCTCACATGGAAACAATTTGTCCACTACTAAAAAGATCAACAAGCAGTGTAATGGGCAGATGCACGAGGTCTTCTAGGTCAGTGGTTCTTACCCTTTGTTACTCAGGTGTTTTTGAACTGCAACTCCCAGAAAATCCAATCAGCAGAGCTGATGGTGAAGGCTTCTGGGAGTTGCAGTCCAAAAACACCTGAGTAACAAAGGTTAAGAACCAGTGTTCTAGGTAGCACTAAAGATTTTAAGCAGGAGCTACAATCACTGGACAGAGGAGATCTGGCCCAAGGTCCAGCTGTGGTGCACTTACAGGCTTCTAGAGGTTTTCTCTATAAGGAAATGCCTACTGCTGAGGAATTATTTACCCATAAGGAGTCCCTTGCCAGAACCATGCATTTTTGGCACAAGGGTTTTGGCAAATTTCTGCCCACCAACACTCTCAAACCTACCTTTGTCTTTAATTTTGATGGAGAATTGTCTTTTTCTGGAGGAGGTGGACTTCTGGCTCTCTCTCCTGAAGGCCCCAGTTCCTTCTAACCTTAGGCGTGGGCAGTTTCTGGGGGCAACTACATACTAGGGCTGTGAATCCTTTTTTCAAGAGAAATCTTTCAGTTGGGGCCTCAGAAATTCATGTTTCATCAGATTTAAACCAGCAATGTCATTATAGTTCTTTTTTTCAAGCAACTTTTCTGAGTTTCCTACATTCAGTGGCAGAAAAGACATTTCAAATTGTGGCAGTAGGGGTTGAAGATTACAGCAAATATGGTTCAGATACTCATACTGTACTTAGAAAAATTCTATATGAAATTGTTAAAAGCAGTGCACTAAGAAGCATTTATTGTGCTGTTCAAATAACCCAATAATTTTAAAAGATGAAAACTTAGTGTTAACAACATTATCCACACTCCTTTCTTCTTTTTAGCAAAAAGGGTTTGAGTCTTTGATATAAATGTGTTCATTTTAAAGATCTGTAACAGCAACAATTCATGCACATGAGATGTTTTGGGGCGGCAATACTTACCTTTCCAGTGTCAATAGTTTTTAAATTGATGGTCTTAGTTCTTCTCCTTTTCAGGTTAACCTTTAGTTTTCTATTATTAGATGCTGTTCTCTCCTGTTGATAAACTGTCTTGGATACCCTGGTTAGGGCCCACAAAGCAGTATAAAACGCTTTTACTAAAAAAATACATATGCCATGTAATAGCTGAATTTCAACTGTATTCTATGAATATGACTTTAAAAGGCCAAGTAGGCATAGAAGAATGAAGGGACTTTAACCTGTTGTTGTTTTCAATGGCCAAAATCCTGTTGAATTTTTGCAGTAGCATAATACAGTTGACATTTAATCTTTGTGGCAAATTGTTGCAAGGTACACAAGGGACGTGGTGGCGCTGCGGGCTAAACCGCAGAAGCCTGTGCTGCAGGCTCAGAAGACCAAGCAGTCGTAAGATCTGAGCGCCCATCGCTTGTCCCAGCTCCCGCCAACCTAGTGGTTCGAAAGCATGCAAATGCAAGTAGATAAATAGTGACCACCTCGATGGGAAGGTAACAGCGTTCCGTGTCTAAGTCGCACTGGCCATGTGACCACGGAAAATTGTCTTCGGACAAAACGCTGGCTCTATGGCTTGGAAACGGGGATGAGCACTGCCCCCTAGAGTCGAACACGACTGGACAAAAATTGTCAAGGGGAACCTTTACCTTTACGAAATTAGCACAGACATTCACTGTTGCATACCAGGTCACACAACTCAACATGCATCAGCAAATGCCTGCTGTAACTTGCGCCAATTTAAGCCAAGATTTATGCCATTTGCATTATTCTGGCAAAAGTAACTTTTTGGGGTCACCATTTCTGTAACTCCCCTTTCAGATTACGGTGGCCTTGAATCACAGAAAGCTGATGGAAAAGAAAGAGCTGCCAGACAAGACAATGACACAACACAGATATATGTGGCCTGCACAAGAACTCAACTAAGCTGGCATCATTTTTTGTCAACTGAGGCCATCTTAATGAGACACCTTGACAAGGCCCTTCCCTTGCCTTCAGATTAGAGTAAGAAGCACTATTTTTTTCTCATCAAGCTCTGCTTAAGATGTACACACTTTTTCTGTCCACATTTCTCTGTCCCTTTAAGAAGAAATGTCTTCTCTCCCCCTCCCAAAAAAAAACAATTGTTAAGTGAGATGCAAACTCTGCCTCCAGGGCTTCTAAATTCTTAAAGACTGTGTAACAAAGCAGTTGTTATTGTCATTTTATGGAATTTGCATCATTTATTTCAAAGCACTGGTTCCTGAAGAGGATATGTTTGCCTGGTGGAGGAAATGCAGGAACTCTAATCAAGGTATGAGGTTGTGGTGGAATTTTCTAAAGTTTTCACTGTAAAAATATTTCTGTGACAGATACTCCTTACTGGATTTTAAATTTCTCAAGAATATTTGTGCTTTTTGATATTTCACATCCTTTTTATTAAGTTTTTGCACTCATATTTTATTTGAAATTTGAAATTAAAATTACTTCTTAAAGAAGCTGAATAAGAATAAGGGAAAGGATGAGAAGGCATGACAGTTTATTAAAAAAATACAAAAGGGGGACTGATGGCAAAGATTTGAAAACCAGAGTTTTGAGGCATTATTTATATTCTTACCTGCCACAGATACAATGACCTCTTTTCAAAGACCACGTTGGATTCAGTGACACAGCAGAGATTGGTCGGGAGGCTAATGTTTGCCACTAAGGCACTTACAGTAAGTTTACAAACTCAAATAACGTTGTTTTTTTTTCAAGCAAAATACCTGCCCCCCCCATTCTTCTGGAGAATAAAGCAAATAAGGCCAGCAACATGCAGACTGACACTGCCTTTTACTAGCTACAGCCAAATGCATGCATAAAATGTTACCAAAAATCAGTTGTAACAAATTTCTATTTTGATTTTACAGATAAATCTTAGAGATGTTATGCAGAAACAACATTCAAATATTGTTTGTGCAATATGGAGGAATCCTCATTTAGGTTGTTGGTTGTCTGAGTAGCAGAAAAGACTGCATTTCATATCTGAACTGTAATGACAGAAAGATAGGTTTGAAAGTGACCAATGAAACACTGTTCTCTCTCTCCTTGGAAGTGGTAAAGAGGAAGAGGTGTCAATGAATTTAAATGTAAAGACTCAAAGCAGGCCAAATACAGATAAAGATAATAGTGGACTGTTAAAGTGAAATGTTCAATTACCCAAACTACTGTAGGAATACAGTACCCTTTTAGAAAAAGGATCTTTTTAAAAAGCCGTCATGGTTATGAAGGGGGGGGGGAACCCTTCAAGCTGTCCAAGTCCCATCTCCAAACACATATTTGCTTCCTAAACACAAGCTTGATTCAGTTTAATTGGGAATCACAGTGTGACAGAAAATGACAAAACCCAGAAACTAAGATTCATAGTTGATGTATTTAGCTCATGCTGGGCAGAAATTCAATGTATAGAAAGAGGTAGAGGATGAGTAGGTTAATGATGAACTTCTTTGAGTTCCAAAGCATGTCTGCTCATATTGCTGTTTTTCAAAATAATGCATAAGTGTTATTTAAGGGTGAACTACATCAGTCCAAATCTCTATGCTCCAAGATGCCTGCCAATTTATATCATAGTTCTAATTAACTGTACATCATGACATTCTGTTGCTGTGATGTGCAACGCAGAGGTTCTGACCTCTGCAACCTGGCCAGATGATGTGATTATGGAATAACATTAACATATTCAGTAGAAGACACTTGGACCTCCAGCCCTTCAGTGAGAAAACCTCATACTTCCCACGGGTGTGTTGAGATAGCAGCTGTAGCAGAAGAGGTTAAACTCTTGATTTTAAAAACACGGCTCCTTCTAAAGCATAGGCAGGACGCAAAGCCAAGGTAGAACCCAGTGAACTAGAGACAGGGCAAAACCTCAAAGAATTTAAACATAAGAGGGTAGAGCTTGGTCATAACCTAACTTGTGATGTATGGCTCCAGGTAGAATCTACAAAATCTGGAGACTCTGGCTGAATCTGCAATTTATAGATTTTTCAGAGCATAGCATTGGTTACATGGGACAGAACATGGTGCTGAATGCTTTGGAACTGTTAAATATTGTCTGATTGTCAATCCTGCTGGGAGGTATAGGAAGAAAGGAAAAGCCAAAGGAAAATACCCATTGAATGGCCTAAGACAATTCATAGTTGCTGTCATCTAAAGGCACTTACTGGGTCTTTCCACTGGTCAGGATAGGACACACCCTGGAGACACCAAAGACACCAATTTAGGATGACCCCAAAGAAAGCTGCCACATAATGTCAGCAATAGACTCATGGTTTTCCCCACAGAGAAAAGAATTAAGAAATCCCAATGAGAAAAGGCTCTGATGCAGAAATGAATTCCATAAGAGTCATGGGAAGTACCATAGTGCTAAACTCTGCCTCTTCTCCACCCACCACCAGGAACAAGCCCGTAGAACAAAATAAAACATGAAGGTAGCATAGGGAAAAAAATAAAAAAAAATAAAATGTTTTTAAAGGATTGGATTCTGTCACCTTTTCCTCCCTGCAACGTATGAATGGAGGGGGAAAAATTAATACTGAAGCAATCAGTCACAAACCAGATACTTTTACTGAAGGAAATGCTCTATCTGGATAAGCCCTGAGTTTTGTATTGTTTTTTAAATCCATACCTTTGGCACAACATTTGTTACACATGTAAGTAATAATATATCCAATAGGAAAAATGCATGTATATTTCCATTAAAGTAAATAAGGTCAGAAATAGCTTGAGTTTCAAAGGGATCATATTGTAGAACATGCCACCTAGGCAGTGTGGTTTCCCCCCTTTAAATGAAGCCCTTTCTTTTCAAGTTTGGCCACACAAGGCAAAAGTACAGAGCCAAAACTTGAGCTTTTGGTGCAAAATGAAAATGGAAGGAGAATTTTACAGCAACTGTATATTGGAAAATTGGCTCATACCAGAACACCAGCAAATGAAAAATAGATGCTTTGTTCTAGATCTCCCTCTGGGTAGATAGACTTTACGTTACATACACTAATTGCTGTAAAGTTATATGATTTTCCAATAATGCTCTTAAATGCCTAGATGCAAGCAACAGCTATGGCAGAGATCTTTATTATCTACAGAAACATATGAATAACTGGGTCAACATTATCATTAAGACCCATCACTTCTAGTGGTTTATAAGTTTGCCATGAATGTTCTTGGCAACAGATCATTATGCCTCCAAGTTCTGAGCATGCATTTTTTGGATTAGAAAGTAGCTGTGTGGAAGCAAGTGAGCTGACTTAGCAGCCCCCCCCCCGAATGGTTTGGCATTTGCTCAATCTATAAGGCAGTCAAGGAGAGAAAGAGGTTGTGGGTAAGTACACAAAGCAGCCAGTGGAGTTCTGATTCTGATAAGTTAGAGCCTAGGTATTATTCTACCACTGGTTTATGTCTGTCTCTGTGCAACCCAGTTAACCTTTCCACCTCTTGTTTTCCTTGCCCTGAAAGTGATAATGGCAATGCAAGAGTCATGAAATGAGGCTCTAGAGAATAGTTTATGAATATTTCACAGCACAATATTAGCCCTTCAAATACAGTTCGAAAATCATGTTTCCCACCGAAATGGCCATAGTGCTTTTTTATTTTTTTATTTTTTGCTTTTCCTGAAACTAACAGATTGTTTCTTTATTTGTTGTTGGCAAAATTATAGTAACAACTCCACATGGGACTCTTTGCAGCAATGTGATGTGGAGAGTCGTCATAATTATGCCTCTAAAATCAGGACTACATGGCTGGCAGCAGCTAATCATATCAACTGGAGAGAAGAATGAATGGGAACAATCATGGTAATTTTCATAAAGAAGCACAAGGTAAAGAAACAAAGGGATTGCGTAGCATCAAAAATTGGTAGTATTTCGAAAACGCTATGTAGAACGTTGCTCTGTTTCAGTTTTCACTTGTAAAAGTGGTGCTTTCAGGGCTATGAAACACTCTAATCTCCATCCTGAGTGATTTTTGATGGTTCAGATTCACGTGGAGAAACCCCTATGGATAGCAGAGACTCTGTCTTTTTATCTCTATCTTCCTCTCATTTTTTAGAGGCTGATGAAAGCGATCATAGGCGGTGGCAAGGCTGCTGTTCTCCTCTGCCTATGAATATCCAACACATTTTAGAAACACTGATATTTTGTGTGTCTGTGTGGGGTGTGTGTGTGTAGGTGTATACATATATATACCTTGAATATGTGTGATTTCAACAGTGCAGACAGTTCCTTCACAAATTCAGACTTCAAGTATTGTGGTCAGTTTGTCATCTGGTCGTCAATCCTTTGGGTTTATATATCTAGGAAGATTTCAGACACCCTTATTCACTTTCACCTTCCACCCCCATCTTGCGGATGTTTTGATTCTGCTTTTTACTGGTTAAGGCTTTATTTTCCATTTAAAATGACTGGACTCTTTTTCCATTTATTTTCCCTACATGCCATTGGAAGTCCAAGGCAGCTCCCAATCAGTTAAAAAAAATTATTGATACACTTTAAAGCACAGTATGAGATATTAAAAATAAATTACTGTATAGCCTTTAAGCCCTACCATTTACAAACACTTTTAAACGTACTCAATCCAGTATACTCTATACTGCAATGACCCCTAATTATTCAAGTCTGTTGAAAGTCTGCTTTTAAAAGGAAGGTCTTTGCCCATCAGAAGAACTGAACAATCATTTGCCTACTTAGACACTCAAGAGGTGGATTCCTGAAGTTTTGGGTTCTGCATGCTAATATTCTGAATATCACATTTTTCTTACTTTTGTCAAAAGACATGAGAATAGGCGCTTGCTCAGGTGTAGGCTCTCCATGTGATCATGAATCGTGGAACATCTGCTTATGCGGAAAGCCTACAATGATGAGGAGTTTCTCTCAAACTTGGAGGTTTGAAGAAAAGGACTATAGAACAGGGCTGCGAACATATTCAGAACATTAGCTTCATGAATACTTAAACAGAGCTTTTGTTACCACCCATCACTAACATTTTTTGCAACAAACTTCACAGTTTGAATTAGTGTTCATTGAGAAGCAGGTACAGAATTTCCCACCATCATCTTCACTGGGAGATCTAGGTATTAATCTTCTAGGAGGGTAAGTAAATGTCACCCATTCTGGTCTGATTCCATTCTTTGAAAATAAAAATATTTGTGGTGTCTTATAAAATATCTCTTTTGCATGACATCAGTTTTCATGATTACTTGCAAGTGGTAGGTTGGCAGATCTAGGCAAGGAATTGCCGGAAAAGTAGACCAAATTGCAAACAAATACAAAAGAAGTATATTACTTCTATACCACTAGCAGTTACCCAATTGCTTTAAAAACACAACATCTAGTAATAACGATAAATAGCAAAAGCCACTCAGAATGAATTCCTGTTAAAAAGAAACTTTCTAATATTTTCTTATTTTCCTCATTCTGCATCATAATTTTGCATACCTTTTCATTCCTCTATAAACCAGGCTATATATATATTAGTAGAAATGAACAGGAAACACATCCTGACTGTAGGAGCATGAATGGTGAGTAGACCTGAGTTAAACCACCTGGCTCCTTACTGCATGTCTATGAATTACATAGTTCCACTGTAAGCAATGTGTGAAAATGGGGCTGTGCAACAATCGCTGGCAGCCAGCCATGAATTCTGGCCTTTACACACAAATTCTTTCAACAGTTAAGGAGTCCATAAACCAGTGAGGCTGGGGTGTTTGCGTGCTTGTTTTTACTGGTGGTTTAAAGCCCAGTGACTGTACTGACAGATATTGCGTCACAAGTATATGGAAAGCGCAAAGACACTGTGACCTACTAGGTGTCTGACACCTGTTTTCACAGACAGGTATGCAGACAGGCAATAAATTATAGTCCCCAATGAGTCACTATAGATTTATTTTTCAATATTTATACACTGCTATTCATCCAAAATTGCACAGCAGTTTGCAAATTAAAGCCAATAAAATAAACATGGTGCAACAGAATTGTAATGGACAAAACATGAAGCAACAGCATTAACCAAGAATAGAAGAAAATTCAATAAATTAGGGAGTAAGCCAGGTACAACTACACTGCAAATGAGCAAGATGGATTCAGTGGTATTCCTGAGTAAGGTAAAGGTTCCCCTTTATGGATTGCTTCCTTGTTGTGGCAAAGGGACTTGAGTAATTCAGAGAAGCTATGGGCTATGCCATGCAGGGACACCCAAGACGGACAGGTCATAGTGGAGAGTTCTGACTAAACGTGATCCACCTGGAGCAGGAACTGGAAAGCCACTCCAGTATCTTTGCCAAGAAAACTCCATGGACAGAAACAAAAGGCTAAAAGCTGGAAGATGAGCCCCTCAGGTTGGAATACGTCCAACATGCTACTGAGGAAGAGCAGAGGACAAGGACAAGTAGCTCCAGAGCTAATGAAGTGGTTGGGCCCAAGCTGAAAGGATGCTCAGCTGCGGACATGCGTGGAAGTGAAAGGAAAGTCCAATGCTGGAAAGAAAAATACTGCATAGGAACCTGGAATGTAAGAGCTATGGACTTTGGGAAGCTGCATGTAGTCAAACAGGAGATGGCAAGAATAAACATTGACATCCTGGGCATCAGTGGACTAAAATGGACAGGAATGGGTGAATTCAGTTCAGACGATTATCATATCTACTATTGTGGGCAAGAATCCCGTAGAAGAAATGGAGTAGCCCTCATAGTCAACAAAAGAGTGGGGAAAGCTGTACTGGGATACAATATCAAAAATGATTTCAATATGAATCCAAGGCAGACCTTTCAACATCACAGTCATACAAGTTTATACACCAACCATGGATGCTGAAGAGGCTGAAACTGACCAATTCAGCACAGAGGCTTCTGCGGTTTAACCCGCAGCACCACCACATCCCAGACATTCCTGAGTACCAAGCCTCAATCTCACAGGCCTTTACCTGGCCCAAAGCAAGTACGTTTCCAGCTACTTAGTTTATCAAGTTCTAGTTCTGGATAGCTCATGGTGTAAACATCTAGCTGTGGAGCCAGAGGTTGGGAGTTCAATTCCCCCTTTGCCTCCTTGACAGGGGCTGGACTTAATGATCCTTAGGGACCCTTCCAGCTCTGCAGTTGTTGTTGTTGTTGATGATGATTAGCCAACTGTCTGATCTACATTCAGGATACAGTTGTGTCTCGACTTACGAACGCCCCTACTTAAAACCATTTCGAGTTACAACCAGCTCTGGATGCAAAATTTGCTTCTACTTGCAACCAGAGCTTCTACTTACGAACAGAAAAAGGCAGGAAATTCAAATTTCTAACTGTAGGTGGCGACAAGGCTGCTTCTTTGTAGCTGTTTCGCCCCAGCAGTTAGAGAGTGTGTATCATCATTGGAGGCTTCGGACTGAATCTTTCTGCTTCTGAGAGTGTGTGTGTGTTTGCAGGGAGCCTTCGGGCTGCCTTGTAGGGTAAGGTGCTGCTTTCTGCTTTTTAAAAACTGTTCTGGGTGCTTTTGCAGCATGGTATTGAGCTGGGGGGGTTATGTTTCTGGGGGGGTCCTTGTTTTTTGGATTTCCCCCTTCATTTCCAATGGGTCTTGGGGAGTTTGTCTGCTTTTTAGTCCCCCCCGCAATTTCCGATCATGCACGATCTGCTTGATTGCTTTTTGCTTCCTCTTGTTTGCATTTGTAATGGGTCTTCTACAGTTGATTGGTTTTTGGTTTTTCTTTGCATTTTCCACGCTTGATTGCTTTTTGTTTTCTCTTGTTTGCATTTTCGATGGGTCTTGCATGGCTGATTGTTTTTTGGTTTGTTTTCTTTGCATTAGGCCACTCTTGATTGCTTTTTGCTTTCTCTTGTTTTTCTTTTTGCCGTCTCTTGTTTTGCCTTCTCTTGTTTGCATTTGCAATGGGTCTTGCATGGTTGATTGCTTTTCTTCCCCTCCCCCCTTTGGCTGGAAGGGATTAATTGCATTTCCAACAGGTCTTGCAGTGATTTTTTTTTTGGTGATTTTTTTCTTCAGCCGGAATAAATTAATTGCATTTCAGTGCATTCCTATGGGAAATGGTGCTTTGACTTACGATCATTTTGAGTTCTTTCGGAACGGATTATGGTCGCAAGTCGAGGCACCGCTGTATTCAGACACAACATTTTATCTCTGAGCACCTTCAAAATTGAAATACACCATTGTTGGCTTTGGTTGCTGAAAGGAACAGAATTCCATCTTTCTCCTTCACAATGTGTCTACAGTAACACAGCTACTTCCTATGGAATACTGTTCTTTGTAATTTAGTGAACCACTTCAAATTACCTGAACTATGGTTCATGGCAATGCTCTAGAAAAAGTTTCTAGGAGACAATTGTCAATGCCTCACCCAGCTAGAAATCCCAGGATTATTTTGGATAGAGATGTGGCAGTTATAAAAGACTCAAACTGCTGTAGACTAAAATGGATCCATATTTTGGGAAAATAATCAACCTTATACTATGCCAGATTCTAGGTCTATCTAGTTCTACATTGTCAAGAGTGACTGATAACAGCTGTCCAGAGACAGACCTTCTATATGCAGATCATTTCTTCTACTCTACAAAGCATCTGAAGATGATAGTCCATCTTGCTCCTTTGTAGTGTAGTTGTACCTGGCTTACTCCTTAGCTTATTGAATTTTCTTTCATTCTTGGTTAATGCTGTTGCTTCATGTTTTTTCCATTACAATTCTGTTGCATCATGTTCATTTTATTGGATTGGGGGGGGGGGAATATTTAAAGCAAAGCACTGCAATTTTAATGTGGAGAGTCAGGTCCTGAATCCTGTCTGATCATCCAAGAAGGCCCTTTTGTTGTGAGACAAAGTTTAGTACTTAATCAACAGGTGTGAAAGTGTCATTAAAACCACCTCCCCTTTCCATCCATTCTCTTCTCCCTTACTTTCAAGTGACACATGGAGGAATTACCTCATCTTTGTTCACATATAGTTTTGAAATATAGGCATGATAAACTGTGATCAGAGATGAAACAAAGCACACTAAACCTAAGATACATTGGTGAGGATAATCACAGGCTACAACAAAGATACATCTTTCACCACATGAGGGAGCAGCTCTTCTGTAAATATAGCACCCATACAGACCAATATCTTTTTGAATATAGTGCTCCACCTGTGAAAGCTGCCACAGTGATCTGATGTTGCACACAGTCATGTCTCCAATCACCTAACCTGGTTGTGCCGTTGTAGCAATTTCAGTTGAAGTTCTGTGTGCAATTTGCTATTAGAGTGAGTTCCCCTGAATCAATGGAACCTGTAGAAGAACAGACTCACTAAATTCCCATTGATTCAGTGGGCCTACTCTAGTCCAACTTACTATGATAAGTAATAGGATTTTTGCCACAGAGTCAGATTGGTGATTCATCTGTTTCAGGTCTTTCTGACAGTGGCTCTCTAGGATTTCAGGAAAGCTTATTTCCTAGCTTTTCCTGGGAGATGTGAGAGTTTGAATCAAACTTTATATGACTAGAAGTGTTCTACAAGTGATATGATTCTGTATTATACACCAGGGCCCCAATATTCACAGGACCGATATCCACAATTTCACTTATCTGCAGTTTCCCACAGCTGTATGTACATCATACAAGGGCACCCCTGTCTGGTCTTCGTGCCTCCGTCTTGTATGTTGTATATAGGATAACCTTGTACCTGCAATTCCAGATACTAGGAAATGCTCTCCTGTGGATACGGGGTTTCTACGGTATTACATTTTTCTGGTCTCAGATCCCAATAATCAAAACATCTACTGTAACTGGCTGATCTGATAAATCATGTTTCTCAGCCCTTTTGTACAAACACTCTTGGACTGGAATTTTATAGTGTTAGTTTTTTTCCTCTCCTCTTGATTTATCTCATCCTAGTTTATAACCACGAGGTGCAGACAATTGTGAGAGCTTTGCTCTCTTTAATTACTGCCATTAATAGACAAGGCAGCAAAATTGCCACCAACTTCTCATCTTTAATTGCTGTCCCCCCTTAAAAAAAATTTTTTTAGCCTCATTTCATGAATTTAAACATCTTGCCCTAGCTTGTATTCCTCTCATGCTCCTAGGTCTGTTTGATTTTCTTTTCAGGGGCTAATCCAGCAAGGAGGTGAATCCCTCCTGACAAGCCAGTTTCATTCTCCAGGGCACCATTGTTTTTCCTTGCCAGGAGCAAGAGGAACCACGAACCCCTGCTGTGCTGAACCTCATTTACCTGGCAAATTTCTCTTTTCTGACTTCGGGGCACTGCTTTCTTTGCTTAAATTAGCCTAATTTTCCATAGCAATCTCAAATCCCAGTATCAGATTTCTTGAAGCTAATGTGCTGCCTTTCTTTTCAACTGTTAGGTCTTGAGAGGAGGTCCAGAGAAAAGTTAGACTTTCTCCTTTAATTATTACCTCTATGATGCTGGATTAGGAAGAAGACCAATCTGAATGTAAATGTGTGTGTGTGTGTGGGGGGGCAGAAAGTACCGGGAGATTCCAGAGATGTTTGAAACTGCATTCCAGTTTTCATTATCTGAAACAGCCTGTCAGTACAAAGGCCATATTTGACATGATCCTCTTTTCCTTCTGGGGTAAAAAGGAAAGGATTGAGCAAAGCCAGGAGTCTGTTAAAAATAGAAACCGTGCTAGGATGTGTGTGTTGCAAAAAAAAAAAAAAAAAAAAAAAAAAAAAAAAAGGGGATGGAGGCACATTAGCAGTTATGGTGCATCACAATTACAATTTCTGACCAAATTTGCAGATGTGAAATAAATGGTAAATAACTGGCTGAAATCAAATGCTGTTTTCCCCTCCTTTAGCGACTTGGCAGGCAACTTCGTAATGACAACTGCCGGTGAACAATGCAGTTACATTTGTGATAGCTACATGGACAGCCCAACTTCTACTAAACTTTCTTTACATAGTTGTTGTGTACATCCTCTTCCGAAACTAACTGGTGCCCCCTGTAGGTGCAGAGGTATTGTCTTAGGATAATGTTAGAAGTTTGCTACCACAGTTCTTATAATGAAGAACACACAATGCTTGATTCCCATTAATACTGAACAGATCACATCAAATCTAGTGACTTAGTGTAGGGGTTGAGTCGGAACTCTGTATAAAGATGGATTAGGCTAGAAGTCACACTGGTTTGCTGAAAGGAAGGAAATAATTCACTTTTTAGTCATATTTCTTAGGAGGGACGTGGTGGCGCTGTGGGCTAAACCGCAGAAGCCTGTGCTGCAGGGTCAGAACACCAAGTAGTCATAAGATCGAATCCACATGACGGAGTGAGCTCCCGTCGCTTGACCCAGCTCCCGCCAACCTAGTGGTTCGAAAGCATGCAAATGTGAGTAGATTAATAGGGACCACCTCGGTGGGAAGGTAACAGCGTTCCGTGTCTAAGTCGCACTGGCCATGTGACCACGGAAGATTGTCTTCGGACAAAACGCTGGCTCTATGGTTTGGAAACGGGGATGGGCACCGCCCCCTAGAGTCGAACACGACTGGACAAAAATTGTCAAGGGGAACCTTTACCTTTACCTTAGTCATATTTCTTAAGTCTGACAACTTTCAGGACTGTACGACCATGCTAGATGTCCCAGTAATACAGGAAATCAAGAGAAATGCTTTTAGCTTGGTTTAAAGTAGCCACGTGAGAATAATACTTGACATACCTTCTAGGTTCTTCAAGGATCTAGAGACAGCACCAGCAGATGGCCTCTTTGAAAGACTGGGCACAAATTGGGCTTTGGTTAAATGAGTTTGTAATCCTTAAAATCCTAGCATAATTAGTTTTGGCATGAATAACATGAGGTTGTCAAGTTGTCGAATGTGGAAATGAATATCTTTAACCATGGATATGCAGGAAGTGAAAGGAATTCTTTGGCTGTCTTGGGGGATTAGCTGGCACTCCCAGCACTCAAGAAACACAACGTGTCCTGACACCCTCTTTTCTTTTCTGAACCATGCAGGTTCTTCCTTGTGGATGTGAGTCATAATTAGTTTATTTTTATCTTTCTAGTTCTGTTCTATTTTGATCCTTCTTAACAATTTTAATACATGTTACAAGTACTATTTTGGGGCGGCTATGCTGGAATTCTCAGAGGAGAAACTGAGCTCAGACTTTATTCTAGCTTAATGATTGCAAGAGAAAACTCTATTACATGTACATTCCAAAGTCAACTGGAATACTTATCATCATACCATGGCACTTCAGACAGAGTTCTTGTGCACCACCTCTCCATGTACCACTATCTGTCATGTACCACCTCTCCACTGAACAAGGTCCAGATTACCAGCAAACAGAATCTAAATGGATACCTTCACATAGCATTTAATCACATTTCAAGATTGTTCTCGACCCACTGATGGGTATGTCATGCATGTAATAACAAAGGAATCACCTAGAAAACAAACTCAGGGGAGAATTATGTAGGCCTCAGAAAAAAAGGGTGAATCACGTAGCACAGCTACACTAAGGTCTATTCCCCATTATCAGAAAAAAGATAAGAATTTAGGAACATTCATAATTTGAAATATATCTACAAAATATGTTGTGATCATGTCTGAAGCTGGTTCCAAAGCAATGCTGGTCTTCCAGGTACAGCCATGAACAACAGCTTCTGCCTTAGGATTCACCTAATTCCATGTGTTAAGACTAAAATCATAAAATATAAATTGCTGATTTTACTCAATTGTACAAGAGGCAATTGTAAAATTTATTTTCCCTTTTGTAGCTTGCATTGCTTTCGCAAATAGATGCATGTCAAGCTGCTCGCAGAATCCTATTCATGTTTACTTAGAAATAAGCCCTTTGTGTTTCCTATGTTTAGAACTGTACTCATCATCTTTGTTATGGGAAAAGGAGGAAGGAACTTCTTTCAGCCCAAGGGGCCAATTCAATAATTTGGTCATTTCAAGAGAAGAGAAGTGTGAGGGAAAGTGTGGGAAAGTGTGAGGGCAAGAGGTTAAGGGGACAACAGAGGACGAGATGGCTGGACGGTGTCACCACAGCTACCAACATGAATTTGATCCAACTCCGGGAGGCAGTGGAAGACAGGAGGGCCTGGCGTGCTCTGGTCCATGGGGTCACGAAGAGTCGGGCACAACTTAATGACTAAACAATAATCACTGGAATGCAACCCTGTAGTGTTTCTCTGGAACTGAGTTAAGCCCTTAGGCTGAAAGAGGCCTCCTTCCACTGGTGTAAATAAGTAGGCACCTTATTTTCCATAGAAGATCATTCTAAGAAGGGCATAAGTAGGACATCAGGGAAATAGTCCTCCTTAGAAAACTTGTGAAGAGTTCAGGGCTCTTGAAGTTCATATGTACATTTTATGCCAAATAGTGCTTTCTTTTGTCCTGTTTAAATGTTTTTTCTTTTGGTGATGTCTAACTGGCCATCATTTTCTTTATGTTAATAGGTAAGTTAGAGTCACATAACCATCTGCTCCCCATTTTGGGGTGGTGTGAATCACAAAAAAAATGACATGTTATGTCTGCAGGTATATGTTACATTATTCTCTACCTTCATAGTGGTGAGAAGTAGTAGGTTTTCCCTATTTTTTTGCACAAGCCGAGAAATGTTAGGCCGCCAGCTCAAGGAAATTACAGGGGCATCTCCATTTAGAAGTAACACATAATTTCCACCATAGATCCACATTTTTTTGCCAGGCTTTGGCATATTGTCAAGGTAAAAAATGGCTACTTCTTGGTGGACACCCATAGGATAAATTCCAAACTGAGAAAGACTGTGAATAATAATGTACCAAGAAAAAAAAATTAAGTCAAAAATCTATTACAGATGCCCAAAGTTTCCTTTTCTTCTGACTTTTTTTTTTTTCTATTTGGAGGGTCAAATGGAAGACTCCAGAATTTGTATAATCTTACGCATATTGGCACTTACCTATCTTTTCCCTTCCAGGAATTTTTCAACAGCCACACACAGAATGTCAACCATGCGGTACAATCTACTGCTATTTCAGTTTTACATCTCCCTTCCTGCTCTCCAACCCTTGGCCACTTAAACTGATAAGTGAGCCAAGGACCTTCTGCAAATGTACTTTAAGGCTATACTTAGTTTTAATTTCAGCTGTTCTTAATTTTATTGGCCTAGTTATTAGTGGGACAGTAAACCTGGGTTGCATGGCGTACATCACTGAACTGCAGGTGAGGACATGACGGAATGTGTCACTGTTGTTTGTTTTGAAGTGTTATTTTAAAAAAGCAACACCCACATTCTAGGAGCAGGCTGGACTCAAACACTTTTTGAGTTGCTTTCTATCTTCTTTCAGTATAGAAATCAGAGGAAAAGATTAGCTTTGTGAGCTGGGAATTAGCCTATCTTAACACCAGAGATGAACAGTAAACTGTGTTCTTATTACCAGTAAACAGAACTGTGAAACTTATTTCAATATATTACAATACAAGTTCTCAATGGGAGCATAACGGGTTGACCTGCTGTACAAAGAAGACAAAATTGTTTCAGTTGGTTCTTACTTTATATTAAAAAACAAAACCCACTCACAAAGGAGGTAGAGTTGCTGTTACAATCTAAACTTGTCTCTTAAAAAGACATACCCTGTATACTGCAGCCTCATACTTCTTTTCTATAAGGAGAGATTAGTTTGTATGGAGGAACATTTAGTCCAATGAGCACTCACCTGAAAGTTGCAGTCACTGAATGTTTCAGTGTTTCTTCTTTCTGTGTATTGTTCATTGCAGGGTTGGGGGATGTGTGGGTCTTCAGATATTGTTGGAATAAATTGAATTAAGGAATTGCAAATACAGGATTTGCAGCAAAACACATTTCTTGTGCAAAAGAGACTAGATGATGCTAGCTGGAAACAGCTAGGAATACAAAGGTTTATTAATATTATCAATACTCATATTATCTCAATATGTGTTGGGAACTTAGATGATTAGCTTCAAAAGGAACAGCTACAATAATAGCTATTATTGTAAGGTCGTTTAGCAGGTTTGAGAAATCATCATCTAAGAAACTGCAAAGGATGTGTCAAAAGAGAAACCAGAAATAATCACGTAGCACCTAAAAACCTAACTAATTTTTATTCTTCATAAGTATTTCTGTCTCCAAGCACACTTCTTCAGATGTATGGAGTGGCTGTGTCTCTGGGAGTAGTTTAAACCTGTTATAAAATGGACTAAAGGATGTGAGTTAATCTGTGATAATCATGCTTCCTGACAAAAACATATTTTATCAGAGTTCATTGTTATTTATGCTACCAAATCCTATAGTATTTTGTTGGATTTCTGTTTATTCCTACTTTGGGGTGCTGTCCTTTTAGTGTGTGTTAGGGTGGTGTTAATTGGTGGACAGGTAAATGAAAAGACCCTGAGAAGGGACAGGTTGGTGGGTCATGATGAGCTTGTCTTTCATGCCTGAAGTAACCCAAAATATTTTGTAAGATTTGAGGACTAGGTACATGCACTCCCTTCTGTCCCCTTGTGCACACACAGACTACGATGTGGTTCATCTTGTATCCTTCTGAAGACATTCCAATCTTGCCCTCTTTTTTAAACTTATTTATCATATACTATTAGATCTGGGTGTGTTCATGCCAATATTTGTGTATTACTTAATCTCCAAGAAAAAAAAATTCATTCCCACAAATGGAAAAAAGCAAACTGTTCTCACACAGGGAGAGGGTTACAGAACACCACCCAAATCATTTCTAGAAGAATTATTTGGTCACCTTCAAGTCAGGAAGCATAAGAGAAAAATAAAAAGGAACAGGAGACAGAAAACGGGAGTAAGACCACCACACCAAAAAACAAACAAACAAATAAAAAAACAGAAGCCAAAGGAAATGTATGTGTTGGGATAAGAGATGGGGATTTTCATATCCGTATACAAATACGAATATCCCCACACAGCTGGACTTAATGAGAGGCTGGCCCCTGCAGCCGGCCTGTATACTTATGTGTCCGGTAGTAGTGGCAGCTTCACTCATCCTTTCAATCGCTCCTGGAGCTCTGCTCTCTTCATGCTTGCTTGGCCACTCCAGGCAGTGGGAGGGAGGATGAGTTTCCATTCATGGCCACTGAGTCACTAGCCGAGCAGGAAGAGAGTAGAGCTCTGGGAGTGATTGGAAGGATGAGTGAGGTTGCTGCTGTTGGCGGACGTACGAGTGGACCTTGTTAAATCTAGCTGAGCAGGGATATACGTATTCATATGCAAATACCCCCATCTGTAGTTGGGATATTAGGATGTTAGACAGACCCTAATATACTGAAGTGACTCTGGAAGATAAATCGTGGCAACTGGACTTCTTTCTTGTTAGGCTAAATGTTTTGCTAAACATTTCAACCTAACAAGAAAGAAGTCCAGTTGCCATGACTCAGCTTCTAGATAACCACACCTGAATGACTGAGAATCTTCACAGATATACTGAAGTGAAATTTTGACTTAACGAATCAAAACATAAAGGAACACTGGCATGAACACACCCACTCCTAATAGTATATAATAAATAAGTTAAAAAGGAGGGGAAAAAAGAAAATTTGAAAATGCAAGGCCCAGACTATATCTGCAATACAAACACAAATTTCTCACTTTATTTGTTTAAAATATTTTACCTTGCTTTTCTCCTTAAAAGGGACCCAACTGGCTTATATCACCAAAAGACAATATTTAAAAGCTGAAAATATTAAAAATAATCAAACAAATACCACAGTAAAAAATGGTAAACAAAATCAACATTGAACCTAAGCCAAATGCCAGAGAAAGCAGCCGCTATGGAATATACTAGAATTGGGTACTGCTCTAGCTTTTGGCCAAAAGTGTTGTTTGGCTCTGGTGAGGACCTTACAATTCCAAAAGCCGCCATTACTATACTGTAATACAATCATACAAAGGCTCTCCCAACCTTCAGTCTTCATAGGATGTTTAACTACAGCTCCCATCATTAGTGGTCTTCGGTCATTCCAGGTAAGGATGATGGAAACCATAATCAAACATCGTCTACTCTGTGGTCATTCCCTTGTTCACCATTCTAAAACAGCACAGAGAGCTACCCAAGTCTTCAATGTGTCCTTGAAAAGCGATGAAGTAAAGATAGTATATATAATACATAATGTCATGATTACCGTCATGGCAGTCAAAGGGAAATCTAGGAGCTACCATTGGACTTCCTGAAATCTGATTGGGAAGGTGTGGTTAAAAGTAGTACTGTGCCAGTTGCTGATTTTGTCAGAAAACTTCAAGAGAAACTCTTGGCTGTCCAGGAGTTGGCCAGAGACAATTTGTTGGACACTCAAGCAAGTCAGAAGTTCTTCCACGATAAGAGATCCAGACACAGGGAATTTTCTGTGGGTGATTTGGTACTTGTTCTGAACCCACTCAGACCTTCTAAGTTAGAAGTTGTCTGGGAAGGTCCAGGTGAAATTGTTCAAAAATTGGGAAATGTCAATTATCTTGTCAAAATGTTGGATTCTAATAAGAAACCTGTTCTTTACCATGTCAATAGTTTGAAACTGTACAAAGATAGATCTGCAATGGTTTTTCAATGTCATGCTGAATATTTTCATGCTGCAAATGAACCTATTGATATGTTGTCTGAATTGCAAGATGCAGGTACATGGTCTGATAATCTTGTTTTAACAGGTACCGTTGATCAGAAAGAAAGGTTGTTTCAAATTTTAGAACAATACCAAGATGTGTTTTCAGATAAACCAGGTTACACCAAATTGATCAGTCATGTGATAACTACTGAGAACAATGCCCAGCCCATACGGTCTTTCTTGATGGCTGTTCCTAGATAGCCCTAAATGTTAATTAATTGCTAAAACTTGGGAGGTAGTTTCTCCAATACGATTCTTTAGACATTGTATCATTGCTCCAAAAGTTCATAGACTTTTAATCCAACCTCTCTGTTCAAGTTTTTGTAATCTTGATGTTTCCATGGAGATGGATTTGTTGTACAGCTAACACCATTCATCCACTTTACCCTTCTTTGCAGAATCCTGTTTTCCCCTCTCCCTCCCTCTGACTTCCTTTTCCTTTCGTCTCCCTCTGAATGCCAAAATGAACAAGCACCTCATTCTGATGTGGTTGGAAATAGATTACATATGAGCCTTAAACACTGAAGAGTAACAAGAAATTCTGCACACCTGGAAGCCAAGGTAATAAATCCAGATAGCCCAGACAGAAGAAAAGCAGATGTTAGAGTTTCTGCGGTTTTCTGTCAGCAAAGAGAATATTACAGTCTACTGACTGTCTATATTATTTTTGGCGGTTTCCCTAGATATGTGATGTTGATCGAAATAGATGTTTCCAAGCAGACCGTACAATGTGTTGATAATTCTGATGCTGGTGAATTAGTCTTGGTATGCCAGATATGAATATGAGAGTCTAACGATCGATTGAATTCACAGTTCTATCCAGTAAAGTGAGTTACTCCCAAGAAGGTATTTTCAGCTACATGTTCCATGAGAAGAGACAGCAGGCATTTCACTCTCAAGGTATTTTATTAAGGCCAAAAGCATACCAACAGGAGCCTTGTCTAGGCAGAGCTTTTGGTATTGAAACAAACAGGAATAACTTAATGTGCATGGATCTGATATTTTGTGACATAAACACAAGTTTTATTTAACTTTATTGTTTAAATTTCAGAAATTTCCTATTACAATTTGAGTAACATTTGTGGATGTTTTTAAAATAACAAATATTCATTTATTCTCCTGCCAAATGTGATATAAAGCTATTTTTCCATTATAACGTTTAATTGTAAGGTGTAAATTTAAGTTGTGTCCCCTGTCTTTGGGCAAAACAATTAATACAGGATCACCATGTATAACAAAGTTTATTATGGCAATATAATTTGAAGAGGCAAAAGGGGAATATTCTAATCCACTTTTGATAGTTTTTAAGTCCCACCAATTTCAATGGGTGAGTTATGTGTGATTGAACCTAAAACCCTAAACACACCTACTTGTGAATAAACCCCACTGAATTCAGTTAGGATTAAGGCCAAGTAGACTTGTATAGAATTGCACTGCATGCCAACTGTAATAAAACATGCTTAATATGAGTCGAGCTATTCTATCACTGGAGGCTCCAATACTTGGGCCATCTCAAGAGAAGAGAAGACTCCCTAGAAAAGACCTTGATGTTAGGAAAGTGTGAGGGCAAGAGGAGAAGGGGAGACAGAGGACGAGATGGCTGGACAGTGTCTGCGAAGCAACCAACATGAATTTGACCCAACTCTGGGAGGCAGTGGAAGACAGGAGTGCTCTAGTCCATGGGGTCTCAAAGAGTTGGACACAACTTAACAACTAAACAACAACGAAATGTGAAACCAACCTGTAACTGAAGAGACATATCTTAATTCAGCAAAGAGGCATGTGAATTCAGAAGGAGATATTTCCAGATTTCCTGTATGTGTTATTCCTTCTTTTGTTCAGTAGGCAGGACTATGAGTGTATCTCTTTCATAAAAAAAAGTACCAAAGTAATTTTCTAAATTTGCCCTTACATATAAAAATCAGGTTATGCAGTTTTTTATACAATTCTGTGTCAAACAATTAGAGATGGTTCTAAAAACAAATCTGTACTGGCACTCAGCTGACAGTGCAAAGGACTTTCCTCTCCCTTGTTTCTGCAGCTACCTGGAAACTGACTCCACAGGATTTTAGAGAATATTTTTATGATTCATGGGGGAGCTGTGGAGATTGTCCTGTTCTGCCTGCAGAAGCACCTTATTGGGTAATAACCACATCTGCTTCCTAGTTTCTGAGACAGTTCCAGATTTAAAGAATCCAGTTCAGTGTACCAGGGTAAATGATGCAGCTAGCCACAAAGGTTAATATTTATATATTTCCACATCTTACTTGATCTATATTGGCTTTCAGTCAGCATCTTCCACCTC
Organism: Pogona vitticeps; assembly: GCF_051106095.1. NCBI lineage: Eukaryota > Metazoa > Chordata > Lepidosauria > Squamata > Agamidae > Pogona > Pogona vitticeps. The sequence goes on along the minus strand of NC_135786.1, from coordinate 222,478,836 downwards.
TTTTTCAAAGAATATGTTTACTGTAGCAATATACATTTTCAAAGCATATCTAGTATATGAGGTTCCCATTGACAGCCATCATTCCATGCTAGGAGAGTATTAAATGCTGCACCTAATATGATACACAGTCCCACCCTAAAACTCTTGGAATCAAAGTAATATTTTTGAGTCAAAAGTGAAGAGAAAGGGCAAAAATCCAAAGTAGGGAAGTGTAGGTCTTGGGTTCTTTTAGAAGGTGATGTATTTGCTTTTGGACTTTTTGTGCAGCGGTCCTTTTGTTTTATGTGAAAGGAAGAACCTCTTTTGGGCCTCCTATTCATATTCCCCAGTTCATGTTTTCTGGCACTTCCAAACACTAAAGAACCTTTAAAAACGAGGACAAGAAAGAAGAGGCAATGCAACAGAGAATCAGTATACTCCAAAAGCAGGCAACAGTATATAAGAAACAAAATAATAATCAGACCTATGTTGGCAATAGTTTATATTATCACAGTATGAGTTCAATGTCACTAACCAAGTACAACATACCCATTGGGGCTGAGCAATACAACAACAACAACAACAATTTAATTTAAATTAATTTTATTTTGTATTATGTTTATAATTTTGGATGGTTATATATTGTCTGTATTTTGTTAAGTTGTGATATTATTTAGTCCTTGCTTTCTTCTTTCTTCTTTCTTCTCTTTTCGTCTGGCATGGAGTGAGAGGCCTGTTTGCCCAGCGAGGGGCCATTTAACATCCCGGTGGTCATGGGTAGAGGGCGATTATGGCGTTGGCACAGTCCCTGCTCGTGTTAGTAGAACAGTGAACAGATGTCTGAAGGCTGTTCACTATTCTGAGACTGTGACCAACCCCCAGTATCGAGGTAGCTAGTTCAGCCAGCCTTCCACTCTAACCCTGGTGCTGTTGAATGCCAGGTCTGTATCCAACAAGCCCCAGGTAATCCAAGATCTCATCCTGGAGGAGGATGCAGACCTGGCATGCATAACCGAGACGTGGCTTAATGGAGAGGGTGGCCCTGGCCCTCATCTGCACGCCCGGTTATGATGTCCAGCACCAGGGTAGACTGGAGGGACGGGGGGGGAGTAGCCATTGTCTATAAATCCAACTTGGAGGTTACCAGGTGCTCCTTGATGGTAAGGCCGGGTCTGGAGGCACTCCACCTGTCTATAGGGGCCAGGGATGCAATTGGGATTTTGCTGGGCTACCGTGCCCCCTACGGCCCAGCCACTTCCCTTCTGGAGCTGGCCGACTTTGTCTCCGCGGCACTGTTGGGATCCCCGAGGCTTTTTGCCTTGGGTGATTTCAACGTGCAGGCGGAGGCAGAGATTACCGGGCCAGCTTTTGAGTTCCTGGAAACCATGGCTTCCTTGAACATGTCCCAGCACGTCAACGGCCCCACCCATGTGGGTGCTCATATGCTAGACCTGGTTTTTACCTCCAATTGGGGCGAGAGTGGTCTGATGGTGATGGACCTTGTGTCAGTCTCCTTGTCATGGTCAGACCACCACCTGATAAAATGTAACCTCACTGTGGCTCTTCCCCCCCACAGGGAGCAGGGGCCTATTTCCATGGTCCGCCCTCGAAGACTACTGGATCCGATTGGTTTCCAGGATGCCATGAGAGGGATTACGGCTGACTTGGCTAGTGCTCCTGTTGAAGCTCTGGTTGACAGCTGGTCCACTGCTGCCACCAGGGCCATAGACACGATCACGCCCAAACGCCCTCTCCGACGCAGAACTCACCCAGCGCCTTGGTTCAACCAGGAGCTCCGGGTGATGAAGCGTATAAGGAGAAGGCTAGAGCATAGATGGAGGAAGAACCCAACGGATTATAATTGGATAGCTGTTAAGGTCGCCACTAACCTTTATCTGAATAAGGTGAAGGCTGCATGTAGATCATTCTTCGCTAACCGGATAAGTGAAGCGTCCAATCAGCAGGCGGAGCTTTTCCGCATAGTGCGCGACCTATCCGGAATTGGTCCGGGAGATGGGCCTCCCCTTAGTTTCTCACCAGACCAATTTGCAGCATTTTAAAAATCTAAAGTGGAAGCCATCCGCTGGGAGCTCTCTCCTTTTTAGAATGCAGCGAGTTGAGCTGAGATGTCCAGCACTCCGTCTTGCCCGCTTATTTTCGATTCTTTTCAGCCGGTAACACCTGATTCTGTGGCCATGGTGCTTGACCGCTGTCGGGCCACCACCTCCTCCTTGGACCCTTGCCCGGCCTGGCTAATCAAAGCAGCCAGGCTGAAAACAACTGAATGGGCCACAGCAATAATAAATGGGTCTTTCCTTGAAGGCAGGTTCCCACCGGCCCTCAAGGAGACACTCATTAGGCCCATAAGAAAGAAACCTAGTTTGGTGGCAGACGAAATTGGCAATTATAGGCCCGTCGCCAATGTTTCTTTCATGAGCAAAGTGGTGGAGAGGGTGGTGGCAGAAACAGATGCCCTGGATCCTTTTCAGTCGGGTTTCAGGCCGTGTCATGGTACAGAGACGGCATTGGTTGCCCTGTATGTTGACTTGCTGAGGGAGGCTGACAGGGGCAAGATGTCTCTGTTAGTCCTCCTCGATATTTCGGCGGCCTTTGATACCGTCGACCACGGTATCCTCCTGGGGAGGCTCTCTGAGTTGGGAATTGGTGGCTCGGCGTTAGCCTGGCTCCATTCCTTCTTGGAGGACCGTCCCCAGAGAGTTCAGCTTGGGGAGAGTGTCTCGGCCCCATGGAGTTCCAACTGTGGGGTTCCACAGGGGTTGATTATCTCCCCAATGCTGTTTAACATCTATATGAGGCCGCTAGCTGGGGTCATCAGGGGGTGTGGAGCGTCGTGTCACCAGTATGCTGATGACACCCAGCTCTACATCTCCTTTTTTCCAACTGCAGGTGATGCTGTCCTGACCCTTCAGCGCTGCCTGGGGACCGTACTGGAGTGGATGCAGGAGAATGGCCTGAGGCTGAACCCGGACAAGACGGAAGTTCTGAGGGTGGGGGCCCCCGTGGCAGGCAGCTTGGGCGACTCTGTCTCGTTTGGGGGAGCCGCCCTGGCTCCGGCGAGTGGGGTCCACAGCTTGGGCGTACACTTGGACCCAACGCTCACCATGGAAACGCAGGTGGCGTCGGTTGTCCGTTCCGCCTTTTTCCATCTTTGGCGGATTGCCCGGCTGCGGCCCTACCTCGACACGGGGGCGCTTACTACCTTAGTGCACGCGCTCGTAATCTCAAGATTAGACCACTGCAACACGCTCTACGTGGGGCTGCCTTTGAGGTTGACGCAGAAACTTCAGATGGTGCAGAATGCAGCAGCCAGGCTCCTTACTGGAGGGAGAAAATACCACCACATTTCTCCTACCCTGGCCAGACTGCACTGGCTGCCCATTCGTTTCCGCATCGACTTCAAAGTTCTAATGCTTACTTATAAGGCCCTAAACGGTTTGGGACCTCGATACTTGGCGGAACGCCTGCTCCCACCAAGATCTACCCGATCCACCCGCGCGAGCCAGGAGGTGAGGCTGAGGAGCCTGACGCCGAGAGAGGCCCAGAGGGAAAAGACGCGGAACCGGGCCTTCTCGGCAGTGGCTCCTCGCCTTTGGAACAATCTCCCTCCTGAGATTTGCACGGCCCCTACACTGGGTACATTTAAAACGCAATTAAAAACATGGCTTTACATCCAGGCCTTCCCCCCTGCCAGCATTTAAATTGATTTGATTTGATTTTCTTCCTTTTCTCTATCTATTATTTATCATCTGTTGGTATATTGTCAGTATTGTTAATAATTGATGTTTGGATTTTTTATTTTAATTGTATATCTTTTGTTGTTAGCCGCCCAGAGTGGTATGATATACCAGATGGGCGGGATAAAAATCAAATAAATAAATAAATAAATAAAATAAACAACAACAACAACAAGCAAGGAAGCATCAGCCAGCCAGGAGTCAATGGAAGAGTTGACACACCAAATTCCTATAGTTTCACTGGGCCTACCCTGGTTGCGACTTACTATGCTAAGTAACAGGATTTCAGACAAGTGATTAGACTATGAGATTTCTTATGGGAAGATATAGTGATGGCTACCATTTTAGACAGTTTTGGAAGGGGTTTAGAGATGATAAGGTACTTGTGGCTATTAATTGTGATAGGAAATGAATGTGGAACTATACATTCCTTCCAATGCAGGAGTAGTATGCCTCTGAGTATCAGTTGATTGACAGCCTAAATAGAAGAGTGATATTGCACTGATATCTTGGTTGTGGGCACCCTATAGGGAACCACTGCAAGAACAGAACCCTGAACTCAGTAGACCTTTGGTTTGATCCAGAATGACGGTTCTTCTTATAGAACTGAGATGCTGATAGAATTCAGTATAAAATGAAGGGATTAACATAATGAAGATGCTTGGATTTAAAAATGATGTTCCTCTCTCAAAGTCTGAAGTGTGGAGGTTTGTGTTAAACATATTCTTTGAAATCAACATTCTTTAATATTTTGAAAAAGTTCCGCTAGGGTTGTTAACTTTTAGGATGTTCTTTCTGACTCGAAAGACAGAGCAAAAATAGAAAAACAGCCAGAATGATTACATGGCAGAAGAGATGAGATTGTGATTATATATGTTTGTGCTTCTTAGAAACCCTGGGATGTGGTAACTGTGTGGCTAATCAATATATTATGAAGCATGAAGTTCTGTTTTTGACCAGATCTTGGCTTGGTTTCCTGCACATCAGAGGAAACCTCTGTGATAGAAATGTGCTATGATGCTAAGCATCTTTGAAGATATGATGTGTATTTGAGGTAGCTATACACGTTGCCAAAAAAAGAGAACAGAACAGAACAGAACAGAACAAATGGAAGGAAGGAAGGAAGGAAGGAAGGAAGGAAGGAAGGAAGGAAGGAAGGAAGGAAGGAAGGAAGGAAGGAAGGAAGGAAGGAAGGAAGGAAGGAAGGAAGGAAGGAAGGAAGGAAGGAAGGAAGCTGGTGATGGATAGAAGGAAGGAAGGAAGGAAGGAAGGAAGGAAGGAAGGAAGGAAGGAAGCAAGCAAGCAAGCAAGCAAGGAAGCAAGGAAGCAAGGAAGCAAGGAAGCAAGCAAGCAAGGAAGCAAGGAAGGAAGGATGGATGGATGGATGGATGGATGGATGGATGGATGGATGGATGGAAAACTAGGAGACAGAGATGGGCACAGACCACTGGTTTGTACTGGTTCATGTACTGGCTGAAAAGGTGTTCAGCACTTTAAAGTCCCACCTCCTCCAGCAGGCGACCGCTGAGAGGCAGCACTTGGAGGAGATGAGGCAGGAAAGCCAGGCTGCTGTCTCTGAATGGGTGCGTGCTGGAGGAGGTGGGACTTTGAAGCATTGAACACCTGTTCAGCCGATAAATGAACCAGTATGAACCACCAAACCAGTGGTTCATGCCCATTTCTAAGATAAATTTGCACAAACCTACCTATGCTGGTTTCTATGCACATAGGAAAACTGTTTCTTTTATATTCTGACAAAGTGACCTGTATGCCTGTTGAGCTTGTAGTCCAGGGTGCTCACTGTGGTGGGCAACTTTAAAATCTCTGTATTCTTGAAGGCTTTAAAAATCTCTCCTTATTTAAAATTTAGAGATTTTAAAGTATTCATATTGAACTTGTAGTCCAGGGTGCTCACTGTGGTGGCCAACTTTAAAATCTCTGTATTCTCGAGAGACTTAAAATCTCTCCTTATTGTTATTTATCTTCAAATCGTGGTTGAACTGGATTGTCCTTCAGATGGAGAACTGTCCTTCCTAAAAGAGGACGTGGTATCTCAACATACAGCTTGCAGGATGCTTTGATTTGCATGGACAATGTTGCCATCTGCTCCCATTCCCAGAGTTCTCTGTTCTCCCCGACCTTATCTGCAATTCACTGAAAAATTCAGTGGAAAGTCATTTATGTTGGGTTGGATATGGGCAATCAACACCTATTAGTTTTATAAAACACCTGCTCTTGGTTGACTTGAGTATTGCTGCACCTACTTTATTGATTTAAATTTTTGACTTTTTATACTCAACTTGGGGCCTGGTTGTGGGGATTGTCCTGATAAGTGCCTGCACTTCACAGTTCAGCACTACATCATCATCCAGGAGTGAAAATCTGCCACAAAAATCATACCAAAATCTAGAGGGATATTCACATGTGGAAAACCAATCATCATTTTTTTTTAAAAAGCGACAATATTTTTAGTTTTCAAATACAAGAGCTTTTGAAGAATTAATCATGTTACACTGAATGTTTCTCCAGAAAGAAAACATTTCTAGCCATTTTGATTATAATTTATTCATCCTGAGGTTGTTCTGCTACTGGGTTTTCATTTTCTTTTGAAATGATAGCATTCCACTGCAAATCAGAACATGCTTTAGCAATTGATTATCTTTTCTCTGTTACACAGCCATAAGCCTGTGAGAATGACACAAGATGCTACAGCAGGCTGGTACAAAGCAAATGTTTATTCGTACTCTTGACGTGATGAGGAACAGTTAGCAATCTATTCATGCCTAGCTACCATCTGCTTATTGTAATTTTCATCATATTTTAAAACTGCTGCTATGGCTGCATCTAAATAGCATTAAGCATTAGCACAACCAGGTCAAGCAAAATGGAGGTGTTTCATAACATACATATGTAGCTATTCTCATCTACACCATTTTGTCCAGTGGTTGTCACTCTCTTTAAAGTTGTGCGGGAGCACATATGATCTATGGGCATCTCAATGCAATAATATGCTCACTCTCATTTTGTTATTAAACTCTCTTTTCTCCATATTTGTGCTCTCTACGGATATAGGAGGCAGTTTTGCCACCTCTCCCTCCCTCCCTCCCTCCCTCCCTCCCTCCCTCCCTCCCTCTCTCTCTCTCTCTCTCTCTCTCTCTCTCTCTCTCTCTCTCTCTCTCTCTCTCTCTCTCTCTATCTATCTATCTCTCTATCTCTCTATCTCTCTATCTCTCTATCTCTCTATCTATCTATCTATCTATCTATCTATCTATCTATCTATCTATCTATCTATCTATCTATCTATCTATCTATCTATCTATCTATCTATCTATCTATCTATCTCACCATGTCTTTCTCCTTAAGATGGACCCAAGGTGGCTTGCATCATTGAAATGCAATATTTAAAGCTAAAATCAATAAGTATGCAGGCATTTAAAAAGCAACAAACAAATATGACTCCAAGAAATGATAAGCACAAGCAATACTAAAAACACAGTCAAAGCACTAATGCATAAGAATTCATCCAAAAAACCCACTCAGGCAGCCACTCACTGAGGGAAAGCTTGCCTGAAGTACAGCAAAGAAGGGGCCAAGCTGACCTGCTGTGGGAGGGAGTTGCAAATTCTGGAGCAGCAACAGAGAAGGCCTTCTCTTGCATCCCCATCAAATGAACTTGTGAAATGCCCTTGTGAAGGACTGAGAGAAAGGCCATGATTATCTTAACACCTGAGCAGGCTCATAATTTTTGTTCCCTGGTACCACCTATGTATGTATGTATGTATGTATGTATGTATGTATGTATGTATGTATGTATGTATGTATGTATGTATGTATGTATGTAGGTATGTATGTATGTAGGTATGTAGGTATGTAGGTATGTAGGTATGTAGGTATGTAGGTATGTAGGTATGTAGGTATGTAGGTCGGTCGGTCGGTCGGTCGGTCGGTCGGTCGGTAAAAATTGGCCATTAGAGTGATGGTCAGTTTAAAAAATGAGATTTTAAAAAGAAAAATACTGAGGGGTCGCTGGAAAAAGCTTGTGAACACAGCCGAAGACCCAGGGGTCTGTATGTGCTGCTGTCTGACCTCCAGAAGTTGCCCACTGTTGATGTAGAACATGAGACAAATGATACTAAAATTCATGATACAATATTTACATTTTTGAGGCCTGCATTCTGATGATAGCTCCAACTAGAGCAGGCTCACTGAATCAATAAGAATTAGATGAGTCACTGTTCAGCATTTGAATGAGAGTAGTTGGAATTATTGGATTTATCTCCAAATCATGCAAGGGTATAGATTTTGAGTTTTTAATTCATAAAGCATTCTCTCAATTAGCAATATACAGTTGTGCCCTGCTTAACGATTACCCCGCATTACGACAAATCCGCTTCATGACAATGTTTTCGTGATCGCAATTGTGATTGCAAAATGATGTTTTAAATGGGTTTTTTTTCGCTTGGCGAAGTTCAGTTCCCTGCTTCTGGAACCGATTCTTCGCATTACGACAATCAAAACAGCTGATCGTCGGGTTTTCAAGATGGCCACCGGGTGCTCAAAATGGCTCCCCGCTGTGCTTAGGGACAGATTCCTCGCTATACAGGCACCGAAAATGGCCGCCATATGGAGGATGTTCGCTGGACGGTGAGTTTTTAGCCCATTGGAATGCATTAACCAGGTTTTAATGCGTTTCAATGGGTTTTTTCAAATTTTGCTTTATGAAGTTTTCGCTCTACAGCGATTTTGCTGGAACGAATTAACGTCGTTAAGCGAGGCACCACTGTACTTTCACAGTCATGGCAACACTGTATGCAGAGTTACTCTTATGCCCGTTTTACCAACATGCATTTTAGACTAAGAGACCAGGGGTGAGAGAATAAAGAGTTGAACTCATAGCCAAATCTTCATCACTGTTTACACTGAGAAAGAAATTTCATGACCTCTTTCTTTTCAAATAATGCCTTCAGGTCAGATAGACATTTATTATATCATGACTCAGTTTACAACATAGAATCAGTGTATGTGATCCCAGTGGGTCCAGGAGCCATTTTCCAGCTTTGCCAGAAGCCTGAGAATACCTTCCTAGGGGGAAAGGCTAAGGGGTGGGGTGGGGCATGGGCAAAGAGGTTAATTTGGAAATGAAATGCATTTCACTTTTTAAATATATTTGATGCGGTAGCAAGATGCTATATTTTATTTTATTTATCTAAAATATTTTTACCCCGCCTTTCTCCTTGAACAGGACCCAAGGCAGCTTACAGCAATGAAAGACAATATTTAAAATTGAAAGCAATGAGTATACAACAGTGGTTAACATCATTAAAAGATGATATTTAAACATAATGAACAATGAATAAGGAGGCATCTTACATCAATTAACAGGCAATATTAAAAGCAAAGATCAATAAGTATGCAAAAATTTTAAAAAGTCACTCTGAGAAATGGAAACACAAAAATGGAAAACACAAGTAGTGCTAACAATCCAGTCAAAGCAGTAATGCATAACAGTCGGTCTAAAAACCACATAGAAGTAGCTGTTTACTGAGGGAAGAATGAACAGTATAAGCTAGGAACTGCACAAATGTATTTGACCTGCCCTAATCGCACAATTGCTTGTACACTTAATCACACATCTGTGTGCATGAGAGATGGGCACCAAAGTATGAAAACCTCTGGCGCTATAACCTTTACTCACCTAGTATTTTGCAATAGGATTTTGGCCAATGGGGTTTTGTTAATAGGGAAAAATGGGTTGAATAATAACAAAATAGGGGTTCTAAAAGGAACTTTGTGTCCTCTAATTTCGAGAGATTTAAGAGAATCGGGGTCCCTCAAAACTGCCCCTACTACCCCAAAGTCCCCAGATAGCACCATATGGGGACTTTTTGAATAAAATCATTTCAAAATTTTGAAACATTTTGGGAGGTGAAGAGGAGCTGAAAGGCTGTAGGGGTCCTGAGGTTGAACTCAAAAATGGCTTTGGATATTGCCCATCATTGTTCTACACAGTTGCTATTTCCATGTAGCTATGCTAGTTGGAATGCTGACTATGTCAATGTGGCGAAAATTGCCCAATTTTTCCCCTCCCAAGGGTCTGTGTGTGGCAGTGTGTGTGTGTGTGGGAAACACACAACAACAACACCTGTTTTATAGAGTGCTACACAGGAATGGCTCACCGCATGGAGACAGCCACCATGTGCAACGATTTAACATGGCCTCACTGTGGCAGCCATATCGTGCTGTTGAGCTGTAGCCAAAAGTATGTGGCACTGCTGCTTACTGTTCTCGCTTAATGGAGGCTGGTGCGATTCCAGCGACTGGGCCCAAGAGTTTTTAAATCTCTTCCAGAACTTGAAAGGCTTTAAAAATGTCCTTCTGCACCAATCCTTAAAGAAAGCCAAAGGTTTTAAAATTGGAGGCTGTGTGAAAAAAAATCATATATAAAAGTACACAGGACAACATTTTCCCCCCTTCCATTATGTAAAAAAAAAAAAAAATCCCACTCAAAAGAGGGAGGAAGACAGAAGATGACTATGGGAGGTCAGTTCACGTTGGGGGCAATGAGGCCAAATCCTGATTTTTCTCCCCCTCACCAGACGTTTGTAGCTAAAATACAAACTCCTGAGAACGGAGGTTTATAATTTAAATGCAGACCCAATCTTAACTTGAGCAATGGGAGCAGTGTTGCCATAATAACTGCCAGTCTCAGGAAAGAATTTATGGTGCCGTGTTAGTCTTTTTAAAAGCAGAAGGCAGGCCTATAGCCACCAGCATCTATTGGTAATGGAAGCAAGACACAGGGGAAGCAGCCAAAAACTGAGACTGGGGTCATTTCGGCATGTTTATTGTGTGTTAAGGATCTACTGCATATTCCTATATTGCCATAACCAAAGTAGAGATTTTCTTTTCGTTAGTATAATGGGGAAACAGACTGAGGGCTCTTATTTTTGTGCAAGTGAAGTCTTTTTATGCTTAGATTGTGAAGCAGGGGAGGACGTGACTGGCCCTAAATGGGAAATTGCACCTTTTTGGTGAAAAACGTGTGAGGAACACGATCGTTTGTTCTCTCTGGAATGAAGTTCCAGAAATCCACACCCATCAAGGAATATTCAGTTTCACTTGCACTTCAAAATTTCTGACTCCATAAACATTTAACTAACTTTGATTCTGGGTTTACTTATGCAGCACTGAGGGGCATTTCCCTATACAGCATTCAAGCACTCAGCTTCAGTTCCTGATGTCTTTGTTCATGGCTTTGGATTTTTCATAGCTTCAATAATTTGCACACAAATGCAAAATTACCCTTTTAATGTAATGTGTAGTTTGACCTTGAAGCATTAATGTTTCCAGTTTGGAATGGCATCAGGAGAGCTGTTAAATGTATGCTTTTCTAAAAAGAGAAACATGGGAGAGGTTTCTGCCATTTATCTTGGGAAGAAGCCCAGCTTCTTAATTTTAATTGTGGTCCAGATAGTTGTGGTTCAGCGATACCTGTGAAAGTAGCCTGAAGTTGCTCGCAAATGCTTTCCCGACTACAATAAAACTTGGGACATGGTATGTCAATGGTTGGCCATTGATAGCCGCTCCATTTGAACAGGAAGCAGAAGATAGAAACGCTAAGCAACCAAGACAATGATTTAACTTGATGGTGGTATCCAGGTCCCTGCACTCCTATATGTAGCGCCAATAGATTCTGATATACGTAGCAAATATTGTTTTTTTCTCAAGAAAATACATTGCCCTGCAGTTTTTTAATGTGGTCTTGTTCTGTTTTGTTGGCACCTCTACACAGAAGCATAGTGGTGAATTTTAACATGCAGGTGCTCCTTGTGCCATTCCCCCGAAATACCCTGTTTCCTAAGAAAAGTCCAAACATGCAGGCACCAAATCACTGCATAACTGAGGAGCAAGTCTTTTGAAAAGCTGCTGGCTATAAATTGTCCATTCAAGACCAAACCACTTCAGAGACTTCCCTTCACAAGAGAAACTGATTGTGATAATACATTGCTCCTGGAAAAAAAATCTGTTTCACTCCCGGACACTAAGTGGCTTGCAGCTAAGCTCAAAGGTACCAAGGATGCATGACGATGATGGTTTATGATGTCAGAGTCTTGACTAATGAGGGAAGTCCTATGAGGCTGGGTTGTAGTGCACCACTGCTTATGTCTTGAGCTAATCATGCCCCATAATGAACCTTGTCCTAATGGGTGGGCCTCTTTCACTTATTTCATTTTGAAATAAGCCCGGGCAATACTTTGGCAGTAAAAAACAAGACAAACCTTCCTCACACATACAAACGTGTGGAGCTGAAACAATAGGGACTCTTTTTCAGTTGTTGAGATGTACAGTGAATGTCAATTATACCAGCAGGCATGTCGTTCCCATATAGTTACATTAAGGGCAGCTTTCAAACAAAGCAAATGTATGCTTTCCTGATACAATCCAGGAAATGGTAGTTATGCCTGAATCTCATTTAAATCAAAGGGGACTCTGCAGCTAGCTAGAAGTTCTCATTTGGCTCAACGACATTTTTGATTCTCTGTGTTAGATCATAGAATCATAGAACTGTGGAGTTGGAGTGGACCATAAGAATCATCCAGTCCAGTCTTGTGCTAAGGAGGAAACCCTCGCCTAAAATATTTCTGATTGATCGCTATCCATCCTCTAATGAAAGGCAGCCCATCACCTGTCACCATCGTTCATTCCATTGTCAAAGAGCTCTTACTATCAAGAAGATCTTCCTAACCAGAACTACATTTTGTTTTAGCCTTCTTGCCACAACTCTACTGGGGTGGTGAATTTCATGGCAGCCAGCAGTTGGCAGCTGTTATTTTCCCCTGGAATTCAGCATGTTAGCATTGTCCTGGGATATTTTAGGAGGCAAAATGTCAAAAACCAGAAGAAGAAAAAAGAATGCCCACCCATACACACTGGCAATCATGATCCATCTCTCTCTCTCCCTGCTCAAATGCTACTGAGTGGCATCATGTGTGGTCCTGGACATAATTCATGGAAGGGCAGTGTAGAAATATATAATCACAATGGCATTTCAGAGCATGCAGGGGGAAAATAATGATGTTGCTACTGAGGATTAACATATGTCTCCTCAGAAAACAATGCAGTGTCATTAATAATGTTTTTTGTGGGGGGGAGTAATACCAGCATTTATGTCAGTTTTCCCCCCAACAGAGTTATCTTCATTATCTTGGACTATAACTCTCATCATCCAGTCCATTCAGCACACAGGAGGGGAATGCTGCTGTCAGCAGTACATCATAGTGTGTGCTCTCAATTCTTCATCCGGCTGGGAAAGTGTATGGTTCATTTCTTCCATCCTGAAATTGTCTCTTGCTGGACCAGCAAACTTATGTATTGGAGGTGGGCAACTATGACTCTCAAATGTTATTGGACTGCAAGTTGCAGCTGCCTTAGCCATCATATCAAATAGGGGAACCTGGGAATTACAAGCCAAGATCATATGGAAGGCCATCGTTTTCCACCCCTGTTAAAAGGTGTTGTGTCTTCAACACGATAAGGATAGAAGGGATAGACATTTATACTTGGGCTTGGGTAATATGCAAATTCATTGAAATGTAACTGATTAATTAATCAGTCTGTGAAAATTCAGATGATTAATCAACTCATACTCTTTAATCAGTGAACTATCCGAGTTATAAGAAAATGTTGCCACATGTTGAAGAGGCATCTTGCCATGATTAGCTTCCTTAGAGACAAAGGCATCAATATGTGCCTAATTATTAAAGTTCTCCTTGGTCTCTCGTCATTTCTGATTTTCATTTATTTAGACTTTTAAAAAAATATGCCCCACACTGTGTCATATAGTACATTTACTGTGGTTTATACAGCATCTTTAAACAAACCAATAATGTTCAATTACAAATATCAAAACGTTCTTGATGTGTCTTAGCAAAATCTTGTAATCCTTGGGGCCGAATCCAACTGTAATCCCAAATAAATAAAATATTTTGAATAAATAGGATTACAGTAGATCAATATTTATGTAAATCTCATGGATTCAGTGGCTGGAATCCTGTTGCTTAATGTACTAATTTGTAACTAGAGTAGGACTATTGAATAAATGGAACATATGGACCAGTTGACTCCCAAATCTCCATTGTTTAAATGGGTCACATCTAATTGAGTCTTGTTATGCTAAGCAACAGGATTTCAGCCACTGGATCTCCTCTACTTGGGATCAAAAATTTATCATCTTTCAGAGTATCTGTCTGTGATTTTTCAGCAATACTTAGGACTACCACAAGAAATTTCTACCTGAGGCTAAAACAAAAGGGTCTTCCATTTTACCAACAGAAATTGACCAGATGGACAGTGGGATTTTGCTTCAACAGTGGTGATGACTGGACAGTGTCCTCCACCATAGTGGTTCTCAGTCTTTGTTCCTCCAGAGGTTTTGGGGCTTCAGAATGCCCTAGCAAACCTAGCTAATATTCAGAGATTTTAGGAGTTAAAATTCAGAGCACCTGATGAGATGAAAATTGAGAACCATCGCTCCTCCTGGAAAACAATACTTTTGCTTTGGATGTATGGGAAGACCCATGGCTTTTGAATCGTGTACAAGTTCTACACAGCTACAGAAATCTTTCCATTGTAGACATTCAGCCCTCTAACACACAGAGTCAGGAACTGGGTCACTTTTCTTTCTTTTTTGGAGTTTTTTGCTCTATTTTTGTTTTAAAAAAATCCCGAGGGTGAGACACTATGTATCATTACTTGTGATCAGGAAACAAAGCTGGGGAAACCAATAGCTGGCAAGTACAATGTGGGTCTTCCTTCTGTGGGGCCTTTTGTTTCATGTTTTGAAGTAAGCACTTCAATGTCTGTACATGGAGGAGGATGTCATGCATCTTTCTCTGTTTTTACAGTTACTTTTTGCTTTCTGCTTTATCACCCTTCTAAGAGAATGGAGGAAGGTTTCCAGATTTAAGGTCGAATGTTTTGAGGGACAGCTGGAGCCCACTATGGATTTTAGGTAGATTTCTCTTTGCAGAGGAGAGGTAATAAATAAACTGTGATAACAATACATTTACAATGAAAATGTGTGTTCATTCATTCATTGACACCATTGAATTTTTTTTTAATTGTCATGTGAACTTGTGGGCAATCCTATTTTATAAATTGATTTCAAAGCATTTTTACTGGCTTTGCAATGCAGATGTTAATAGTTCATAAGGCACATCCTCATATAAAGTGATAGTGAAAAAGAATCATAATTTTTGGTGTTGTTTTAGAGGTGAGAAAGACAGAGATACCATTTTTGTTTAATCAGAAAAGAAGCAAAACCTTGCCAAAACGAAGACAGAAGTAGGTGGTTTTACATAACATTTGTGTATGATAATTTTTTTTATAGGTGCGAATGTAGAACAAACCATTAATTAAGGATTAGGTTGTGGTGGTGGTGTCCTATTCTATCATTCTATCCATTACATTGCATTGGATAAGAATTAGATTAGGTAAAGGTAGAAGGTAAAGGTTCCCCTTGACAATTTGTCCAGTCGTATCTGACTCTAGGTGGCGGTGCTCACCTCCGTTTCCAACCCATAGAGCTAGCGTTTGTCCGCAGACATTCCTTTGTAGTTACGTGGCCAGCATGACTAGACACGGAACACCGTTTACCTTCCCACCGAGGTGGTACCTATTTATCTACTCACATTTTTACATTTTGCATGCTTTCGAACCGCTAGGTTGGCAGGAGCTGGGACGAGCGATGGGAGCTCACTCCATCATGTGGATTTGATCCTACGACTGCAGGTCTTCTGACCTTGCAAGCACAGAGGCTTCAGTGGTTTAATCCGCAGCACCACCACGTCCCTAGAAGAATTAGATTAGAACACTCTAATTTAGAAATAATGATTAGAAATATATTACAATATGGATGACTGTAGCAAAAAGCCGTGTGCATCTACTCAGATTTCCTTTCAGGTTTAGATTGGTAACCTCAGGCCCCATTCCCCACCCCCATTCTCCCTTTGTATGATTTTAATCTCTATATTGCACTTCGACTATTGTGGCTTTCAAAACAGGGGCCATTGTAGAACAGGCTATTGTAGCTAAAAGGCTGTTTGAAGGCCTAACCACATGGAGCATTTGAATTGTTTCTTTTTCCTCCTTTTTTAATATCAATATATTTGTATGTATAGTCACATGGTATATATACCTCTGGGCCCATTTGCATGGCTATCATTTCAATCGGTACATTGCTTCATGTTTGTACCAGTTCTATAGGTTACACATGTCATCTTATAGAAACTGATTCATTTTCCATCCTGGTTCTGGGTCCCTGCTGCCCTAAAAAGTTTTCTTTCTTTCTTTTTAGAAATGTTTGTAAGTGATATATCGCTAAATCAGTATTACATTCAGCTAAGTGCTGCAACAATTACCTTTTGTGAAAAAAATATGTAAAAGAAAAAGTAAAATGATTTATTGCTATGCATTTTTTTAAATTAAAAAAAATGTTTCAAATGCAGTAGCCACACAGTAGCCATGGCACCCCAAATCCAGAACAGTTCACAAAGCAAACATTCTACAGCAATGTTCACACATGTCAAAATGATAAGGAATGAAGGGATACAGGGATCAAGCCATTTTTAAAAGGCCATGTTTGCAAGGTGGGAAAAAAACCTGATTGGCCAGCCAAATAAATCAATGTTACCTGTGCATAGTATGAACAGAAATTTATAAAATATTTTAAATAACAACAAAATCGATATAACTGGGGTTCTTTTGACACCTGCAACTATACCTTCAGTTTAAAGAAGAACACTGCACATGAATTCCACAAGATTTGAATCCACTAAAAGATGCCACCTAATTTATATTTATGGCACTCATGATCACCTTTAGAATAATGCTGAAGGAGACTTGTACAGAGGTGGCATGGATCTGCTGCCAAAGCTCTTTAAGTTGAGAACTTCCTTAAGGCTGTTTTCTTTAAACTCAGTTTGAACAAATGTCTAGTATACTCCAGGTATCTTTGGCCATGGCTTCAGTCTACATTTGCCAGCTATACCTGTCCATGGACAAGCAGCCAAGGAGATAAATACATTGGCTTCTGCCCAACTGTGGAAGAGTTTATGTTGGCATTGCAAGGACATAAGAGGCCCCAGCCTAATGATTCCATATATTCCAGGGCTAAAAAACATTTTC
This sequence comes from Pogona vitticeps, assembly GCF_051106095.1. Lineage (NCBI taxonomy): Eukaryota > Metazoa > Chordata > Lepidosauria > Squamata > Agamidae > Pogona > Pogona vitticeps. The sequence goes on along the minus strand of NC_135786.1, from coordinate 222,461,917 downwards.
TGACATTTATTGTTTTATTGCTTAATGCATGGCCAGAAATAGACTTATTGGATGAAACGGCACAGCCTCTTTTTAAAATGGCACAGAAATGCAAAGTGAAGGCATGAGGATAGTGTTCTCTCTTGCAAATTTCATTTCCATCTTTATAATAACGAGAAGTTGTGGCACCCTCTACAGCTCTTAGTTGTTTCAGGTGTCAAATCTAAATACTTATTTTAAATGCCTGAGGAGATAATGAGATATGAGGTACAATAGTAAGGAGTAATAGTAAACCATGAGCTTTCTCCAAATGTTTAAAGTTAATGCAAATTATGTCTAGAAGGAAGGTTCTAACCTCCTTAATATCTACAGTAAATGGGCAAAAGGCATACTCTAGACAGGACAAGAAAAAATGATGACAATTAGCAGGGCCTTTTTACTGGTAGTTCATATGCTATGGATTGAGGAAAATTTGTCTGCATTTCCTAGTAGATTAGTTAAATACTTTTTAAGGAGGGCCATCAAGGAAGTGTTTCTGGCTCTTTTTGTCCTGTTTATGACATGACAACGCAGGGCCAAAGTCTAAGAGGGCAGTTACAACTCATCAGAATACTAGTTGAAAATCCAAAGAGGGGATCAATGTAATATGTTTTCACACTTAAAGTTCCAGCCAGTGAGTGGTTAAGTCAGATGAGGACCATCCAATGACAGAATCAATTAATGAACATAAATTAGATATGATATAGATATAGACATGATAGAAAATGTGGAGATAGAAATGGCTAAACAACTATATAAATAAAATCTGTATAAAATTGCTTTAAATAACATCTATTATGTGTTAGGAACATATTCAGTTATTACTGATCTAAAATAGAAAGTTCGTCGGTTAAATCATCTCAAAATTATATAGATTTGAAACCAGAATTACTTTTGTTAGGTATGTTATTAGAAGATTTTGTGAACATTGTATACTATGAGAGCAATATTATGATAGTAGTCAATATTGTATACTAAAATACACACATGCATGGTTTAAATGTTTTTAAAATGTATAGATTTTGAAGGGACAATTAAGAAGACACCAAGATGCAAAAAACAAATAATGATAAGCAAGCCATGTAGCACAATGTTTAATAAGCATGAATTGAATGTAGATAGATTAAAAAACTAATAAAATGTTTTTTTTTAAAAAAAAAGAATCAAAAACAGTCCACGTATAAGAGGTGTAGATCAGAGGCAGCATCAAGGAAGGGGCTTGTAGACATTGTTCTCAGAAACCTTTCTTGTGTAGAACTGAGGCTTGTAGATTTGATCTGTGAGACCCCCACTCTGAATTCATTTCAGGGACTTGTTGACAACAACAAGTCCTTGAAATGTTCCTAGAAGCTGTTATTTCTAGGAACTTTCTTGGAAGAAGGCAAGATGTGAGTAGTTACCAGCTTTCCATGTCCTTTCAACTGCTAGTGCTCTTGGATGCTTGGATGGTGACCTTCTCTTATTTTTATTTATTTATTTTATTTTATTAGATTTCTACCCTGCCCATCTAGACCAAATGTCTCATTCTCTGACTCAGGCACTGGGCTTCCCATCTCTGGAGAGAGGATTTTGCCATTTTCACCCCATGATCTTCAGTGGTAGTTTATTTCTCAGTGCCATCAGGTCTCTTGAAAGAAGATCATCTCTTCAATGGATGCATGACATCCCGCTTCATTATATTTTTAATAAGGTTTATTTCTGAAAATATCAGTGCAATGTCATGGATAGAATGTCGGATTAGGATGCAGGAGACCTGCATTCAGATCCTCAGTGGCCGTGAAAATTTGGGTGGGTTGGGGATAGCAAAGGTTGAACACCCAACATATCTCCCAAACCCTGTTGGGGTCACCATAATTTGGAAGCCACTTGGCGAATATAATAATAATAATTAGAACTGCAGAGCTGGAAGGGACCCTATGAAGCATTCAGTCCAGCCCCTGTCTGGGAGGCACAGTGGGGAATCAAACTCCCAACTATACCTAAACCATTGATTTATCCAGCAATTGTTCACTGAGTTGTCGTGAGCTGTCTCCTCACTTTTCTAGCCAATGGGTTGAAACATAGGTTCATGGACTGGAAATGAAGAAAATAAAGGGTGCAAGATGTAGTGTTAGCTTTAGAACTGTTGAGCTGGAAGAGACCCTATAGATCATCAAATGCAAGACAAAAGTGTTGAGTGAAGCAGCATGTAGGCTGGGAAAACACACACACACAAGCAAGGAAGAAAAGTGGTAATAGATACATGGAGTGAGATCCATTTCATGACAGAGGCCTCTTTAGATGAAATAGTGTGAAAGAAAGAGGATAGGCCGCACAAATTTCAAAACGTGGATACTACCGTAAATGTTTCCAAAACTATATATAGGAGAGAAGAAATCTAGGCTAGTATTTTCCCAGTCTAGCTCGTTTTCCACTTGGAAGGATTTTTTTTAAAAGGAGAAACTTAAATGTAATTCCCACATGTAGCTCACAGTGGTTCTTTCTCTTCTGCTGCCTCATTCAGCTGCAGGTGTAGATCCGGCCAAAAGGTGACTGTATGAAGAGAAAGGGTTACATACAAGTCATAATGATCAGTGACCCATCACGGCAGAAAGACTATGCCTCTACTTTAGTCCCAGGGGTCTTGAGGGGTCTTTTTTTTTTCCTTTAAAGGAAGATCAGGAGACGTTCAGCGCAGATGTCCAACCCACCCCCCCTAGGAGATCTGCAGTTTCATTCCACCCATGGCTGAAAGGGCAGTTGTCCAAACAGGGGGGGAACAGAACGGGGTTCCTATTTTGTTTGCTTTGGCTTTCTGGGAAGTTTAGACAAGGAAATAATTTAACCCCAAACACCATGCATCAAAACGTTTTTATTCTGAGCATGTGTAAACTCATAAAGGGGGAAAAATAAGTGCAGGCGAAAGAACGTGATATAAAGCATACATTGCAATCTCTGGAGCCCAATAATTCAAGCATGCTCATTGCAATCTGTTTTAAAGAAAACCAATAGAAAGCTTTTGTTCAGCATTTAGAACTTTGGCCACAAAGCAGCTGCTGAGTCCTGAACTTCCTAAAACTGGGAACAACTGATCCCAATAAATAAGTAACGTCTCAGCTTACACTCCTGATACCTAACCTACTTTTGAGTAGAATGTTTCCCAGAGGCACTGCATAACAATCGATCCCCCAGCATTTCAGGTGGTGAGACAGAGCCAATGTTTTCCCATTATATACAAACTTTCATGCAGTGCTTTCCCCAAGAACATTTCTAAGCACAAACCCATGGATCTTCCAGTAATGCATAGACTAGGATGGGTCCCTGGTGTGAAACACTCATACAGAGATTATATTATAACAGAGGTGGGTAGAGTGACATCATCTAATAACAGAGATGGTAATTAGCATTTGTCTGTGTTACAAACCACTTAACCGTCAAAGCTCTACAAATCTTAATTAGATTTAAATAGGCCAGTGTTCAATTTTCACTATTTTTTGAAACAAAAATGGGATTTCCAGGAGCATAAAATTCTTGCTATAACATTTCCTAAAACACACTTTCCCCCCAATAGTCTCTCTAGCTGCTCATAGCCACTGAATTGTATATATATGTATAGTCTCACCTTTTTTTTAAAGAGGTTGGAATCTCTTTTAATGTGTAAAACCAGCCAATCAGGGATCATATTATAAATGTGGTGTCATGACACTGCATTGATAAATAATGACACAGGGAAGTTGATTCAATGAGATGGCTTTGAATATTTATTGAGAAGGGATGAACATGACTGCCAAGTTACAAACATTTTCATGCACGTTCATGTGAAAAGTAATCAGTTTGTAGCATCTTTTGTTAAGTTGCAGTGGCCCTTAAATTTTGCATTAACTTATTATTAATAAGTAATAATAGTAAATGCATGTTCAGATAAGGGTTCATTGTATCCACTTACTGTTCAATCTGTATGCAGAACACATCACATGGAAAGAAGGACTAAATTCAGATGGAGTGAAAATTGGTGGAAGAAACATCAATAATTTAAGATATGCAGAGGACAACATCTTCCTGGCAGAAAGCAGCAGTGACTTGAAATGACATTCTGATGAAAGTGAAAGAAGAAAGTACAGTACTGCAGTTGAACATTAAGAAGACAAAAATCATGATTACAAAAGAAGTAGACAACTTTAAGGTCTACAGTGAAGAAATTGAAATATTGAAAAATGTTGTAGACCTTGGTTCGAAAATCAATCCAAATGGAGACTACAGCCAAGAAATCAGAAGACTGAGAAGGGAAGGGATGAAGGAACTAGAAAATATAATCAAGTATAAAGTCGCATCACTGGAGTCGAATAGCAGGACCATCCATGTTGTATTCTCAGTAGATAGAGTGATGGACTGACTCTGGAGAACAGGGTTTGAATTTCCATTTGACCATGGGAACTCACTTGGGAGTGGACCCGGTAAAAACCACTTCTTAATTATCTCACTCACCTTAAAAGCTTTATCAGGGTCTCTGTAGAACTACTGTAGTGAATCGATGAAAATTTGATTTGTTTCCACCTCTCTGTTACGTAGTATAATCTTTGGAGTTCTTCAAATATTTCTTATTAGCAACAGGCAAAGACGGAGAGAGCCAATTTGCTGATGATGGGTTTTACTATGATAAAATAATGAGAAAAATAATCGTCATTCTCTTTTGAAATACTATCTAACCTTCCCTGCAATTATATACCGACAGCTGGTTTCCTTCTGTTAGATGGGAAAGGGCAACAGAACTTCAGGCAGGAGTGATTGACAGCTTGCATGAAATGTCTCCTTGAAGCTTGCTATACACAGATACATACATGCACACCCACAAGTATGCACGTGGATGCACACACCCACTTCATTTAAGTTCTAGACTATTACTAGGTGTGTGTACCAGCTTTGGTTAAAAAGATTCCACATAAGGGATATTTGTTACATTACTGGAGCAGATACAGGGCAGTTCAAGAAGTCCTTGGTTACACTTAAGATACTTAGGGTACTCCTACAAATCAGTGGAGCTTGCTTTAGTGTGTTTCAGGGGATAAAAATGCTGAAATAAGATTAAAAATGTATTTGACATCAGTTGTATCAAAAGAAGGAAAAACCAAAGCAGAAGAGTATTGATAGTGAAGTCCCAATGAAAACGAACCCTCCTATGGACATTCCATTTCCTGAGCAGAGATGGGCATGAACCGCCCTTACAAACTGGGATGAACTGGGACAAACTGGTTTATCCCCATCTCTATTCCTGAACCATTGGGAAAGCTCAGATCATCCTCATTGGACTCAACTTATTCCCCACCCGTCCAACCAAGCAACCATTCTACATCCTGGCATGGCTAGTAGAAGGTGGTACACTGCTTCTTAGACTGGCTACATCCTACATTTTCCTTGCTTTTTCTTTTAAGTGATTACATTGGGTTTTCATTACACTTAAGGTCGTGTGTGTGAATATGGGATGGATGACTGACTGACTGTCTTGTATGGGCTTTGATTGGATACATGAAAGCTGGACTAGAGACTTTATACTTTCTGAAAGCCATTTTATACTTACTTTATTTCTTTTCTAATGCCTACTACTGGGCTTGCTTGCTTGCTTGCTTGCTTGCTTGCTTGCTTGCTTGCTTGCTTGCTTGCTTGCTTGCTTGCTTTATTTATTTATTTATTTATTTATTTATTTATTTATTTATTTATTTATTTATTTATTTATTTATTTATTTATTTATTTAAATTGCTGCTGGCAACATTCCCTCTAATTTTATGTCCCACTAAGCAACAGTCTTGCTCCGTGCACACAACGGTGGGCAGGATTTCATTCAAAATGGGAAGTAAACAAACCAAATGCTGGCTGCCCCATGTGCAGCCCCAATGAAGCTCTGGGTGGGTCCATGCACACACAGCTTAGAATGTTGGCTGCGGGTACCTGTGCATCTCCCAAAGGGAGATGGATGGCAAACATGCATGCTTGGACAAGCCAGGCTACTGACTGGGGACATTAAGGGGAAAATCTTCTAGATCCCCAAGACATGTTTTATACAAACACAGCTCCTTGGGGAGGATGCAGAAAGAAGGAAAGAAACTGGCAGGACCTTTGTTTGCAAATTGAAGGTAGGACAAATATCCAAAGTTGATGCCATTGAATAGCAACCTCAATTCCGAGTCATAGCTCTTTATTTTCCATATTTTAAGTCCCCCCCCCATTGATCTGAAAGAGAAAATAAGCTAATACTTTGTCAGATATACTTCGATTTGGATTCCTTCATTGAGCAGGGGATTGGACTCAATGGCCTTAAAGGCCCCTACCAACTCAATTGTTCTATGATTTTACGAGACTCAAGGTCTCACGGATCACTAAAACATCACAAAATTAAGCAAGACACATGGATCATTGCAAAATAACTAAACACGGAAAATGTTTAAACTCTCATCTAAAAATCAAAAAGTGTAAAAGCATCACAAAACACACAACATAAAAAGGACATTTAGCTATGTTAAAATTAATGACAAAAATGTTTTTAATTGTCTCTGAAAGGAGAGGAGCAAGGGGGCCAATCTAGCTTTATGGGGAGGACATTCCATAACTGGGGGCAGCCACCGGGTTTCTGCAAAGGCGTTCTGCTTCTATGCTAGAGAACAAGGATACAACAGTTATTTTGCCATCCTACTCTTGAATTAAATCCTTAGCAAGCCTTTTCAAAGGCAAACACCCTTCAAATGTCAAACATTAATTTTATCCCACTGAGTGTTCTTCTGTTTTCTTCAAATATTATTTTGTGCTTCTCTTTCTGCCATGGTTGCATCCATAACAGCCACTTTGTGTGTGTGTGTGTGATCATGCTATCTGACTCAGGAAACAATCACACCTGTTAGCTTTTGTAGATCAGGAGGTAAATCATTGTTAACTTTCAATTTTTTTTTCACATTATATTTTTCACTCTTGCAATTTGTTATCTGAAACATAGGCGGTAATTTTGGGATTTCTAGAAAATCTCGTCCACTATCATCCTGGAAAGAAATAACAGTTCTGAGCATTCTCTGGTGTGCCATGTTGAGTTCTGCTACATAGAAGATTGTTTGCCTAGTGAGATGGGCCCCACCATACTTTTGATTAAATCCGCTGGAGTTTTGTTTGCATCATCATCATCATCATCATCATCATCATCATCATCATCATCATCATCATCATCATCATCATCATCATCATCATCATCATCATCATTATTATTATTATTATTATTATTATTATTATTATTATTATTATTATTATTATTATTATTATTATTATTATTATTAATTTACTTACTTATTTACTTATTTACTTATTTACTTATTTACTTATTTATTTATACCCCTCCTATCTGGCCTAATAGACCACTCTAGGCAGCTATATATACCTTATATACTATCTGTAGTTCATATGATTGGGAGATCATGTAACCAGAATGTGTATGAGCAGGGAGAAAGATTAGCCAATGCAATACCAAGTTCCAGTCTGCATTTTGAAAATCATGGTGCAGGTTTTGCCTGAACCTCTTATTGTATTAATGCAAGGCTAGGCATCTTCCAGATCCTCCCCCCGACCCCGACCCCAGCAACACTCAACACAAACACACTACTTTTCAACCTGACATGTGTAAGCAAGAAATTCATAAAACACTGGAATGTACATCAGCAGCCCCCACCCAACCAATTTTGGAATGTTTATATGTGAAATAGTCAACTTAATAGACACAGTGATAAAGAAATCTTATTTTAAAGCACGTTTCAAATCAGCTGTATTTTCTCCTTACATCTCACTGGCTTTAAAAAAAAATACAGTAAAGATATTTTCATCGGAAAACAGAAACAAATTGGGCAGGATAATGGCACTTCCAAAGCTGACATAGTTGTGACACTGCTGGTAAAATAAAATAGGAAGACATAATTATAGAGAATGGTGAGATTTTTATGTCTCACAGAGTCCAGTCCTGTTATTCCTGGCCTTTGGGGTGATGACATCAATAGTGGAGCATCAGAAGGAATCTCAGGGGTTATCGCCATGCAGAGAAACTCATGCACTATGTTAAATGATATGAAGCCAGCTGCTTATGAAAGCCGTTTTCTTTTAAAATATATATATATTCTTCACAGTGTCACTAGATGGCAGCGTAGAGTAACTTTGCAGCTATTTGGTGACAATGAAGCCATTGGGCGAAAAACTTCAGAACTGCTGTGTTTAGTTCTATTAACTGGCTGGATGCCTTGAATCTTAACTGAAAGTGCTTCTTATCTCCCTGTTTATGCATGTGTAAATTTAGCACCAGAGGTACAGTTTTCTCTGTGGGATTTCAGGAATAGCTCGTGACAAACTTACCATGTGTCAAACTGGGAGAACAGCACAGAAATATTCTTGGTAAATAAATAAATAATGGGTGCTTGGTGTAGTAACACCCTTGCCATATTCAGTCGAAAAGGTAACTCCCATCTGCATGCTTGAATGCTGAAAAATTGGTTTTTGCAGTATTAGCTAGCTGTGCATGTCCAGTACAGAATGGCTGCTGAGTCTAATAATCATTTCCTCACCCAGAATCTCCAGAACAATTTTAAGAAGGCTTTCTCCTCCTTTCTTTCCCACACAGGTTCAGCAACATCAAGATACTTGGCTGTGTGTGGCATTTTAAAGGAAAATGTATGACCCATGGCTCTTTGATTAACTCTGTGAGTTAGGCATCTGGAGCCAGAGGTTGGGAGTTTGATTCCCAGTGGAGTCTCCCAGAGGTAAAGCCAGCCTGTGTGGCTCTGGGCAAGCTGCGCAGTCCCAGATCGCCCTCAGAAGAATGAAATGGTAAACTGCTTCTGAGTACTTTATACCTAGAAAAACCTGGAAAGGATCACCATAAGTCAGAACTAACAATATGCCGTTATCGTCAAGAAGCAAGGGGAAGCATAAACAAGACCGCAGGCTGAGCAAATGCATAGACTGCTGATCTGTATTTCCGTCCTCAAAATGGTAAAAACCGGGACGAACCTGAGGCACATCACAAGTAAAGAAACAGATGAACAGAAGTGCTGGATAGCTCAGAGGCTTAGGCATCTGGCTGCAGAGCCAGAGGTGAGGAGTTCGGTTTCCTCCTTGACAGACTCAATGATCCGTAAGGTCCCTTCCAGTTCTGCAATTCTAAGCTTATTTATGATTCAAAAACACAGTCAATCAAAATTATAAAAACATTGACTGGTATTATATAGCAGATACAAGTTTTAACCAATAACCTAAGTATCTGTTAAATATATATGTAGTATATATTTTGTTCTTTATATTGCCATTTTGGTAACTCTGATGAAGTTATTTCTAGAATCTGCAACTGCTCATAAGGCTGTGTGAAATTTCTTTCTATTGTTTCCAAACCCCCAATGATGATGAGGACCACTGAGGTATGTTTCACCCACAAGTGAGATATTCCAGTTGCCAGGTCTCTACATTTTGTTAATTTTTCCAATTCTTTATCTTCAACTCTGGCATCCCCTGGAATTGCAATGTCTATTATCCAGACATTTCTTCATTCTGTTACTACTATGTCTGGTGTGTTGTGTTCTATCATTTTGGATCCAGAAATCCCACCAGATCTTGACTTTGTTATTTTCTGACACCTTCTGTACCTAACGTTCCCATGGGTTTTTGGAGGCTAGCAAGTTGTTACTGCTATTGTTTTCTTTTCCATGCCCAGCTCAGAATTTTCCCTATTCTGTTAAAATAATTCATCATCATCATTAGAGAAGGGCCTGAACTCTTGGTTCAGTGTTCATGCTGGTTGGTTTGACAGCTGAACAGGTGTTCAGTGCTTCCCAGCCCTCCCTGCTTCCTCCATCAGGTGCCCACTCAGAGTCATCGTCTGGAGGATATGGAGCAGGGAAGCTAGGGCACTGCTGTTGAACTGGCTATTGCTGGAGGAGTCAAGACTGGGAAGTGCCAAACATCAAATTGGCAATTTGTGCCCATCTTGAATCATCATCTTAACAGTTCAGTTGCTCATAGCTGGGACAGACCTCTTACCTGGGGGTAGAAAATTTATTTTTGGATTCAGCTATTTTTTCCCCTTCTGGGATACTGTGGAAAGAACCACACTTTGCCCTGTAAATCCACTTTTAGGTACCTTACAAGACATTTCAGATAAATAAAGGCCTAGAGCCATGGTTGATCCGGGGGTATTCTGGAGAAAAACAATATGGGGGCTGATCCAAAAACATAGTGGCTATCCCTGTAGTCACTCTCTGCCTCTCTGCAGTGTCCCAGATGATTATTCTGAGAAGTAATCTGGGATACAGCAGTGTGGAGGATGAGTGTGGAGCGAAGCTGGGACAGTACATGGATATCTTGGTAAGGACCCGTGGTTTATGTGCATCCTTCTCCTGTCTCCATTTTAGCACCTACACATACTTGAATGAAAACTCAGTTGTTTTCCAAGTGCGTGTTCTTCACAAGTAATGAGAGGACATGGTAGCTCTGCCTGCTTCTGTTTGTTGTCATTTTTGACACACACATGTCCACATAAGCTTTCCATCTCGCCCTTCCTCTCATGTTCTGATTCACTTGGAGAGCCTAAATGGAGAGAGTATCCCCTCCCTCTTCAGATTTATCCCATTTGCCTGTCAAAAACAACAACAAGGTGTGGCAATTGTCCAGGTCACTCATGCCACTCATATTCATAAGCTAATTTGCATGAACCTATGAGAGGAGGAGGAGGAGTCAGCAGATACATGAGGCTTAGCTGGAGACGGAGGAGTGAGATAGGGAAGAGAGTGAGAGGGGGAGATGCATCTCTGAAGTAGAAGTTAATCTGTGGTAGTTAGAGAGGGTAGCAGAGTTAGGAGTTAAGAGTGTGGAACTTATAAAGAGCTAAGAGAGTTAAGAGTGAAATAAGTTATTAATAATCAAATGAATACATTAAAGTCTGTGAAGGACCTGTTTTTAAGCAAACTGTAATCAATAAACCTGTGTCCTTCAACTTTATACTCAGCTTGGACCTCAATCTTTCTAATTAAAGGGTGTTGACAGAGGTCAACTGGTGGAAATGAGGTAAAGGACATGTTGGGATACTCGTGTGAGCTCTGTGTTGGGTGAAACAAGCAAGGGCCACATGGGTAAACGCCATGCAAGGAGTGCCAGGTTGTGCCCTCCCTTCATTTTGTGTGGAGAGCACTCTCACTTTTAAGAGGAACTAGAGATGGACAACATCATTGGACAAAAGATGCTATGAAAATGGTTGTTGTGGGTTTTTTGGGCTCTTTGGCCGTGTTCTGAAGGTTGTTCTTCCTGATGTTTCGCCAGTCTCTGTGCCCGAAAAACCCACAACAACCATCGGATCCCGGCCGTGAAAGCCTTTGAAAATACATTGTTATGAAAAGTTTCTAGTCATTGAACATCATGGAAGACCTTGTAGGCTCATTTGCACAGACGAAGGTTTCCTTCACTGTTTTTCCATTGGTGAGTTTTGGATGGAACATTAACCTTGTGGCAGAGGTCTAAATGTGTGAACAGAACATTGAATACTCCCACTCCATATTTCTTATCTTCCTTTGTTTCCTCTCTTTGCAATAGTGTTTGTCCATTCCCACTTCTCTAGAAAATGTCTCTGCTGTATTTCACTTTTAGCAGTAGAAATGTTTGCATATCTTTTGGTAACCATCTTCATTAAAGTACTATAGTGATAATGACTGAGTTAATAGCCTCGTTCTGTTTTATAAACAGAGATATGCAGTGTTTCTCTCCCAAGCAGGAAGACCCCGGACCATAAAATTAACGAGGACAATATGTTTTACAGTGGGGTCTTGATTTGAGAATTTAATCCATATTGGAAGGCGGTCCTCAAGTCAAAAAGTCTGTAAGTCAAGTCTCCATTGATCTACAGTGCATTGAAAACCGATTAATCCCGTAACAGGCCGTTTTTGTTCCATTTTGGTTTTTTTCTGGTCTGTAAGTCAAATCTCAGTCTGCAAGTCAAACCTAAATTTTGCGGCCAGAGAAGTCTGTAACTCAAAAAGTCTGTAAGTCAAGCCGTCTGTAAGTCAAGGGTCCACTGTATAAAAATGAAACTCACACCAGTCAACTCTAGTTTGAAAAAGTGCGGCTAGAATGCAATCTTCTCCAGAGTCCTTGTTTTTCTGCAAGTGGGTTTAGCAATTTTGTAATCTCATTTTCAGAAACTGAAGGCCAAGGCTGTTGGAGTTCAAGGTCAACGCTTGTATGACTGTCCAGTGCATTAAATGTTTATACACAGAGAAAAATGGGGTTGCAGCAAATTTGACTTTTCCTCCTACATTTTTCTTTCGGTTATTGGAGGCTGGGAAACACTATCACTGTGGAAATGAAAGGCTGCTCTGTAATACCATGCTTTGCTATTAAAGCTTATTTATGGATCAGTGAAATGAATATCATGATGATGAATGGTGCATGTGTGGAGGAAAGACAGATATACCACAGAGATCTCTGGGAGGTGCAGTGTATCCTTCTGTGCTATTGCACCTGATGATTAAGTCTCTGTCATTGAGGAATGATTGGGACTATCCTGCAGAATAATGGAAGTAATGTTCCAAATTAATTTATTAATTTAAACCATTTTTAAGGACCATTCCTCACAACTTCAGGGCAGGCTATGGCATAAAACAAAGAAACTGACACAAAGGAAAGAGGGGCCAGCATAGTACTGTATAGTGATTAGAGTATCACATGAAGACTCGGGAATCTTGAGTTCAAATCATTATGGAACCATGCAAGCCTGTGTATGTGTAAAAATGGTAAGCCACTCTTTGAATACCTTTCATACTTCGAAAACTCTATTAATAGTAACCATTGCATGCTGTCAAGTCGATTCTGACTGATGGTGACCCTGTGCAGGGTTTTATAGGTAGCGAGCACTCAGAAGTGGTTAACCATCCTCTTCTTCTGGGACTGTGAAAGTTGCCCAAGGCCACACAGGCTGGATCTACTTGTAGGAGGCTCAGCGGGGAATCGCACTCCCAACTTCTGGCTTTACAGCTAAATCCTAAACCATTGAGCTGTCCAGCCATCTTGAAGGGTTGTTATAAATTGAAAACAATTTGATGTAGCAACAAGAAGAAAACAAAATAAAACTCCAAAAACAAAACAAAACTCAAATGACTGTAGAATGGAGAAAAATATGAAAAATGGCAACCCATTAAATGGCATGGGAAGAAGAGGGAAAAAAAGATAAACCGGGATGCACCCAGAGACACCAAAGTTTAGGGCTACTTGTGATCCCAGTCACAGAGAACAGTGCTCATACCCCACATATCCCCCAAATTATGTGGAGTATACAGCATAGTGACTAGGGTATCATAAGGGGATTCAGGAGCCTTAAATTCAAATCTTCATATGGTTATTGGGGAACAGATTTTTATTTTGGATATTGTAAAAAAAAAAAAAGGACCATTTCATTGCTTGAATTAAAGCTATAAAGAAAAGTCTTGTTTCCTTGAATTAGGGCAAGCAGTACTTGCTCCAGGATCTGTGGGATGTTTTTATCAGATGCGTACAACTTGCAGAACCCACTAGCCATCGTCACCACTGGCTATGCTAACTGGAGGATTCTAGAAGATGTATTTCAGGAAAGAAGCATTTCTAAGCTTTAATGTATTCTTGAAGGCTAATGTATTTCTAAGCTTTGTTTTAGCCATTCTCTTATTATCCAACAATGCCACAGGTGACCCTACCTTTGGGGGTACTCGAGGGTGTAGAAATGATAGGTATCACATCCAGCTGTCTGGCACTGCTTGTAGTGTCAGATCAGAAAAATAAAGTAAGATGGGAGGTCATAGGGCAGGTATCAATCATGGTTCTGGGGCCGTCAGAGCTACTCAGGAGGCCAAATATTGGTGATGCTCCTGACTCTGTTCTCCAGCTCTATAAATATGAACCCCAAGATTCTATGAATTCCAGATTCCAGTAAAGCAAATTTGTGAAATCACACAGCCGCTGGCCTGCTACATCATACAATAAGACATTTTGGGTCGCAGGGAAAACAGCCAATATACTCTAATTGCAACTATCCTTTTATTTAACTGTTATGCAATTCTTTTTTTTTTTCTGTCCTAGTTTTCTGTTATTTTTAATTGAAGTCAATCTACATTCACTGGCAGTAAATTTCCCCAAATGTCAGAGTGACATGACAATATTAGCCATGAAAGCAAATACTTAAGTCTGTGTTTTTTAGATGGCTATATTCTTAATTTTTTTCCCCAAGGGAAAGTAAGTGAGGTTATTTCTATTGACTGTTTTTCATAAATATTGTAAAAAAAAAAACAGAAAAAAATCATCATCATCATCATCATATATTGTAATGTTAATTCTGACTTTTGGTTACCCTTTCAGGGTTTTCTAGGTAGAGAGTACTCAGGAGTGCTTTACAGTTCCCTTCTTCTGGGGGACAGCCGAGGACTATGCAGCTTGCCCAAGGCAACATAGGTTGGCTTTTCTGGGATGCACAGTGGAACTGAACTCCCAGCCTTTAGCTCCACCGCCAGATATTTAATCCATGGAGTTACTCAGCGAGCTATAAGAAATCTTATATGCTTCCACTTCCGACCATTGTGTTAAGCCCTTGCCCACAAATTTTATCTCAAACATTTTACCCACCCAGCTCAGAATAAGGAGACAAGACACAGGTGATGGGTTTAACTAGAGCCACAACTTTATTGGATGGTCAACTGTAACTTCGCCCCTCCTGCAGAGGGGCCTACCATAGTGCAGATATCTAGGCCAGGAAGCAGGGGCCCCACTTTACCTTTGCTTCTGGCCTGTCATGGGTAAGTCTCAAGCCCGCTTCCATGCAGTGTGGACTGGGTGACCACCAAGTCTCAGGACCTTATGCCAGTTGTATGCCCCCCATATCCCCAGCAACACAATCTGGAGATTCATGGTGCTAAGATATTGGCTGCAACAGTACTGTTGGTCTGCATACCTGCCAGTATGGCCAGTTTATCTCTCTCTCTCTCTCTCTCTCTCTCTCTCTCTCTCTCTCACACACACACACACACACACACACACACACACACACACACACACACACACACACACACACCAGTCTGGTTGTGCATGTCATGTGAGTATGTGTGGGCTAATCAAAAATTCCCCACCCACCTTTTTGTTCAATATGACAATTTGGTGAGATAGGCCCCAAAATCCTATCTTACTCAAAAGTGACCAATTAATCTCACACTGGACTCTGGTGGACTGACCAGCTCACAGGAGAGCCAGGGTATGGATGGAGCCAGTTTACATAAGGCACACCACCCTCAGCCTGTTCACATGGACAACACTAGCAGTCATTCCTAAGTCGCTTGTCTCCCTTTGGAGAAGGGGCAGGGGCAAAGATCCCCTTCCCACACAGATCTGCGCATCTGTGGAGTCAGAAGGCAATGTATCCCTCATGATTTATGCTAACTGCACTTATGCTGGTGTAAGCAACCAATGGGATTCTGGCCCTTAGCTTAGTTTACCAGCTTCCTGCAGTCAGAACATGAGACTATTGTATGTTGCAAGGGATTTAACACAAGGTTACAGACCTGCCATTCTGCAGTAATATCAATATTTCACTAAAGTTCTCATTGAAATGACAGATGCTGTAAAGTGTGAGGGCTTTTTATTGGAATAACAAATCTCACCTTTGAGAGATTTGTTATCAATAAACCACAATACCATTTTACATTATCAAGTACTTGATGTCTTGATAAAATAGAAATGTTCAAAGAAGGATTACTGTCTTTCTTTACTTATATTACATTGAGCTCATATTTCTTTACTTACATTACATTAAACCTATATTAAAATATAACCACAATGTATTTTTTCTTGTTGAAATACATTTCTTTGGTTGCTTTCAAGTGAGGACTTTCTGGTAATGCTAAGAAGCTCCATTTCTGCACTTAAGCTCCATTTCTGCACTTAAGTGCCTTAAACAATTTCATCCTAAAAACAGCGCTATTTCATCCGTAACGATCCAGCAAAATTCCACAGAGAAAGTCCCATTGTATGTTTATCGATTTTCTTCATAACATCTTTTATTTGTACGTAACTCATTCTGCTAAATATATCATTCCTCCTACATTATTATCCATTAAGCATTTCTGTTTACTATTGCTTTGCAATTTGAAAGCATACTGGTTAATTGGTTGTTTCTCATTTAATATGATGCTTGTCACAAGCCTTCAATGGTGAATCTAAAAGGGTTTTCAAGGTATGTGAAATATTCAAGGTGTGGTTTGCCATCATCTCTCTTCCTGAGTTTTAGTCACACAACATCTTCACAACATCACACTGGCTCTCCCCAAGTACCATGGTTTAATCAGTTTCTATCTATAACTAATGGCTCTCTCCTTGTAACTAGAATAATTTTACATTACTGTTGCTGTTTTTGACATTGCACCAAAAAGTAGAGCAGCGCTCAGAAGATTTTGCTGCATTTTCTAGGTGGTAGAAATAAAAGCAATAATTAAAGCCCCTGACCCTCAGAAGAGAAACAGACCAATTAGTGACACTTTAGGAATGCCTTGACATTAGTCTAACTTTTTCAAATTACAGGAATGAAAGGGCTAAGAAGAAGTCTATCAGTTAAAGGACTGTTACCCCACATACGCCCCATCCTCTGTAGGGCTTTGCTGATCCTTCTTGTACATGCTAGTATAGTAGGTTTGAGGGAAAAAACTGAAGGGACAACAGTGAAAACAGTAAAAAATTAATTTGGTAATGGTGTCACGTAGATTTTCTACAAAATCTGGGTAAATAAATAAGGCCATCAAAAATTATGTCTAAAAGATACCCTGGAAAGCACAGATGAAAGAAGAATGTGACGGTCCAACTAGGGAAAAGATCGATTAGTGAATATAGTAATACTGGAAAATGTGTTGTTTTTCTTTTTTTATCTCTCTAGTATAATTGTGTAAGTTGATGTAAACACACTATCCCACTCTCTGGAATTTATCCATACCTACCCCGCAGCTCTAAATCACCTTACCCAAAAGCCTACCTCCAATGAAAAGAATAAAAATTTAAGACCAAAAAAAATGTTACATATATATATATGTCTCACTGTCACTGCCTCTGAAATAGGAAAATGAAGATTAGATGAGATGTAATAACTTGTAAATACATTATATCTAGTCAGCATAATTGGCTTTTTGTTGTCTACCGGGAGATAAATATCTGGGCAGGTAAGGCAACAGGAAGAGAAGAGAGACCTATTATAAGAGAGCACAATCTAAATCTAGTTAATTACTGTTACATGCTCAATGTGCGGCGGCCTTTGGAAAGTGTTTGGAAACTTCAAACAGTCCATAATGCCACAAGCAGATTGTTAACTGGGGCTGGTTACGGAGAACATATAACATGCAGGCGTCGTAACATGGGACAACTTTTTCTAGTTTTGCACAGTCTTTATTTGATGGTGAAGATGCTGTGCTTATAATCCAACACTGTATTATGTAACATCTGTTGAACTCAAAGGTGTTGGCAGTTCTTTGTAATCATTTAGTTCCAACAGTTCTCCCAGGTTGTGATCTGATTTTCTGTTTTTTACAATTCATTGTGCTGAAGAGCCAGCTTATCTCCTGGTAAATTTCTCTGACTGAAAGGCAAAAGTAGAGGCTTTGATTGGTAAATGTATTTACTTAATCAGATGCTGGCATACATAATTTCTGATGAAACTCTGTATGAACTTCAGATTTGAGGCCAGTCTCACAAATAAAATAAATAAATAAATGGACATTCTAAAAGCACAGTGCAGATCAGTCTTCTGGAATAACGGATTGTTGCCTAGCCAGATATTTCTACAAAACCCAGTGATTGTCTTTATTTTCTTTCTAGATATGTCCATTTCCAATAAGCTGCATAAAATAATAGGTGCAGTGCCAACCTGAGAGTTATAAAGCCACGAGTCCCAATCCTGGTGGTGGTCCCGGCAGCAGCAATGTTCAGACATTAAAGATTTCTCCTCATCCTGAGCTCCCCCCCAAGCCTTCCCAGAACAATGGGGGTCCCTATGGAGCCTTGATACCTGGGGAGGGGATTGGAAATGTTTAATTACTGATAAAAGGCTGTGGCATTCTCAGTCTTACACATGTGGAGCTGCACTGGAAGGACTTTGGACAATATGTATATAATAGAGAGCTGCAGAATGAAACAAGTAAGCAGAATACTAAAGAAGTGGTGGAGAAAATGTTTTACCCCCATTTTCCAAATTAAAAAAAAATTAAATTTCCCCCCAAACTACTTATGCTTCTATTGAATTTCTGATGCACCTCCATGAGGGACGGATCCTACAGCTTAGAATCAGTGATTAAGTTTATACATCTGTTAACACATGGGTGTATGACTTGGCTGAAGAACATTACTTAATATGCACATTTTTGGCATAATTACACACACATATTTAACATGTTGACAGATGGAATAAATTTCTTCCTACAAAGATTTTTGTTCCACCTTAATGTTCTGCACAGTTTCTGTCCTTCCTCAGCTGTAGTTCTGCTATCTGTTAGCTTGCTTAAATCTGATTGGAGTTAATGGGATATCATTTAAGGATGGTACTCTGAAGCTCTATTCTCTGGTGTATCTTTTGAAAGAAAAACACACACACAGAAGACATGGCTTGTCTTTTGGACGCGACATCTTTTCTCACCTGTGGTAAAAGTTATAGACAATAGTCATATGGTGAAGACCATTTCTGGAGACAGGTGCTATTTTTGTCAAAAATGGCATATGGGTGTTCAGGTCTAAGATTGACTGGTGCAGTAAATGTGTAGAACATATGAGTGGGTGCCTGCGGCATGAAGAACAAAAATACCTTTCAAGGGAGACTTCAGCTTTATTTAAAGACAGAAAGGTCTAAACACCAGCCTATACCCTGAAGACGCACACTTCAAATCTCTCTCTCTGTCTCTCTCTCCTGGTGCTGGTGGTGGGGCTAGTCTCATCCTTAAACAAATTCTTGCCATTTTTATATTCTCCTCCACTGGTGGTCCTGAATAAGTCTGGCAAGAAATAATGTGCGAGCATCCAAGTACTACCAGCTTGGCTTCCAAAACCAGATTAGATTGGTGTGCTGTGATGGGATGAGAATCATACATATGCATATCCCTGTTCTCTTTTGTCCACTGTAATTTGCTAAGATCTCCCTCTCTCCCTCCCTCCCTTGCATTAACATCCCCCTCAGTTTTTGACCGCAGCCTTACAGTGAACCCTATATAGAACTTTTTGACACATGCTGCCTTTACTAGTTATAGCTTGGAGGGATCTTTCTGGGCTGGGCTGACGATCAATCTGTTCAGCAGTAACCAGTTGCCTCTGATTTCAAAGCAAGCCCCACTTTTCTGCTTTTAAATCTCTTTCCTTCTTTGTACAGTGGTGCCTCGCATAACGAGCACACCATTTAACGACGAATCCGCATAGTGACACATTTTTTGCGATCGCTAATGCAATCGCATTGCGATGTTTAGATAGGCTAAACATCGCATTGCGATGATCGGTACGCGTTTCGCTTACTGATCTTTGCATTGCGATGTTTAGAAAACAGCTGATCGGCGGTTCCAAAATAGCCACTGGATCAGCAAAATGGCCTCCCGCAGCATTTTCGCGCCCTGCCCTCGCTTACCGGGCAGAGAAAATGGCGGCTGGATGGGGGAATCTTCACTTACCGGTGAGTTTTCCCCCCATAGGAATGCATTAAACGGAGTTTAATGTGTTCCTGTGGGGTTCGCCCCCCGCATAGCGACGAATCCGGATAGTGACGTTAATCCTGGAATAGATTAACATCGCTATACGGGGCACCACTGTAGTCTGTTGAAGTTTGCTGACATCTCTTCACTGTAAGTAAATGAAACCTTTTTATTTTCCCTATTGCCAATGTCTCAGAGTGAGCAACTGGGACTGTAAGCACCAGTTGATGAGAAAAGGGGTAGACTAATCTGGGCAATTTGAAGCTACTCTGCTCTGTGAATAATCTGCACTTCTGCTGCACAGCTAGAGGAATATAACCAAAATTTCAAAACTCTGCAACAATATAAGCTGACATGGAAAAAGCCCCAATGAGCTCAATGGACCTGACTGCTTGTGTATAGGATAGTAACCTCAATCTGTTAATCCTGTTTGTGCTTTCAGAATTGTGCAGAAAACAAATCCCTGCAACTAACTTCTTTCTTTCTTTCTTTCTTTCTTTCTTTCTTTCTTTCTTTCTTTCTTTCTTTCTTTCTTTCTTTCTTTCTTTCTTTCTTTCTTTCTTTCTTTCTTTCTTTCTTTCTTTCTTTCTTTCTTTCTATTCTCTTTGCCTACATTTATTTGATTTTATCTGCTGTTTATATTCTCTTGCTCAAAAGCACTCCATAAGCCTCTGGCTACTGAAAAGCGGAGCCCAAGGAAGAGAACAATCCCGTCTTTGTGTCCCACAACAGATCTGGCACTGCATGTGCAGCATGTTTGAAAAGCTCCCCAAGACGCCCACGATGAGTGGATAACAAGGCTCACTTGGCAACTGGAAGCCAAGATAAAGAGTGGAGACCTTCGTTCGCGCTGGCAATCTGAATATTCAATAAGGAAGAAAATATTTTCCAATCTTCCTTTGTTTCTCAGTCTGGCTCGAGTGGCAAGGGTTCGGTCAAAAACAGCTGTGCTGAAAAATCAGATCTTTATCAGTTTTGGCGCCTCTGCAGGAAAAACACGACACAGAGCCTGAGGCTGAAGACTGCAAGGGAGGCAGCTCAAAAGCAATATCCTTCAAACATATATGATGTTTCACATATGTGGGGCCCGCTGCTCCTAACGGGTCAGAAACATGTGCATTTTTGAAACAATACTTTGCTCTCACAGTATTCAATTCGAAACGATCAGATGATCTGCTTGAAGCAAAAGTGTTATATCACTTTGGAGCATGCTACAATTTGCCTCTGTCATCATGTTTAAATTTCAAGTGTCATATTAGGTAAATAGGGTCATGGCATGAACATATGGTGATTCACGTCAACGTTGTGGGATTTCACGCTTTGCTGATTTTCTCTATAGCACATAGGGGACTTCAGAAATCTGACTGGCCTTTCAAAGCTGGAGAAGTGATGTCTTTGCTGGTTGAGGTTTACTTTTGGTCTTTAAGCCTGCAGTGGCATGCACAAGTGCTTGAAAACGTGCTCCGTTGACTCCATGGCTGAGTATTAAATATACATAAGATTGTGCTCAATGTCAGAGACAGAGAGACAGTCCTAACATTAGGTAGAGTGGAGCAGCTATGTGCAGGATGAACCTAGCTAGCCATTTCCCAGCATTCTTGCTGCTCAGTAATTTAATCTATACTTCACCCACTGTTATTTCCAATCAAATGTGAAAGCTGGATCATTAAGAAAACTGACAGAAAAGGATTTACAGTGGTGCCTCGCTTAACGATTTTAATTGGTTAAAAAAATCGCTATGGGAAAACATCGCTAAGCGAAACAAGTTTTCCCATAGAGATGCATTGAAAACTGGATAATCCGTTCCAATAGGAACGGATTGCCATCCTTAAGCGAAAATCGCCATAGGAAACATCGCTAAGCGATACAATGTTTCCCCCATTGGAATGCATTGAAGCCTATTCAAAGCATTTCAATGGTTTTGCAATGTCCGTTTTTGCTATTTTTAAAGTGTCTTAAAATGTTCAAAAACTGTTTTAAACGCTTGGAATGGTTAGAGCACCTTGTAAAACGTGTGCAAACTTAATTTGGCTTTGTTCTGAGTCTTCTGAGTCTTCGTTAATTTTTGGTGAATGTTTTTCTCCCCCATTGGAATGCATTGAAGTGCCTGTTTGACAGCTGTCAAACTTGGGTTCAATGCATTTCAATAGGGAAAAAAAATTCATCAAAAATTAACAAAGACTCAGAACAAAGCCAAATTAAGTTTGCACATGTTTTAGAAGGTGCACTAACGATACCAAGCATTTAAAACAGTTTTTGAACATTTTAAGACACTTTTAAAATTGCAAAAACGGACATCGTTAAGCGAAACAGGGGACCCAAATGCGTTCGCTATGCAAAGCATGGTCGCGAAATCGCTAATCGAAAATCGCCCATAGGAAACATCATTAAACGATGTGGAAAATTCTTTAAAAAAAACCATCGTTAAGCGAATACATCGTTAAATGAAGCAATCGCTAAGCGAGGCACCACTGTATTTTAAATATGGTGCTAGAGGAGAGCTTTGCTGATACCATGGATTACCAGAAGGACAAGTGGGTGCTAGATCAAAGCAAGCCTGAACTATCTCTGGAGTCAAAAAAGGATGCAACTGAGGCTGTCTTACTTTGGGCACATCATCAGATGGCAGGATTCTCTGGAAAAGGTGGAAGTCAGCAAGAAAAGAGGAAGACCAACTATGAGATGGACTGACTCCCTAAAAGAGCAACAGGTGCAAGAGCTGAGCATGACGGCTGAAAACAGGACATTTTGGAGAGTGCTCATTCATAGGGTTACCACGAGTCTGATGGCACAGCTACCCTTTAAGATGGCATATGGTAATCAATGATACTGTGGTTCTAAAAATACAGTTTTGACCATTAACGTGCTCTCACTACTGACAAGAGTCAGAATTTCCGGTAGATGTGTAGGAACTGTCCCTCATAAATTACAAACTTCCTTTTTCTCAGGTTTTGTGTTTTGAGGTTAATGTTGTCGATGTCCATTGCTTCTGCCCTCAGGACTGAGCTCCTTTTGCAGAATCTACAGAACATGGACTGAAATCATACAAACACTGACCTTGGAATCAAGCCCCATTGAATGCTGAGGAGTTGTACTTCCAAACAGGCCTGGTGCCATGGGGCTTAGAGAACAGGAGCCTGGCTACCCTAAATATCTCTCTGAGTTCCACTTCCAAAACAAGGATGGCATGAGCTGGAGCAGAGAGTCAAAGAACAGCAAGTGTCAGAAGAAGAGACTGTCTCTTTAAGAAGGAATTAACAAGGACTTTGCCCATTGCCCTTTTAAAGTTCCTGGTTCACAAGGATGGAAGTCAACCTTGATCCAGCTACCTGAATCTGTCTGGATCAAACTCGGGTCATAAGCAGAGTCTTGTCTGCAGTACTGCATTTCCTTAGAGCTGACCTATCAAAAGTGATCCACTTTGGGAGATGATCATGAGGTTCTGCAGATCATCCAGAGATATATCCGCAGATCCCATTTTATTCTTGTCCTCCCTTTGATTTTAAAACCAGTGTTCTTTTTCCTTGTAATAATGCATTTCCATTTCACTGCAGGCAGTAACGCTCAGTCTCCAAACTTCTTTCAACAGGTACTTGTTAAAACTACTTTCATTAAAGTTGTGTCTCCCCATTGTCTGTCTGACATATGCACCATTCCCTAATGGTTTTGAAGGGTCTTCCCCATGACCTCACAGGGGCACAACCTCTAGGATGTCACAAATGTGTGACTCACACACACCCCAGCTTCAGGTATTGGCTCTGGGAAAACTTAGGGAAAGAGATGCTGTTGACCTGGTAAAACCTATCTGGAGCCAGTCATGCCAATGGGACCAAATCCATTGACACTTGCAGACTGATCAGACTGCTTTTCTACATGTTCTCTGTCTTCCCTGCTCAACCAGTCAGTAACCTGTAACTGCAGAAGATCCCCAGATCCCCTTTGTTTATGGTTCTGGGGGGCAGGGAATGCTTTTATGTGATATCAATCTCTTTAAGTGCCAACTTCAAAGTCCCTCCTCGTCTGGAGTGTGAATTATACTGTTTTGGCTACGTAAGGATCCATATTGGGAAAATGAATTCATTGTCTGACTTTGTTGTCCACCTTTCTCAGGAGGAGGGATGCTGAAGGGCTTATGACGAGTTCACAAAAACTGAAGAGAGAAAATGATTCAACCTAGATTTCTGAAAAGCTAATGTTTCAAATGGCTATAGGGGGAATCCGCCTATATAAAGACATAGAACAGATAATCTCCCCTCAGTTTTCTGCAACGTATACATTTCTAAAGTGTTCCTCTGCTCCCCTTCTCACTCCGTGTCCCTGACTCGGCTTTTAAAAAAGCATTATCGGGCTGCTAAAGAGGCTTGGGATCTTCTTCGTGCCAGCTAATGTGCTAGTAAAATATAGCTGCAAAGAATGGGGATATTCTGTGTCCCTTAATGTGATTTCCTTGTGAGAGAGGTTAAGCTTTCCCACATACCTCAGAGCATAAAGATGCCAGTAAATATGCAGATCAGCTCACTGCCCCCCCCCACCCCTGCAGATTGCTTCCAGGAGAATAAAACAGAAACGGAACATAAACTACAAATCAAAGGGAGAAGATCCTTCCCCCAAAGGCTATAATTTCTGACTGTGCTAAAGTCCATGCTGAAGCCTGACTTAATGCTTCTATCTCATGTTTTCTGGAAAAATGAAAAACAAAACATAGGTGATCTCTTATAACCGGTAATGGGCCATTGCAAGGATACTGCTTGGAACTAGTGCAGAGGAGACATGTCCTCAATTGTTATCCTTCTTCCTTGCCTTGTTGTTAATCCTACATTAATGAAGGTTGACCTGAAGTTGAGTCATAGCAACTGGACATCTTTCTTTTTAAGTTGAAACGTTTCACTATCCATCCAAGTAGCTTCTTCAGACTGATGAGTAGCGAAACGTTTCAACCTAACAAGAAAGAAGCCCAGTTGTCATGACTCAGCTTCCAGGTAACCACATCTGGATGTCTGAGAATCTTCACAAACGAAGGTTGATGTTACGCATTTTATCAGCCATGGGAGAACAACTTTCCAGTGAGTTCTTAAATGCAGATTCTGGCAATACTTTTTATTAGGTCAACCAAAAGGATGTAAAGATCTGTACCAGCTGTTGAGATCTCCAGATCTCTTCTTTGGGTAAGAGGCTAAAAAAAAACAAGAAAGGGAAGAGGGCAGGGATGACCTGATCTTGAAACGACTCCATCTGTATCTCATTTTAGGATGTAAAGATGAGGAATTGTAAGATGACATGCAGACAGTGTGACTTGAAGCTGATGTCAATGCCCTTATGCCCACCTGCTTTTTTGTAGCACCTTGTTTGAAGAAGCATATCAGAGATCTTGAAAGATGACAGGGATTTTTTGGACTTTTTTTAGTTGGCCTTATTAATATGGATACAATATAGATTTAGAAATTTGTCTTGTGAGCAGTCAACTCTTCAAACAAGAAAGGGTAAGTGTTGCAGCCCACTTCAGGGATGTGCCCGACCCTGGTCGTGACAAGTGGCTACCGGGGGACACTGACATATCTCCTAGGTATCTCTCATTATCTGTGTGGGAAAAATGAGTGGAACCAGATGAACACTTTAGGGACAGAGCATAGAATGTAAAATGTGTTTGTTGGGGGACGGTGTACATGAATGGACTAAAGCAGGGGTGTCCAACCTTTCACCTTCCCTGGGCCACATTAGAAGATGAAAATTTGGTTTGGGCTGCACATACATTTAGTTTGGGCTGCATGGGGGGGCAGCCCTAGCCTTCCTCCGCAGCCCCGCTCCAAGTGCACTTACTGGCAGCTGCGATCTTAGACAGCAGAGGCTGCCAGCTTCGACTCCGGCAGCTTTATGGGGCCGGGAGGGGGTCTGCCTATTGACAGGGATGGTGCAATGCAGTCACACAGCCCCCCTGTCCCCTCCCCTCCCACTCCTTCCTTCCTTCCCTCTCTCCCCCTCTACTGTTGTGACATGCCCCGGCCACATTCTGGCCGCAAGCACCGGGAGTGTAACTTGAAACTTTGGAATTTCTTTAAAAATAAAAAATTGCACTGGGCCGCATTACAAGCTGACCTGGGCTGCATGTGGCCCTTGGGCCGCAGGTTGGACAAGCCTGGACTAAAGAGTGTGTAGAGGGATAAAATGTGCATTTCTGGGGGAGAGTGTCATCTGTGTGTGGAGAAGGCATGAGAAGGCCTTGTAATATTCTCAGCTTTCCAGTCCACAGTGGATTCAAGCCAATAAAATAAAGTGAAATAAAAATCACCCCTGCTTTATAAATAAGGTGACCAACTGCTTCCTCCTCCACCATTTCATTGACCTGCTAATACTGTAGTAGCAAAAGAGACTCTCCTCTTAACCTCTGGATTCTCCCAAATTTCTTTTGCAATTGTTGCCTTTTCTTATGCTAGATACCAATGTGCACAAACTTGCATCACAGAAGAGGATAAAACAAGTTATTTCAAAGTAAACAAGCATTCTGAGTTAAAGCCCATTAATGCATTGAATCCTAATGGTGCATGAAAGGTCATCATTAGCATTATGGTTTCTCCCCTCCCCTCCTTAAAAAACAAGCAAACTCCTACTTAGTTTTGTAATAACATCACAATATCTAGTAAAGATTGGGAGCAAAATGTACAGTTGTAACAAGGGCAACGTGTTCATTGGCACTGCTTTATCAGTTTACCCATGAATTTATTTCTGGAGATTTTCACCAACTTGTTAATGTTTTTAATACTATTTTGCAGGCAACTTGTCAACGCGAGGTGATTTATTATAGATTTTTTTTTGTAATTTAAAAACCTCCTTATGGACATATTATATTCATAAATAGGCTGATATTCTTGCTTGAATAGCCTAGGAACACTACAGTTTACTCAGTAGTTACTACACACACACACACACACACACACACACACACACACAGAAAGAGAGAGAGAAAGAGAGAAAGTGTGTATGTGTGTATGTGCATAATTCAACAACTTTTCTATCCGACACAAATAAAATAGAACTCCATAATTACATAGAAACTTTCTTACTATATTCTCCTGCAGTTTGAATCAGAGCAATTATTTTTACATTTAAAATAATGAGTGCAGCACAACTGATATGAGTAGGTTTTAAAGGTGATTTAAATAATAGGGCAAAAATAATAAGGAGAGGCGTATAAAGCCTTCATTATTTTTGGGAGATGAATCCATACGGATAATAATAGGAACTGTCAACTATTTCAGCATGGGGGATTTGTGACATATCCAACAATAGAGGAAAATCAGTTTGTTTTCATGTTAGCCATTTGGTGTTTAATGGCTCCCCCTTTCAAACCATTTTGGTTGCACAGACATCACATTTTAATCTCACAATAACCTTGTCAAGTAGGTTAGCTGGGAGATAGCAGATTGACCAAGATCAACCAGTGAGTTCCATAACATAATGGGCAGAGTGAAAGATTGGCAAGAGTTTATTTGTGACTTTGGTTCAACTGACACAGTTGGTAAGTAGTTCAGTTTAAGACCACTTTTTAAAATGTCAAAAAAAGAGTTCATGGTCAGTGTGAAAGAGTGAGTCGTGGCTTAAGCCACATCATCTATTGTTTTATCTAAAAATTTGCTTCCATGCACGGGCTAAAAAGGGGAGTGGGAAAGAAACTTCTATTTGCACCTAAGGGGTCTAACTGTAATAATCTGTCCAGACTTGCACAGAACTAGTGCAAATGGATCACAACTTTTATTTTGAGTAAAGAAAGGAAAATGTATTTAGCCTTCAAATTCACATTCTGTACTGGCATGTTGTTCAGCCACCCTAAAATGATTTGGTAAAAAGAACTACAGGTGCTCTTCTGATGTAATCCTAATGTGAGCAGGTTCAGAGGAATAGGTATTGAGTGCCTTGCCATGTTGACATGAAGCAATGTACAAAACCAAGGAGTTCTTGGTGAGCATTTCAATATTCTCAGTGAATTTTCTTATTACTTCCAACGTTGATGAGTGTATGTATTGTCCTGGAAAGCAGATGAGAAATATAGCACAGTTTTACTAGAGGCTCACCCTCAAATGGTGCCAGATGTCTGTCACAACGTGCCCTTTTCCTCACCATTGTAGCTTGCACCTATTGTGCCCTGTTTTGTGATTGGTTGCTGGCAGATGAACAGAGGCTTAACTGGCAGGTCTGGTTGCAGAAACACATATAGTTGAGGAAACCCTGTTGAAGCAGGAGAAATAGCTGGGCATGTCCAGCCTTCAGAAAAGAAGACTGAGGAGAGATGTGATAGCACTTACAGAGGAAGGGCAGGATCTTTTATTGATCAACTCAGAGTGCAGGAAACATAGCAAAGGGCTTAAGCTACAGGAAGTCAGATTTAGGCTGAATATCAGGGAAAAGTTTTGAAAACTTCTGTTAGTACAGTATGACAATAGAACCAGTTACCTTTCTTGGGATGTGGTGAGGGCTCCAACATAAAAACATAAGAACATAGGAAAAGCCCTGCTGGATCAGGCCAAGGGCTCATCTAGTCGAACTTCCTGTATCTCACAGTGGCCCCACCAGATGCTTCTGGGAGCGCACAAAACAACTAGATATCTGTCTCCTGATACCCCTCCCCTGCATCTGGCATTTTGAGGTACTTTTCTTTTAAGCCTGGAGATTATACATGCCCATCATGGCTTGTAATCTGTGATGGACTTTTCCTCCAGGAATCTGACCAATCCCCTTTTGAAGGCATCACATCTTGTGGCAAGGATTTCCACAGACTAACCACATGCTGGGTAAAGAAATATTTTTTTTGTATGTCCTCACTCTCCCAACATTCAATTTGAGTGGATGTCCCCTGGTTCTAGTATTGCATGAGAAGGAAAAGACCTTCACTCTATCCACTTTATCCATCCCCTGCAGAATTTTATGTCTCAATCATGTTCCCCCTCAGGCACTTTTTCTGTAGACTAAAGAGCGCCAAATGCTGTAGCCTTTCTTCATAAGGGAGGTGCCCCAGCACAATAATAATTTTACTCACTCTCTTCTGCACCTTTTCCAGTTCCACTATGTCTTTTTTGAGGTGCATTGACCAGAACTGTTCACAATACTCCAGGTGTGGTCTTACCATTGTAATGTTGACTGATTAATTTTCAGTCCCCTTTTAGATAATACCTAGCATGGAATTTGGCCTTCTTCATTGCTGCTGCACACTGGGTTGACTCTTTCATCAAGGTGTCCACCAGCACACCAAGATCTCTTTTCTGATCCATCACAGACAGCTCAGAACCCATCAGCTTATAAAGTTTTGATTTTTTTTGCCCCACTATCCATTACTGTACATTTTCTTATATTGAAACACGTTTGGCACTTTGCCGTCCTTTCTCCCAGTTTGGAGAGATCCTTCTGGAGGTCTTCACTATCTCTTCTGGTCTTCACCACGTGGAAAAGTTTTGTGTCATCTGCAAACTTGGCCATCTCACTGCTTATCCCTGTCTCCAGGTCATTTATGAACAGGTTGAAAAACACCGGTCCCAGGACAGATCCCTGGGGTACACCACTTTTCACCTCTCTCCATTGTGAGAATTGCCCATTGACACCTGTTTCTTGGTTCTCAACCTATTCAAGGTTCTCAACCTTGGTTCTCAACCTTGGTTCTCAACCTATTCTCAGTCCATAAGAGGACCTGCCTTCTTATGCCCTGACTGTGGAGTTTTCTCAGCAGCCATTGGTGAGGCACCACATCAGACACCTTATGAAAATCCAGATAGACAGTATCTAATTCTGGAGGCATTCAAGGGAATATTGGACAATCATCTGTCAGATCTTTGATTTGGATTCCTGCATTGAACAACAGGGTTTTGGTCTCAATGGTGTTATAGGCCCCTTCCAACTCCATTACTGTATAGTTCTATGACGTGAATCCTAAGCAGTTTACATTGTTCTCATTGTCTAGTTTATGTTTAGTTTGCTTTTACCTGCCTTCTTCTAACCCCACCACATTAGCCCTGGTGTAAACCTATTTCAATCTTTTTCATCAGACATCCAGGAGCAATAAAATAATTTTAATGTCAATGGGGTGGGCTAGATGCTGGTAAAATCAAACTAATTGTTCAAAATAAATGAGATACTAATCAGCAACAAAAGTGTTTCTTTGGACAATCTGTGTAGGTCATAATATTTCCAGACAGTTTTAAGGGAATGATATCCAAGAACAGTGTAGATGGACCTACAAAGTACTTGGTATGTTATTCACGAAAACCAGCTGGTGGACCATGAATAGTCAGGGGTGACCGTCAAACAATGGCAATACATTCTCATACTGTGCAATACAGAGAACATGGGGAAATTTGTATTCCAAAACAGGGAGAACAAATCTCAGTGATCTCACCAGTTTTCAATACTTTCTCAAGGAAATATTCATGAAGAGCGGGCTGTTTGCCAGACCCCTTGAAAAAGCATTCTGTATTACAGTAAATCATTTAAGCTGCCTGAGTAGGCTTCCCAGGGCCATAACTCTCACATTAACTTTGTCCAGTGCTCAGAGAGGCTGGGGAAAAGCATGAAATCCAGAGAGGAGTCCGGACATATGCTTCACGTCAGAGCTTGGAAGGAGTTACTTCTTTGGGCTACCAGGCTTTGAACCCTATGCCAGCCAAGAGATTTCTAGAGTTGTAGTGCGAACGGGTAATATTCCAAAGGTCTGATCACATTTATCAGACTCATCTGCTGTTGGAAGCCCTTGAGTCTTTTCTGTTGCTTTTTTGCTTTGGCAAAACAGGACCCTGAACCAGGTCATGAACTGAACCATGGACCAGCCTGATTTGCTGGTTTTTCTGGTTTGTGGTTCAGTTTATGCTAATCTCTACTTGATCCCCGTGCCTAATCCTCCCATGCCTTGAGCTTTTTAAAGAAAATACCTGCCCCCCCTCCAAGTGCCTAGAAAACATAGCAAGATGCCTTAGACAAAGAGGGATTCATGGTCTGCAAGCTCAGTTTTGTTTACATTCCCTGTGAACCACATTTCAAACAGGAAATATATTTGAGAAAGGAGACTTGGAGATGATGAGAACCAAACTTGTGAATCTTTGGATGCAAATCATGATGTGGCAGAAGCCGTGATCGCAAGCAGGGTCACAAGAGATAGAGATAACAGAGGCAAGACACAATGAGGCTGGTTAGACAGACAACATTGTCTGCATGCGCATAGGCCTGGCAGTTCAGGTTCTAAGGCAATTTGGGGGTTAATTTACATGTGATATATGTCTAGCTGAAAATTATTCATTTTGCCCCTGAAATAGGCACAGATTATCCTAATTTGGATCAATTTCATTGCATATGTATAGTAGACTATAGTCATTTTAAAAGACCTAAATCTAGGTAAATCTCCCCATCCTGAAAAATATCACTATTGGATCCAGTGGGCTTCACTTTGGGGGGCCTCTGCAATGGTGTGAAAGATTGGGCAGTTTGGATG
Source organism: Pogona vitticeps (assembly GCF_051106095.1). Lineage (NCBI taxonomy): Eukaryota > Metazoa > Chordata > Lepidosauria > Squamata > Agamidae > Pogona > Pogona vitticeps. The sequence continues at coordinate 222,430,731 of NC_135786.1, read as the reverse complement.
AAAAAAAGGTGGTGGAGGAAGTTTCAGCATCAACTGCTTTAATCTCGTAGGCTCAGTCTGCACTTCCTGCACTTGTGAACACACACACACACACACACACACAGAGACACTTCAACAACATTAGTCATTTTTCTGTGGTTCTCATTTTACTCTATGCTGTTCTGTTGTGCAAGTTCCTGCGTCACAATATATATATATTTGTGGCCTTGAGCCTATCATAAAAACAAGTGTTTTCTCCAGGTAAGCGGTTGTCTAACTGTGATTTAGATATGCCTGCTTGCAACATGGAAAGAATCATCCTAACCTTTCAAACAAGAGGTCTTTGTGATTTGCTTCCATCTTCTAAGTATCTCATCATTCCTAGATCCCATTTACATGATCAAACATGTCCACTGTGAAGGAAAATCTATCGACTGTAACATTACTATTGCTGCTGTCTCCACTCCTTTCTACATCAGATAAACAGCTTCACGGGTGCCAAATCATCCGGAAAGATATATCGGCATTCTGCTGATGAAACTGATGCGTGCCCTCTAGAAAGTATCCTATATTGGTCTCTATGCTATTAGTTTATATGGCTTAAATTTTCCATCCAGCTAAACTACAATGCATGAAATTATAAACCAGTCTGTTCTGTTTCCTGTACTTTTATCACATTTATATTTTATGTCAGACTCCTATTTGTTAAGTGTATTCTTCCCGCTTCCATTTCTGTGTTAAATTACTGCTAAGGATGGGCCTTTCTTGTTTTCATGACAAAAAAATGAACAAAATATGTTATTTTTTCATTTTCATTTTCTTTTTCCGATTCATAGACCATGAATGATTTGTATTAACTAAAAGGGGAAAAGCAAAAATGTCATATTCTTTCTTGCTTTCTTCTCATCTAATCTTTCTTTCACCCTATCTATGGCAAACCTTTCACCTTTCTATGTCAATATGCCCGATAAATTTTCCATCCAATAGCCTTGTAAGGGCTATTGCAAAGGTCTGGTGGGGAGACCAATGAGGGCTGTCAGCAGCCAGTCAGAATATGGATAGAGAAGGGGGAAGGGAATGTTAAGTCTGTAACAGGACCTGGAAACCAGTTCTTTTTGCTTCACAGTCCCTTCCTTGGGATGAGATTGCTTTTGTTGTCTGTCTATGCCTTTATCTTGGCTCCTCTGTTTGCCTCCCCCCTCATCTTTCCTTTTTGATTACTTTTACCACTGCCAGGCAGGCTGCCAGTTTGCCTCCTTGGGATTATTACTGCATTCCTCTTGATTCCTGTGAGCATTTTTTTTTCTGGTTTAGATTTTCTTGTTGGCAGGGAGAAACTCAATTCATTTCTTAGATTTTTCTAGAAGAGGTAGCCATATTGGGCTGTGCTAGCATATCAGGAAAAAGCAGAAGCAAAATAAAAAATAAAGAACACAAAAATGTTGTGGCACCTTAAAGACAAACTGTTACATTTTAATATACGCTTTTGTGGATGACTCCGCTTCCTCAAATGCTCTACTAGATTCAAAGAATCGCGGAGAAGAGTAAGCATCAGGTTGTAGGAAGGGGAAAAATCTCGTCATATTCTAATTGTTTTGGCTGGGAGGGTTTTTTTTTATTTTATGTATGTATGTATGTATGTATGTATGTATGTATGTATGTATGTATGTATGTATGTATGTATGTATGTATGTGCGTGCGTGCGTGCGTGCGTGCGTGCGTGCGTGCGTGCGTGCATGTTTGTTTGTTTGTTTGTTTGTTTGTTTTGGCCTGTATTCGCTTGCTTGCTTTTCCTGACTTTTGGGTTTTTGCCATTCTCTCTCTCTCTCTCTCTCTCTCTCTCTCTGTGTGTGTGTGTGTCTGTATGTGTCCTTTCCCCGTGTGACTTAATTTTAAAAATTGCTATTTAAATAATTTACTATGTATTTATTCTGTTAAGGATTATATTTTTCTTTATTATCTATTATCTGCTTTTAAATTTGATTGATTTTCTGTTGCCTTGCCTCTGTTTTTTTTTAATAGATTTTTATCGGTTCTATGGGGCTTTTGGAGTGCCAGAAGCACAAAAGGGAATCTTGAAACCAAAGAAACCCCCTAAAAGACTTTCCCTTTCCTGTTAACAAAAGGACAAGTAAGCAAAGAAGAGGAAAAGAAAAGAAAAAGAAAGAAGTTGAAAGAGGTGCCCTTGAAAGAACCAAAACAAAAGAAATATGAAAATTTTCACCATGCACATACCTAGTTCCTGCTGTCCTGTGCACCAGGAGAGGGATGTGTGTATTCCTTGAAATGTTCATAAATTGCTACTCCCATCATCCATCATTACTGGCAAAGGTAGAAAGGCGTGATAGAAATTGGAGTCCAAAGAACATCAAGCATCATGGTTCTTAATCTTTTGTATCTTATATCCCACCAACTATTCTATGTTCCATTATGGTGGAAGAAATAAGGTTGTTTTCTCTAATAAGGACATGGGTATGTCATTATAGATCTCATGTAATTAAGTTTGTTATTTGTGTTAAGATTTAAAGACATAAAAATTGCAATAGCACTCTTGGAAATAAACAAATAATGACAGTAATTTCCTTGATAGATGTGCCTGGTTAACAAGAGGTTAACCAGGCAATATTGTATTATATTGTTGACTCCAAATTCTGTTGTTGCATTGACTTTAAAATAGTATGGGCAGGATCCTCTTTGCTTTTCCATATGGTTCTATGCACACCAGAGCAAAGCCATTCAACCAAGCAACCTTTGGTGTCCAAAAGCAATCCTGTAGTCCTGTGGAGTGTTGTTTCTTTGGGGCATTATACTCCATCTTTCTTTAGATGCAAGGCTATAGCTCAAGAGAATGAATTTTTTCATTCCCCCAAGATAATAAATTCTGAATTTTTGAAAGTCATAATCACGTTGTCCTAGAATATGTCTGTGTCTCACTCATGGTCCATGTACCACTGATTGAAAACCAGTGATCTAGAGGACCTGAGGTGCCCCGGTCAAAATTTAAAGCTGTAAATATTGACTTAGTTCCTAGAACAGGATTTGGGCATCTTTCTAAGTAACATTTCTTTGTTTCAACACCCTTGAATGTAGAAAAATGTCCTAGATATTAAGGCAGAGAAACAATTAACCAGATCAGTGGCTTAACTGCCCTTCTTCAGCTCTTGTCTCTCAGATGTGTCTGTCACAAATTCTCCTCTCCTCTTCCTCTGAGTGTTTAAAGCAGTGCAGTGCAGGGGTTATAGTTCAAGAGAAATCTGATATCTTCCAAAATGCTTCTTTACCCACAGGGAATTATTAGTCTCTCCTGTGATAAGATGATCTTTAAGGCAAGAATTGCGTGCCTGAACTCAGTGAATGATCTGGGCCTTTGTAGCTTTGTGAATGTCTTTGTTTTTGCCCACATGAACTGCTGAGAGCATGCGTGGAGAAGCTGCTGCTACATATTCCACTTCTTTGAAAGGCTGAGGGTCAAACTAGAGTACTTGTTCAGCATATTTTTTTATCACATGTGCCCCTTCAAGGAATAAAAGACATTCGCATGGCACAGCATGTGAATATCTTCACACATTTTGCACTTAGCTGAAAGGTAAACATGGGATTAATTGCAGGTTTGATTGTTGAGGCAAGCATCTCTGAAGAAACTGCACTACACAAAGGAACGTGTGTTAATTGTCAGGCATACTCAAATCTAGGCAATACCTAGTTTTACTCGTATTCAGTGGGTAACTTGGCTATTTCACTGACACCCCTTCCATGTGATGGGGCTCCATGCATAGATGGAACAAGAGGTTAACCAGGCAATATGTATGAACCTGTGCATGGGGGAAACTCAAAGGGTTCCATGCATGTAGCGTTTTCTTTTGGAGGTCTTCAAATGTAATACCATGGGGTGATGGAGGCCCATGTGACATTGGTGGGCCCAGTGGCGTGTTCATTACCTTTGGCATGTATGTCTTCAAATGCATGAAGATGGTTTGAGCCTCCCAAATCTCCTCCTCGCAGTGACATCTTTTGCATGGGCAGGGTGAAGGTTTCGGAGACAACAGAAATCAGGCAGCGGAGTGGTGGTGGCAGTGGCAGTGGGGGGGCAGCAGTGGCAGTGGGGCAGAGGCAGTGTTTTTTAAATAATATATTCGTTATTCATTGCTTCATGGGGCAACTTTGTGCTTTGTGAGTTGACAACTTTTGACGACTCATGAAGCGGGATGACTCGCCAAAATGGTGAGCTGTCCCCATCTCTAGTCATTGCTTGTCAGTAGAAGGAGGGAGTCTAACCTGGTCTCTTTTGGGAGATATTTCCACAGCCTGAGACCAATCACCAAAAGAGCCCTCTGTTGTCCTCAGCGGGTGGTGGGTTGCAGAGTCTCTTCCACAGCACCACCATCTTTGGTGCCTTATCTGACAGGTTTCTTTTGATATTCTTTCCACCTAAATTAACATTGAAATGGTTGTCTTTTTTACCTTTGAATTCTATTTTAGTTCCAGATTATACGGCTGGATCAGACCAAAGCCTATCTAATGAAGCTTTCTGGCCATACAATGACAAATTGGCTTGTGACGGTCCATTAGTAGGACATGTGCTATTCGTACCTCTATCTTATGTTCTCCATAAATTGCCTCTGATACTAGAGATGACATATAACCATCTTGAATAATAATCATTGATGGCTCTGTCCTCTTATATCTAATCCTCTTTTAAAGTCATCCAGTTGAGCTCCTTTGTTGAGCTCTACTTTCTGGAGTGGAAAAGTGGGATATAAGGTTAATATCCTGTTGCCCAAATGCAGAGTGAAAGGGAAATCCTGTAAGGCACCCTTCTACTCCAGCAGACTTTCCATCCAATGCCTGTTATTGCACTTGTTGTGAGATTAGACATGCTGCTTGTCACACAATACGGAGCCCGCTAGAGCAGGGCGAACTTGTGCAATTCCCCTTGTGCTTCTTGTCTAGGGAACACAATACTAGCTTACTACAGTACGACACCTGTATCCGTGGGATCAGTATCTGCTATTTCAGTTATCTGTGGTCTGAAAATGTTAAAAATATTAAAAGAAAAATAAAATAAAATATTTTCATGATGCATTTACCAAAACAAGCCACTAGAGGAAGCCAGGCACTATGCTATGTTTTCTTGCTGTTGGAATATATAGCATGATCTCTTCTAGTGGCCAGTTCTCATAATACATGGTGAATATATTTCTTTCTTTTTTTTTTTCTCCTTTTACCATGCTATGTATAGCATGGAAAACATTTCATTGGTGTGACCACAGCCATAGCTATTCCCTGAAATTTCAGCCAGCACTCTGAGACCTGGTTACCCTAGGTATCAAAAAATCTGGGTAGCTCCACAAGGACGACACTTTCTGATGCTTTTGGTACATATGTTATGTTATGAATCCAGCTTACTTGCTGTTGTGCAACGTGATAGTTAAATAAAACCCATGTAATAGTAAGCTGGATTCATAGGAAATGAGTAGCATCCGGTTCAGATGTTTCACGAGGCTGTGTTGCTACTCTGAGTAAAATCAGCAATTCTATTAGTCCCTCAAGACAGGCAGCACCAGATGCTCTAGAAGAATTATCTAACCATCCATAATGACAGTACATCTTCCCAATTAACAGTTTGCTCTTGTTCTGAAGCATAAGCAACTCATTAAGCAGAAGAATATATAGACAATGGTTAGAAACATGGATGTTCTCATTACCCATATAATCCTTTCTGAGAACTCTGCTGTTGGTGAGCTTCAGTGATATCTAGGGAGGATGATGTTCCATGCTAATTACCTCCTGAATAAAAGAATAATTCTTAGTGTTGGTTTAAAAATAAACTGGCAATTTCCTACTGGGTTATTGCAACTCTATTCTGCATTACACCTCAGAAAGAAAAATAAGAAATAGGTTTTCTCTCAGAAGGGTTTGTGATTAAGATTAAAAAGAAGCAGAGATACTTTTCTAACGGGGAAATAAATATGAACAGAAACCAGGTCAGTTTTGCAGTGCAATTTATTTATTGCATTTATTTTATTTTATTTTTATGCTGCCTCTCTGTCAAAAAAGGACTCCAGGCAATTTATAGTAATATGAATAAAACTAAAAGAACAATACATACAGCATTACAAAAAAATAATTAAGCATATGATAATGTAAAAAAAGAAAGGATCATGGATACAAATACCAAAAGACCATTTAAAAGCACATTTAAAAATCGTGACCACCTCCTTAGGGAAAGTCCATCTGTGGTGCCCAGTGTGATTGCTAAAGGCCTATTTATGAAGACATGTCTTTACTTGGCACTGGAAGGACAAGAAAGAGGGGACCAAGCTAGCCTCTTGTGGGAGTGCATTCCATAATGCAGAGGCAGTCACAAAAACCACCCTCTTTCCCATTCCCATTACCAGCAAACATGTATGTGAAAGCAGAGGGACTAAGAGAAGGGCCTCCCTTTAGGACCTTAGAAGCTAAAAAGCCAATTGTCTGCTTAGTGAGTCCCATGGCACTGTGGTTAAACTGCAGTGTCGCAGTCAGACCGCTACTCATGACCTGAGTTTGATCTCGATGGGGCCGGTAGCCATTTCAAGATTGTCTCAGCCTTCTGTCCTTCTGAGGTTTGCAAAATGAGTACCGAGCTTGCTGGAGGGGCGGGAGCAGGTGTTCCTTCCATTATTAACTTGTAAATTGGCCAGACAGTGTTCTAGCACCGTGGAGTGATATATAAGTCAAAACAATAAATAAGGAGAGGTACATGTATGTATTTATTTATTTATTTATTGAATTTGTACCCTGCCCATTTAGTCAACTGACTACTCTGGGCAGCTAACAGTATATAAAATAAATCATTTAAAATATGGTACAAATAATATATCAATAGACAAAGACTCAAGGTGAGAGAACAAAATAAACCAAGAGGTGGCTGGAGGAAAGGCTTGCCTGAATAGCCAGGTTTTCAGTTGGCATTTGAAAATGCCCAGCGAAGGGGCCATACGGATCTCAGAAGGGAGGTCATCCCAAAGGTGAGGAGCCACTGCCGAGAAGGCCCGGTTTCTTGTTTTTTCCTTCTGGGCCTCCCTCGGCATTAGGCTTCTCAGCCTCACCTCCTGGCTAGAACGAGTGACATGAGTAGATTTTTTTTTGGACTTATATACCGCCCCATAGCACTACAAGATTTGGGTGGGAGGAGGCATTACACCAGGTATCGAGACCTTAAACCGTTTAGGCCTTTATACGTAAGCATTAGAACTTTGAAATCAACGCGGAACCGAACATGTAGCCCTAGGGACATAGTTGCCCACCCTTCATCTGGCCAAATATTGCTATCTCTGACAAACAGCAGATCTCCAAGACTTCAGGCAGGATTCTTTCTTTCAGTACTACCCAGGTCTGATCTTATATTGTCATTAGTGCAGTAGTAAATGAGGAAGTGCCATGGATTGGTCCATCTAAAGCAGTGGTTCCCAACCTTGGGTCCCCAGATGTTATCGGTCCACAACTCCCAGAAATCCTGGCCAACACAGCTAGTGGTGAAGGCTTCAGGGAGTTTTAGTCCAACAATATCTTGGAACTCAAGTTTGGGAACCAGTGATCCAAAGAAATGAGAAGCTGGTGCTTTGTAAAGTCAGTAGCTCTGAATCATCTATCCAAGACCAAACCACCCTCATATTCTTGGCATTAGAGCAGGATTTGCTTGCAAAACCTTTCCTGGACAAATCCATTTCTCTCTGAGCTATTGTAAGCATTGCAGCTAAGTTCAAAGGAAGCTGGGAGGCCATGGTGCTGGTGATAATGTCATAATTCCTGCAACTGAGAAAATCCTGGGGCCCTGATTGTAAGACCCCTGGCTTCACTACACCGCTGTGCTCAGGTCTGATTCAGTGTGTTTGGCTCATGCAGAGATTTTTTCCAAGTCAGTAGAGATGCACCAATAGATTCCAGTCAATGGTTGTTGTGGGTTTTTCAAGCTCTTTGGCTGTGTTCTGAAGGTTGTTCTTCCTGACGTTTCACCAGTCTCTGTGGCCGGCATCTTCAGAGGACAGGAGTAGGAACTCTGTCCATGCTCTGTTGCTGTTTGTTGGATAGTTTATCGCTTATCCTAATATAGCAAATATGAGGCTAGTGGATCAGTTGTCTGGGCCTCTGCCTGAGACGGCGCAGCAAATAACATGCCTACCATGATTCAGCTCAAAGCATCAGAATTGTCAAAAGATTTATATTTTAGCTCGTGTGTTAGAAAAAATCCATAAACCCCATAAATCTGAGAATTATAGTAAATGAACAACAATTTCCTGCTTGTTCATGGCACTCAAAACCTGCTTCTTGAGGCAGGTATCTCACTTAGGCTAATGGTAGGTCTGGCCCTGATCACCGTATTGCAAGGTCCCATCATCCAAACATGAAGACAAATGGGAGAGAAAATTCCATTTCTACAACCCACAACTAACAGGTTAAAGGAACAGCAATGAAGGAGCCAGTCTTAATCTCAGCTACGCATTCAACAGCTTTGTTCATAGCTATTGGCAGAAGCAAAAACCTTCATCTATTCCTGTCTATAATGTGTGTTTCATCAAGCAGGAACTGACAGAGTAATGACATAGTGGACACAAACAGACTGTGCAGCCCTGCCACATTATTGTAAAGGACTGATTGATGTTCTTTTACTTCTTAATTTAGTGACCTTTCTGTCTCTCCAAAATATACGCTTGCCACTAGAGCAGGCAATATCATATCCTTCAGGGTTTTCCCATCAATCTTCCTTTTCTCCTTCCTCATTAAATCAAGTACCTATTCAGCTCACTGCTGTGAAAATGATTTGAATGTCTCAATTTGTTAAAATCCATGGTGATCTGGCTGTGTCGAGAAAACACAGCAATAAAAGGAACCTAAAATGGTAGCTGCTGTTGCCATTCTTAATTTAAAAGAAATAAGGTGTGAAGGTTGTGCATTATATAGCAGATTAAACACAGTTTGGTACCACATTTCCCCCTTGTGTATTAGGCTGCTTTTACATGAATTAGTGTGTGCATTCTGGGAGGATTAAAATTAAATCTAATTTAGTATCTGAAGCAGAGAAGGCTACTAGTAGACTACTGTCCAAACTGAAGAAGAGATGAAGGACTGGAACAAAAGCTGGGAACATGTGGTCCTCCAGATGTTGTTTGGCTTCCATCACTCTGGTCCATTATAGCCAATGGTGAGGGACAGTAGGAGCTTCAGCCAGCAACATCTGGATGGATGCATGTTCTCCATCTCTGGGTTACAGCAGAGCTGGGGACTTAAACTCATTATATTACTTACCTCTTCTTGGCAGCCAGGATGTCAATTACCAGAGTCAGTCAGTCAGTCAGTCAGTCTCTCTCTCTCTCTCTCTCTCTCTCTATCTAGAAAAAAAGGTATTTTATTTATAGTAACCATATGTAGATACAGTCAGAAGAAAAAAAAAGGGGGGGGGGACTGGAGTCTCCAGCATGCAGGAGCCCCTGCCTGCTTGCTGCTTAGAGAATGATCAGAGAGAACAATCAACAAAATTATGAGTGTGAAATCAAATAGGAAGAGGTGACAGAGGCTTGTCTCCAATGCCAGTCCTTTATCAAATGGCAAAGAACAATTACATTAGGCTGTAAAAACCCCTCTCACTCATATCTAGTGTTAATGCATGCAAGACTGCTATTATCCCAACATACAACTCCTACAGTCTTTAACTATTAGCCATGCTGCATGGTGCTTCTGGCAGTGTGGACCCAATGCTGGAAACCACCGGTATAGACAGCCATGGTCAAAGCACCAATCAGTCACAAAGATCATGGAGTAATTTTGGGCTAGACTGTCAATTAAACCAATATTTAGTTGTTATATACCATCAAATAACAGCTGGCGTATGGTGGCTCTAAAAGGTTTTAAAGGCATGTGAGATATTTAAGGAGTGGTTTACAATTACCATAAGTAGGTTTCCATAGCCAAGCAGAGATTTGAATTCAAGTCTCTTGAGTACTAATCCATCACTTTCTCCAATAACAATACACTGGCTCTCAAAATCAATGTTATAGTGAAGGTAAAATGAGAAATAAAATTGAATACTTGTCCTGGAGTAGGACAATATTTCAGAGAAGCTTCTAATTCTCAGAGAAGCCTCAAGAGATAAGGAATGAGTAGATACATCTTTGCATATAAAAGCTTCTAATAAGGACAAGAAGGATACCCTCTCTGAAACCTTGGGAAGTCAAATTCTTGCTTTGAGGATTTTACCTGGAGCTTCATCATCCCAAATATGAAAAAAAATGAGGTGTGAAGAAGGGAAGCATGGAGATAGTCAGAAGGCCCAATTAAAATTCCATAAGAATAATTTTTTAAAAAATTAGGAAGGTCTTTGCAAGGCTCCATTTTGTTTCAGTTCTCCCCAAAGGTTTCTCCTTCCTAATTTTTTTTCCAAGTGGGAAAATCTGGGAGGGCCACAAGGGCCCATAAAATAATTCTGGGGAACACATGAAAGAACCTTCTTATGAGATATTCTTTAGATTCCTGTGTTGCTAAAGAAGAGAAAATCCAAGGTAAGGTCCAAAAGTGGATGACATGGTTGAGGGAGAGGTCTGTGCAATAGATATTATTATAAGGAGTTGATTTTAATGTAAAATACGTTGGCAACTCCAAGGCTGGTCAAAAGAATCATAAAGACTGAAGTGCCATATACATATTTTTCCATTGCACAGATTCAAACTCTCCCAGCCAGGGGAGCTGATATGCGGGAGTTTGAAGGCAAAACTATTAATCATTTTCCTGCCATTGAAAACATTTAAAACCCATCTCCAGCAGTTCTGCAATATATGAGGCTATGAGAGGAAATAGCCGACAGTATAAATCCTCAGGTCTGTTGGTATCATTAAGGTAGTTGGTAATAGATTCATCTGTTTATGTAACTTTGAAAAAAATTGGGTTAAACAGATCAGAAGCTCTCTGTTTCTCACCCCATCCTCAAGTGTCAAGGAATAAGACACATTTATTCATTTTTATCTTTCATCGCAATTTCAGTCTTCTTGAAATTGGAAGCACATAAAGTTGTGTTAGAGCATCTTCTGGCTATTTAGTGTAAGACATAAGGTCATACAGACACTTGTCTATCTCCCTCTTCTCCTGTGGGTACTGCATTTTTGCAGCCCTAGAAACATGTTTCCATAATCCCGCCAGGGTGCTATATGGCTTAGGGGAGAAACCTGTAGAGTATTCCAGATGTCTGTGGATTACAACACTCATCAGCCCCAGCCAGCATAGCCAGTTGTATAAGATAATGGGAATTGGCCTCCAGAAACAGCCAGATATCCCGCATCCCTTAATGAGATAATCATGCTGAAAGTAGAGGTGTCCAGATTTGTGTTTTTGAACTACAATTTATGTTTTAGGGTTGCTTTTTATCTATTAACTCCCAGAGTTCCCTAGGCAATTCCTCAAGTGCCTAGGGAATTCTGGGAGTTGTAGTCCAGAAACACAAATCAAGCTGAAAGGTGGATGCAAGATGAAACCAAATAGCAGGCAACTTGGCCGTTGCGTGTAAAACAATGGTAGTTATAGCGTTAGTATTGGTAGTTGTAGTTGTAGAACGGGTAGTCATATTGTAGCAATAGTAATGATGATGATGATGACGACAACAACAACAACAACAACAACAACATGCTGCCAAGTCAATTCTGACTTACGGTAACCCTTCCAGAGTTTTCCAGCTATACCACTCCCTCCTTCTGGGTTTTTTTAAGGGCTGTGCAGCTTGCCCAAGACTACTCCTGCTGGCTCTTTTCCTACGAAGCACAAAGTGGGGAATCAAACGCCTATGCCCTGGCTCTGCAGCCAGCTACCCAAAACACTGAGTTGTAACATCCCTGCATTGTGTTCTTCCTTTCTCTTTAATGTAGTTTCATTCCCCTGTGTAATGTTATCATGTCATATACTTCTTTGATGACAAACAGTGGCAATCACATTGCTGTTGGGCAGGTGTAGAGAAAGTCAAGATACACTGTGGGGTTATGTTGCTTTTATTTTCCAACAGGTAGTTTTACTTGCCTTGGCAAAGTACCTTAAATGGTGCAGTGCTGAGTCTCTTCTGATGCTAAATGGTGAGGTATGGCATGTGCAACAACTATGATTCTTCCTTCTCCAAAAATGGACTGAATGATAATAGGGTCCAGGTGGATAATCTGCATCAGGTGAATGGACATGAATGGACATGGATGATGAATGTAAATCTGGGATTCAGAAGCTGAATTACAGTGGGGTCTTGACTTGAGAACTTAATCCGTATTAGAAGGCGGTTCTTAAGTCAAAAAGTCTGTAAGTCAAGTCTCCATTGACCTACAGTGCATTGAAAACCGATTAATCCCGTAACAGGACGTTTTTGTTCCATTTTGTTTTTTTTCTGGTCTGTAAGTCAAATCTCAGTCTGCAAGTCAAACCTAAATTTTGCGGCCAGAGAAGTCTGTAACTCAAAACGTCTGTAAGTCAAGCCGTCTGTAAGTCAAGGGTCCACTGTATAGGTATGCTAGAACCATGAGTTCAGACCTCTGAAGAAAGTAATCTTCAGAGAGAGAGGAAGCAGGAAAGAGAGAAAGGGGGTGGCCCAAAAAGTGAGGAAAGGAGATTCTTGTCCACCTTTATATTGGCTCCTTCCACCACTGGCTTCAGGCATATTGTCTGCCCTCCCAATTATCCAATTTTGGAAAAGTGATGGATGCTCCATTCCTCCCCCCCCCCCAATTGTGTATACTGTATTTTTAAGGTATTGTTTTCATTGAGTAAAACTAGTCCTAGCTTTTTCTGTGAACAGCAATGTTCATCTTAGTGTAGAATATTCTTTTACGTAGATATAGGGTTCTGTGTATTTTCTTCTCCTCCTTACTTTGCTGGAACAGCTAAGATGATAAGCAGACCATAACATTTCTGCTGCTGTATAAACACACCAAATTGCAAGTAAATTAAACCAAAGCTATACAGATTTTAGAACCAGCCACTCAACAATTTATGAAGATGTACTGTCATCATTGGTAATAAGACCTCTGTCTTTGATCACAACAATATCATTAAGCAATAACAGTTATTACAGAGGATATAGGACCAGATGTCTCTCTAATTAGTAATTAGACTTACCTGCAGAATGGCTCTGAATTCACACTGCGATTAATGCTTTTAGGAAATAGAAAACCAGGTCCTGTTTAGATTTCTAAATACATAGCTATGGTTTTCTTGGTAGAAAAAGTTCATAGCAGGGATAGATGAGAATATTGTTTGTTTGCTTGCTTGCTTTCACTAAGAATGTTTAAAAAAATGCAATTTCTTCACAAAGAGCTCAAGGTTTTTTTTAAAAAATATTATGTGGAAAACAGCAAAATGGAAAGATTTGTTCCTCAAGGTAGGTTTAGGCTCTTCCTTTGATTTTTTCCCCTTTCAGTTCCAAAAGAGAACCTCTGAAATAGGAATCATCTCACTTAATGAATGAGAGAAAACAAAATTTTCAAATTTCATTCAGAGTTCCTCATAAGGATTCCCATGATTTTCACACACATGTAAAATCTCCTTGCCCATTTCTATAGCCATTCTTCCTTGCATCCCCAAAGGTTACTTGGGGGGTTGTGATGTGAACCTGCATGTGGGTAGCTGGCAACTGCTGGCCAAGATAATTGATGGTGATGATAAATATCTGATGATGACTGTAATGATGAAAAGTAGTCCCACCCTACATAGATCTGATGGCTATGATCACAAGGACGATTTCTCTTTTCCATCTGTCCCGTTTCCTGTTGCTGCTGAAGATGGTGATGTGATGGTAAAGGTACTGCTAGCAGCTGCATAGGTCTGATGATGATTGGTATCATAGAATCATAAAATAATTGAGTTAGGTGTGTCAATTCATTTCTTATTTGCTCTTCCTCTTTTCCTGATGTTTTTAACCTTTCCCAGCACTATTGTCTTTTCCAGTTTTCTCTGGGGGTGAGGGATAGCTCCATTTCTGCTGTTCTTCTCCACCCTTTGTCATTATCCACACCTGTTAACAGTGGTCTTTCAGGTGGGGTGTGGTCCTGATCTTTCTGGGGATGGATGAAAGGGCAGCATGATAAATAGGAAACAGATAGTATCTAAGGTCTCCACTCCTGTTGAGTGAGGGATTTTCTATATGCACATGTGTGGCCTCCCTGATCCCTCTCTCAAACCACCTATCTTCTTGGTCCAAAAAGAGTACATCCTGGTCATCAAATGAGTGTCCTTTGTCTTTCAAATGCAGGAATGCTGCTGATTGTTCTGTCAGCTGTGTTCCTTCATTTGAATTAGCAGTGTTCCTTCACTCAACAGGGTGGAGGCCTGTTAACGACCCAGTCAACCCCCCCCCGTCCTTTGTCCATCTAATGAGCCTATTCAGACCAGGGGGAAGTAAAACCAACATGGAGGACATATCAGGGATCTCCTGCCAACTCTCCTCAGACTGAAGAAGCTACTTGGATAAGTAGTGAAATATTTCAACCTAATAAGAAAGAAGTCCGGTTGTCATGACTCTGCTTCCAGATAACTTCACCTGGATGATTGAGAATCTTCACAGATATATCTACGAGAGGCAAGCTTCTCTGCAACTCAGGCTTTTAATTGTTTATCAGGTACCCCACCAGCAGCAGTTTTTGGGTTCTCTCAGATGTACCTTGTAGAGCTGTTTAAATAAGAGAAGAGGGAAGAGTAATATGCCAGCACTAATATCTTCCCCCTCTGCTCAGGCTTCAGAATATATGGACACCACTTTTCAAGAGGAATCTAGGTGTAAGCTATGGACCACGTTTGTATGCTTTATGTTTTAAATAAACCTGTTAAAAATCCAGGTGAGGTATCTTTAAAAGCATCATAGGCCAGGGTCAGAATAGTTTCTCAAACTTCTCTGATGTTTCTTCCCCACAGGGAGTCTCGATTTCAGCACTTAAAAACAAATTCTCTAACTAGAAAAGTGCATTTGATTAAAGGATACCAATGTGCATAAATTTAGTTAATTAGCTTATTTATCCTTTGAAATTGCTTAAGTGGTTTGAAAGGAAGCGTGACTGCTGCTCCCGACAGAAGTTCTAACTGGATTACAAGAGAGGAGAGTTCACAGCTCTTCAAAGTTATTACGCCTTTATTTATTCTATGCCATCAAAATGCATGGTACTGCACAAAATATCATAAGCGAAACAAGGCTAGGTCTGTGCCCCAAGGCACATACAAGCTGATACGCAACAGGGGAGGTGATCAAGAAATGAGGGACAAAGAAAGAGGCAAAACTCATAAGGGAGGAAACTGAATGGCTTCGTCTCAACTGGAAATGATGGCTTAGTTGAGCCGAGGATGGGAATTTGAGAGGTTATAGCGCCACGTTCATGGACTGCAAAGAAAAGAGTAGGGAGGTGATATCAAATGGGTGTTCTGCTATTCTTGGATGAGAACCAGCAGTAAGGGAGAATAAGTAGAGAGATAAGGAGAGTTTTGCATAGCTGACAATGGTAGAGTTGCAATAGGAAGGCTCACCAGCAGATGGATAGCAGAACATAAAAGGCAGAGAGATACAGCAGAGGAAACCGTGCTATGGGAAACTGTAAACATAAAGAGCTTGTACTTTTGCAGATTGTGAAACGACATGAGGTGATGATATACAAAGTGTATGAAATTGTCTGCAAGGGTGAGAAGGGTGAAATATTTTGTGCATAAATATTTTGATTGTGCGCTGCACTGGCGGAGGTAAAAGAAACCATAAGATGAATAAGAATACATAGTAATGAGCAATTGAGTTTGACAGAGTTAAGGAACAGGGCTTGGAGGGTGGGATGCAGATGTTTTGTGGTGGAACTGTTTTGCTAGTTCACGAGGGCGACAATGTTTCTCAGATTATACATCAGTTGCAGAGAGAAGAAAAGGGTTAAATTCCCTCTCATGTTTGGTTCTCCTGAAAATTAGTCATCACAGCAAACACGTTTGCATTAAAACAATTGCCTTATACTTCCTTTTTTCTCTTTCCCTAGTATTTTATATGCATAGGCTAAGCTTTGTTCCCTTTCTTGAGCTTTACCTCTTGCCTGATCCAAGGGCAAGAGAAGATGGTTTTACCAATTGGTGCACCATCCATCATGGGCTTGAGGCAAATTCAGTAGCTAAAAAGTTTTGTTTTGGTGCGTATGGAGGAGAGGCTGTTCCAGAATTTGTTTTTATGCCTGAACTATTGGCAAAAGTTCTCCACATTTTCTCCCTCAAAAGCATGAGGTTCGAAATGTATTCTGTAAACCTTTTTTTAAAAAAAAAGACTCTAGGATAGGATTTGAAATTTGTAACTGCCTTGTGGCCACTCAGATTGCTAATGTCTTCATTCCACAGTGTATTTACCTACACATTTTCCATAACCAAACACCTCTTTGTTTTGTAGGGATAATATTGTGAAAGCCTTTGTCTCTACCCAATAGCTCCTGGCCCATAGGAAATTGAGCCTTACAGTTAAATGTACCTTTTCAAGATAACAAAGCCAAATCCATTTTCTGAGATCTGTAATGGAAAAGTGCCCAAAAGCTGTCTTAAAGAAAGATAAAGAGACAATAACAGATTGTTCTTACCCTTGGGGAATTTTTTGGAATTAACACATTGAAAGGCTCTGGAGGGTTCCCCTTTATCTCTTTATGTCTGACATGCAATGTTCCCTCCGCTGAGGAGCCCCTCTTCATCAGTGTGTCCGGGCAGTGGACAGAGTAGTACACAGTTACACACAACGCACGATCTACAAGGGTTTAGGGCCCTACCCAATCCCTCACCTAGTAAAAATATGCCAGCAGGAAACTGGATGGCTCCCTATCCACAAATTACTTTTCATGACACATGGCGAACGGGTTAACACTGGAAACTGTGTAGCTCTGATTTCACTGCTGGAGGGTTGCATAGCCTCCCCACGATTTGATTATTGATCTTCAGTTCACAAATTTAGGGGTTGCTTTAACAGGAGAATTTTGTCAGTTCATTTATTTTATTGTTTTCCTAACTGATGGAGGCTGAGAGCCATAGGAGAGCTAAGCTTAAGGACATGGCGGAAACTTTGTTGTCTCGTTTCATTGCTTTAGAGGGTGACCGGCAGGCTATGGGACCATCTAGAAGAGAATCTGAGGCCTCCGCAATATCACCTCAGCATCAGAGTGAGGATGAGGAACAGGGGATGTTGGAGGTTGCTGGGTCAGCTGCAATGGGAAGAAGTCAGCAGGAGGGTGTCACAGAGTCACCAGCCTGGCTGGGCTGAGCATGATTTGGTACCACTTCTGTCAGCAGGTGAGCTGACGA
Organism: Pogona vitticeps; assembly: GCF_051106095.1. Lineage (NCBI taxonomy): Eukaryota > Metazoa > Chordata > Lepidosauria > Squamata > Agamidae > Pogona > Pogona vitticeps. The sequence continues at coordinate 222,413,454 of NC_135786.1, read as the reverse complement.
TTGCACTGGACACCCTCACAACATTGGCTGCTTGTCCCTGTCCGGGCAGTGGACAGGGTAGTACACAGTTGCACACAACACACGATCTACAAGGGTTTAGGGCCCTACCCAATCCCTCGCCTAGTACAAATATGCCAGCAGGAAACTGGATGGCTCCCTATCCACAAATTACTTTTCATGACACATGCCCAATAGATTAACACTGTGTGGAGGAGTGTTAACAGTGGAGTGCATCAGGCAATGTGCAATGGCCTTGGATCAGTGAATGATCACCAGGAGATCAGCATGGATAAAACCTAAGCTCTTTTAGCACAATGGAGTGCACCTCTCCGACAGAGGTTTGGATTTATTTCTTAAGGACATTCAGGGGTTCTCCTTGTGGAGCTTCGGAGGTTGGATGGCGGCTATGGGACTTAGTGTTTCTAGTCCCTATGCTGTGGTGGGTAGTGCAGATAGAACAGGTTTCGGTGAGTCCCCTCACAATCACAGGTATTGTATAGCTCATCTGACCTCCCAGTGCTGTGAATCGTGCAATTACAGTGCTTGGGGGGGAAGATGCACTGGGGCCACACGCGGACCAATAGTCAAGGAGGAGAAGGTGGCTGGAGCTCCAGGGGTGGTCAAATTTTGGCCGGCCTGGTTCTCGCTGTCTTCACAACTGTGAGAACTTGGTGCTAGGGACTCACCCATTTGTTTGGGTCCGTTAAGACCCCTGTGCAGAACCTGATTCCGCACTACGACAGGACCCCCCTTTTTATGGTGGGCAATAATGATTATTTAATAAAGCGTATCCCATATTTATCCCATGATACTTGTCTTGCATCATTGTTCTGGGGCATGGGGGCAAAGTCTGTTGAAATCAAAGGGCAGATACCACCTCACTCAATAGATTTTGGACAAGGCAAATGAAAGAGAGATGAAGTCTGAATTAGGATGCAATAAAATACCCCACCAAAGTGCTGGGTAGGAAAAACATGTCTAAATAGCAACATTATTTCAATCCAATTTAGGGATGTGTAAAAATCCACTGCAGACATCCAGACTGAGACAGGCCACCCTGACATGGTAAAAGAGTCTGCTGAGGGGAATCTACCACCCAAACAAGAGACCTCAGTTCTGGCATAAGACCAAGATACCACATGTTATGGCTTTCATAATTACCCCAAAACAACAAACCTAGCATCTTCTCTCTTTGTAAAACTCAGCAGAAGCACAGCAAACACAAAAGGAGACCCCAGTGAACACCAAGACAAAAACAATCCATCCTGTGGTAGTTTGTGCAACAGTTATATGTTTCATCACTGTTCATTTTGTGGAAATACCCCAAAACTGAAAACGCATTTCTGCCCCACAGTCAACAACAACAACAACAAAAAAACACAACATTCCCACCCTCATGCATCAACAACATTATTTCAATTGTCCCATTTACCGTGTGAGTGCGAACCAAGTCAGGGATTAGATTTTCATCCAGGTTTCTGAAATACTTTGAATATTTATGAGTAAATAAGGAAAAGGTTAAACTACACTGCAATTTGTGGCAGAGTTAAATTCAATGAATTTTCCATTGACTACATGAGATACCACTAATCATGAGTAATTCCAGTCTGTTTCTTTGCTTTTTTGTTCAACCAAAAGGGGCTAGTGTTTTTATTCTAGTAATTCTGGTTGCATCCTATCCCGCCCCCTCCCCCAATTTCTGTATGTGTGATTGCCTACATCATTTATTTATGTGTTTCCTATTTAGTACTATATCAGATCACCGATGCAGTTTCACAAGTTCAGTTCAGTGCCATGTCACCTTTTTAAAAAAAATGAGACAAGGAATAGGGCAACATTAAGCACATTATTGAAACAGTGCCGTCTACGTTGGCTTGGGCACGTCATGAGAATGGCTGATGGTCGGATTCCAAAAGATCTCCTATATGGAGAATTAGTGCAGGGAAATCGCCCCAGAGGGAGACCACAGCTGCGATACAAGGACATCTGCAAGCGGGATCTGAAGGCCTTAGGAATGGACCTCAAAAGATGGGAAACCTTGACGTCTGAGCGTTCAGCCTGGAGGCAGGTGGTGCATCATGACCTCTCCCATTTTGAAGAGACACTTGTTCAGCAGGCCGAGGCAAAGAGGCAGTCACGAAAGCAGCAAAATCAGGGAGCTGACAGGGTACAGATTATATTTGTCTTCAATGTGGAAGAGATTGTCACTCTCGAATTGGCCTTCTCAGCCACACAAGACGCTGTTCCAAGACCTTCATACAGAGCACGTTACCATAGTCTCTCGAGACTGAAGGATGCCTACAGCAAGCACAGAGAAGGTGTGTGACCTAGGAGAATTGTGGTGATTTGAGGTGCAGTGTGGAGTTTTGTCCAAAGATTGGCCAGAAGAGTTAAGCATTTTGTATGAATGACACCAGTGATTTAACTGCTACAGAAAATGTTGACTTGATCAAAATTAAACTGGGGCAACCTACCTGTGCAGTCACACCTGAATAGGAGTCAAAACAGAGGTTGGAAATAATGGTAGATGATTTTATTTTATTTTATTTATATACCATTCCATTAGTGCAAAAGCACTATTTTGGGTGCTTTAACAATGGATTAAAATAAAATACAGAAGACTAAACAAACAATTGGGGAAAAAAATAAATCCAATGGCCCCAGAATAATTTACAAAACCATCAGGACCAGAGATGAGCAAAATATCAACCAGGGTCAGTTAAAAGGCTTCTCTAAAAAAGAATGTCTTAAGTTTCCATCTGAATGACAAAAAGGAATGAGTGAGGTATATAAAAGGTGTATAAGTAATCCTCTTATAAAATGTTACTTTTGAAGTTAGCAAAGGCACAGCGACAGCATTTTTTTGCAAAATAGCTGCTGATTTTCTCTGCATGGGAAAAATTGTAAACATTGTAGTGCATTTTAGTAAACATTCTCCATCATTTAGTACATTGGCATTTTTCTATGTTTAAGTACATTTTTGCAACAAAAGAATAAAGTACTTAAAAGCAACGCATTACTCATGGAGTAATTAGAATGAGTAAGGAATAAATCAGAATGAGTAATGACTAAAAACTAATGCATTACTTTGAAAAGCACCACAACGCTTCACAGAAAAATACTCTGGCCAGGTCCGTTACTGCACTTTGTCCATTATAATTTTTGTTGAAATGTGGCATCATTTTGCCTCCAACGTACAGCCAGCTTAAGAGAGCTTTCAAGTTATATGGTATGTTTGGAAGGCAAAACCCAAACCATAATATCTCAAAAATGTTTGTGAAAATACCTCTAAATGTATTCTGGGGGCACACAACCTGGCTCTACTCATAGGAGGCACAGTGGAAATCGACCTCTCAACGTCTGGCTCTGTGGCCAGATAGCTAACTCACTAAACTATCCAGAAAACTGTTACTATGAAATACTACAAACTATACTAACTACTATTTACATTACTCATTGGTTAGGAGGGTATGTTCTGTGTGGCTGGGATTAAAAAAAATGCTTTTACAACATAAATGAGTAGTCAGTTGACTAGATGGGCGGGGTATAAATTCAATAAACAAACAAACAAACAAATAAATGTACATATGCTTACTCATTAATAAGCCTCTTTTAAATCAACAAGGCTTGCACCTCGGTAAATAAAATAGTGCTCTCAATGACACTTCATTTCAATCTATGTGTATGTTTGCATTGATGATAATAACGATAGATGCATGCATGATTTGTTACATTTACATCCTGGTTTCCCTCCAGTGAATTCAAAGTGGCCAGAATGGTTCTCCTCTATCCTCACAAAAACCCTATGAGGAACCAAGACAGCTTAGAAAGTGTGACTCAGCCAAGTGAATCTGTTTTATGGTTCAATCTGGATATCAACCAGGGTTTCTTAAGTCACAAATCAACATTCTTAACCATTCTGGCCATTCAGTATATGTATATTTAAACGTACGTTACATATGGATGTTTAAATGTCATGTGCTTTAACTTAATTTGTTATCCATCCTCAGTTTTTCAAATGGTTCTGGCTAAACCTTCAAATAAGTTGAAGTAACAACATTCATTTGTCATCCTTTAAGATTATTTCTATGAAGGAGATATTGACAGAAAGATGTTAAGTGGGTTGTTTATTCATTATAAGCAATTCAAAATTATTTTCGCCCCCTGAGTCTAATAATTATTAGCACACCATTTACATAACAGGCAAGAAAGACACTTCATAAGCCTTCTGTTCTGCTGGGTAAATGAATCTTGTAAATAGCAGGTATTATTTACCTGATAAATGCTCCATCTCTGCTCTGCTGAGGTCATAAACATGGTAAATACACATTTGATTGAGTTTTGTATATTTTATTATAACAAACATCCATATCTTCTAAGCCTGAGAGCTCAGATAAAGCAGGAGAACAACAACACCTTCCCCCCCCCCCATTACCAACTGATTTCGGTAAAAATATTAAGCATACAAGATTATCTCCTGGCTCCATTTGAAAAGACAACCCTTCATGGGCAGAGAAGTAGTTTATTATATACTTCTTCTTGGGTTCAGGTCTCATTTCATTTTAACCTGTCATGTTATTTCCGCATGGTGATAAATTCTTGTCCGCAGGAGACTGAGCTAAATCTATTTTATCTGGGCCATCAACAGCATTTGAACTTTGATCCCCCAGGTTGGAAGACAGGCATCTGCACAGATATTGTCATTCCTATTCAACTGCCAGCAAGTTAATCTGACTACAATAAAATGTAACAGTAGAAGACATGATAGAAGGGTAAGGTGAGGAAAGAGGTAGAAGTGAGGCTAAATGCATCATTGGCAAACATGTCAGTGGAAGAAAAATCAATAGCAGATGTGTGGTATTTTTGTCAGGATCACAGCACACAAGGAGGAGATATTTAAACCAATTCTTTCCTTCCCACAGTCCCAAGAAACATCACCCTGCTTCCGTCACGTTGGTTATTAAAAAGCTATTTCAATATTTTTATGCCAGTTTGAACTTGCAATTTTCAGACTGATTATTTTTGAAGAACTCAACCATTGATGGGAAAAACAGGATAGGCCTGATTTTGGAGTATACACATTATAAACTATCTTGGTCTAGAAATAAACTCATATCTCTAAGCACATTTTATTCTGGGAATTGTCAGTCCTACACAAATCCCTAATGTATCAGTCCTATTTGGGTAATGATAGTAATAAGATGGCTGGCTGGATAGCTTAGTGGTTTATGTCTCTGGCTGGGAAGCCAGAGGTTGGGAGTTTGATCCCTCACTGTGCGTCCTGTGAGTAGAGCCAGCAACGTATCATGGGCAAGCTGCCCATTCCCAGGATGCCCCCAGAAAAAGGGAACAGTGAATGTATTCTGTAAGCATTTCTTAGCGCAAATCGTGGTTTTAGCAGAGTGATTCGCGGTCCGGGCAGTCTAGAAATAACTCACACACAGTCCAGCAGCATTTCCTTCAGCAACGTGTATTTACAGCAGTATTTACAGCATTCTGGCAGCATAACATGTAGAAGTGATCTTCAAGCAGGAAGATACAACTGACTGTACAACTAACACATATATACATATACAGGACCAATCAGATCACACATTGCCTCATCCCTGAGTTGCATCATCCATGAGTTGCATCAGTTCTGCTGAGTCATCCTGACTCAGTTTTAACACACCTGATCATTATGGATTCTCATTAATACACTCCATTCTGCTCAGGCCTGTAATTTTCATTGACATATTCACTACACAGAAAACCCGGAAAAGGGCTGTCATAAGTCAGATTTGACTTGATGGCACACAATTATTTTTATTGTTATTAGTAATTAATTAATATATTGAGTGCCAAGTGTGTGGTGTTCAGCAAGTTATAGAATCCCAGGGTATCTGCAGAAGGGAATGGTAAACTACTTCTGAGTATTCTCTACTTCAAGAACACTGAAAAAGCTTTGCCATAAGTCAGTTAATTGACGCCACATGATTATTGTTTATTATGGATCAAGAGTTTAGCATTCCACTCTTCTGGGGTTGCTCTGGGACTGCACAAGGCTCCACAGGCTGGCATGTCTTTCAGAAGGCACAGAGAGGAATCAAATTCCCAACCTCTAACTCTACAGCCAGATGCTGGACTTCCTGAGCTATCTGGAATACTCTCTACATATCAAACTCTGGAAGGAGGTCACCATAATTTGGAATCAACTTATCAGGTAATTACAAATTATATGAATAAGTGAACAATTTTGTTTCACTTCATTCTTGATCAGGACTGGAAATGCGAAAAGTCATTTTATTGGATTAGGGAGGGATTTTTTTAAATGGAATTCTTTGTCTCACGTTTTCTGAAGTGGTCACATCTGGAATTCTACTTGCTCATTATTCTTTCTAATAAAAAGGTCAAAGTTCTAAATTATGTTGCTAGTCCCAACTAGAGTAGGCCCATTGAATCAATGACATTTATATAACTGTTAAGTTATCATTCAGTTACTAGTTCATTGGGTCTGCTCTAGGTGGAACTAGCGTTTGGATTTTAGGTGAAATCCCCAGTGCTTTTTAGGGGGTTAAGATAAACACCAATAATTTGTTGCATGTCCTACTTGATCTACATTGTATTAATATTGAACAGGGGACCACACTGCCACTTGCAGTCAAGCAAGTGAGTTGGATAATGTCAGAGAATAGGGATCAAATCCTCCCAACACTTTCCCTGATATCACCTGCCACCTTTGCCCGGATGTCCATTTCCAGTTTTTCTGTAAAGAGAGTGGAATACTTATCCCTACAGGGAGAAAGCTACAGATTCCTTCACACCCCATTCATCCTCACCATTGGGAAGGTTGGTAAAAAGTCCTGACATTATCTCCAGTCAGTGACTGGAGACAACACAGGGATACCATCCCAAACCCAAACAGTTTTCTAGTATGTGGACAATGAGGGCAAGGAAAATTCCTAATGGAGAAGAAAGAGGCTTTATGGAGGGAAAAAAGGGAAGGTCTTTCTCTAAAGGCCAGGTTCAAGCTGTCAACTGGCCAGATTCAGCCTGGCCTTTTGACAGGAGTTTTTTCTCTCTAGGTCTGAGCTGTATGAGATGCAATTCCTTCCCCTGCTGTGACAGTTCCATTAGAACTGAAAAAATGTTTTCTAATGTTTTAAGGGTTTGCTGTATGCAGAATGGATTTTCCTAATATTTTCTTAATCAATAGGGCTGCTTTCCTTGCTTTCTATTCAGGATGATATCTCTGCAATACTAATGCAAATCTAAGTTACAGGGGAGCAAATGATGACACAACACTCCAAATTGGTCTAAATTTTTCCCTCCTCCCCCAAGAATGGCTGAATATGAAATATCACTTCAAAAACAAACCAACAGCCCTCAGACTGATGTTTCAGGTTTAGTTCCCTCTTCAGCAATATTCATCTCCCTCTTAAAAAAATAAAAATAATTTTGTACAATGAGTGCCTATTTCCTGAATTTCTGCAGCAAGTTGGTTAGTATTTGGGATCACTTCTGATATCTATTGAGCAACTGGAGGATAAGGTGTCAATACATGTTTCAAAATAGTCAAAAATATAACACCGGTGTTTTTGCCAGATAACTGGCTTGAATATTCCTGCAGAATAATGCAGATCTCCCTTGACACATTTAGTCTGTTAGTCTTTTATGGCTGCGGAAAAATATACTTTCAGTGAGAGTGGTGAGGTTGGAGTGATATGGAGTGCAATGCAAGCACAGAAAAGGTATTCCCCCCCCATCTTTCTTGTTTAGCCTAGCCCCATTTAATGTATGCTGTGCACCAGCTGGCAATATAGTCTTCCATTGAAAGTTCCATTTATTCTAAAAACAGACATGTGTCGAGCGTGGCACTCCATTTGTGTATGAACTGTCTGCTTTGTGCCCTCTTTGCTTGCTGAAAATCTCTGGTTTGATCTCAGTGTGTTCCTTGGCTTAGGATAAAAGCACACTTTTCTCATACAAAGAAATAACAGGTGTCTTTCCTTGCCTAGTTATACAGTTGGCTTATCAGGCAGAAGCCTGTGGTCAGCTTGAAGCGGAGGTCATCATTTCTGTTCTCATTGCTGTAGGTGTAAACTTGCTTGATATTCTCTGTACATCAGCAGACTCAGATTATTACAGTGTGACAGGAGCAGGATGAACTTGTTCACCACATGTCTTTCTTTCTTGCTTGCTTGCTTGCTTGCTTTCTTGCTTTCTTTTTCTTTCTTTCTTGCTTTCTTTTTTTCTTGCTTGCTTGCTTTCTTGCTTTCTTTCTTTCTTTCTTTCTTTCTTTCTTTCTTTCTTTCTTTCTTTCTTTCTTTCTTTCTTTCTTTCTTTCTTTCTTTCTTTCCTTCTTTCTTTCTTTCTTTCTTTCTTTCTTTCTTTCTTTCTTATTTGTTACATAAGGACTGGTAGGAGTAATTTCTGAGGCTCGTCTTTCCTTTTTGCTCATGTTACCAAAGCTTTCCCATAATGGTTGGTAAAGTCAATACCCCTTCATGGATTGTTGCCTTGTCATGGCGAAGGGGCTTGAGTAATTCAGAGAAGCTATGGGCTATGCTGCCCAGGGACACCCAAGACGGACAGGTCATAGTGGAGAGTTCTGACAAAACGTGATCCATCTGGAGCAGGAACTGGCAAGCCACTCCAGTAGCTTTGCCAAGTAAACTCCATGAACAGAAACAAAAGGCATATGACGCTGAAAGATGAGCCCCACAGGTCGGAAGGCATCCAACATGCTACTGAGGAAGAGCGGAGGACAAGTAAGAGTAGTTCCAGAGCTAATGAAGTGGTTGGGCCAAAGCCAAAAGGATGCTCATCTGCGGATGCACCTGGAAGTGAAAAAAATGTCCAATGCTGCAAAGGAAAATACTGCATAGGAACCTGGAATGTAAGATCTATGAAGCTTGGAAAGCTGGATGTGGTCAAACAGGAGATGGCAAGAATAAACATTGACATCCTGGGTGTCAGTGAACTAAAATGGACGGGAATGGGCGAATTCAATTCAGACGATTATCTTATCTGCTACTGTGGGCAAGAATCCTATCGAAGAAATGGAGTAGCCCTCATAGTCAACAAAAGAGTGGGAAAACCTCCTGGCAAATAGAAGGGGAAGATATGGAGGTAGTGACAGATTTTACTTTCTTGGGCTCCATGATCACCGCAGATGGTGACAGCAGCCACAAAATTAAAAGACACCTGCTTCTTGGGCGGAAAGTGATGACAAACCTCGACAGCATCTTAAAAAGCAGAGACATCACCTTGCTGACAAAGGTCCGCATAGTCAAAGCTATGGTTTTTCCAAGTAGCAATGTATGGAAATGAAAGCTGGACCATAAACAAGGCTGACCGCCAAAGAATTTATGCTTTTGATTTGTGGTGCTGGAGGAGGCTCTTGAGAGTCTCCTGAATTGCAAACACTTATCCATTTTGAAGGAAATCAACCCTGTGTGCTCACTGGAAGGACAGATACTGAAGCTGAGGCTCCAGTACTTTGGCCATTTCATGAGAGAAGAAGACTCCATGAAAAACACCCTAATGTTGGGAAAGTGTGAAGGCAAGAGGAGAAGTGGACGACAGAGGATGAGATGGTTGGACAGCATCACCGAAGCTACCAACATGAATTTGAGTCAACTCTGGGAGGCAGTGGAAGACAGGAGGGCCTAGTGTGCTCTGATCCATGGGGTCACAAAGAGTTGGACACGACTTAATGACTAAACAACAACAAAGGTCTTTTGCTTAAAGATGTTTCTTGGCATTTTTACCCAGGTACAAATCCCCCCAGCTTAGAATATAGAGAGAAGCCACAGCTTTATTGAACATTTAAAAATCTTGCCTCTTGGGAACTTACCATATCATTTCTCATTCCACACTACCCAGCAGGTCAATGGAACTAGCCTTTGTAAGTTTCTTGTCACTCACCCAGCTGAGAATCTTAGCTTTAATGCCCCGCTGAAGGTTCTGTAAAGCTGTGTCCATACTTAAAGCTGACAAACAAACACCATCACCTCTGTACAATTCTGGATGCTCTACTGATATGTCTGGAGGCCCCAGTACTAATCCCAAGTTGGCCAATATGGCCTTGACAACTTCCCAGTTCACATCCCATCTCATCTAATCAATGTGCCTTGGTCAAACTCAGCTTGCAAAACCAGTTGTTGGATGAGAGTTGACCAAACAATCCAAAGTCCTGGCCCTTCGCCTTCAGGTCTTACAAGTCCTGCACCACCTGTGGTATCAGTGACTTGCCCTTATTTTGGATGAAGTCATTACCCAGGTGGACCACCAAAATATTGGTTCCTCAGCACTTTAAGACATTGGTGTCTAGAACCCTTCCTCTCTCTCTCTCGCCTCTCCACTCAATCAAGGACCATGTTTCTGTCAAGATTTGTTCCTTTAAATAAACAATCGGTCAAATTTAGTATTGTAGTGACAATGCAAAGCTATACCTGTAAATGTCAAGTCAGTGAATGACTGATGGCATACAGCTGGAACAAGCTTAGGTAATGCCTTGTTAACTATGTTCAGCTGTTATGTCTGTAGTGATAGGCTGCTCTCACTATTTAAGCAAGAGAGTGAGAACAGCACTTTGCTACTCAGTTGTGAGTCTGGTGGTCATTATTTTACGTCTGTGAATGTTATGTTGCTCTGAGAGGTCTATGTCCATGTATATAATGCTATATATATATTTCTCACCAATGCTAATATATGAAGTCTAATATATTATGCTATAAGTCTTATCAGAACTCTCTCCATGTTTTTCCTTATATGTCTGCGTCTTTGCTCTGCTTATAAAGGGGAGGATTTGAGGCTATCAGATAAGAGACTCTGTGTAATTTGTTTTCTTGGGCTCCAAAGTTTGTTTTCCCTAACAGAGTGCTCTTGGAAGTTTCATTATCCAGATCTGATTCCAAGCTCCTTGAGAGTCAAACGCCACATCCGCCTTTGGAGTTGGACCCACGCCAACAGTTCTGACCCTAGGCAGTTTGTATAGCTGCCTCCCTCCCCTAAAAAAAGCTGTGGCTGCACAGTATGATACATAACCATCTTGCTGGCAAACCGAACCCTGAAACAAACAGAGAAACAGCTGACAGCAAGTGCATCATTATTGGGGTAGATGATGCACATATGACTGGAAAACCACTTTTCCACCTTCTTTATCACCTCCAAGCCATACCCCAAAGCTGCTGCTGTCGAGATTCAGCAGGGCTCGTCTTATGTTCTTATCCTACACTTCCTTCCTCTCAGCCAAATAATCTACCATGGATTGTACAAGGCAAAGTTCTGGCATGGAACATCATCCTAACCTGATGCCTGTTCCCTTACCCAGCTGACTTCCAAAGGTGTACCATGTGACTTTTGGTGACTAACAAATTGCCCCAATGAAAGGTGGACCCCAACGCATCTGCAAGGATGCCACTACCAAGTCACTAATCCTAAGTGTCTCAGTGAAAGCGACCAAATTGAAATAATTGTTTTTTTCCCTCTCAGTACACACATTTATCTGTTTTTTAAAATGACTGTTACTACTTTGAATTGTGGTGCTGGCTTTCCAGGGCTTTCTAGGTAGAGAATACTTAGAAGTGGTGTGCCATTCCTTTCTTCCGAGGGTGCCTTTGGACTGCGCAGCTTGACCAAGGCCACATAGGCTGTCTCTTTTCCCAGGAGGCACAGTGGGTAATCGAATTCCCAACCTCTGGCTCTACAGTTAGATACCTAACCCACTAAGCTATCAATCTCACTTATAATAAGCATGGCTTATACGATGGTACCATTAATGCCTGAAGTCTGAGGTAATTCTTTTCTATCAGCTTAACTTCATAATTAGAGATGTACACAAATCATGAAAATGGTGATTTGTTTTGATTTGTGATTTGCGAAGGTTGACGAATTACAAATTTACCATTTTTTCTGATGAATCAACAAATAAATTTGTTGATAAATAAATTTATAACAAATAAATAAATTTGTTGATTCATTTTTGTCTTTAAAACTCTATAACAACCTCCGACCACCTAGAGACATCTAATTTCCAGGGAAGCTTCCTGTGACCCTCCTCTACAAGCACTCAGACAGCTGAAACCCAATCTTCAACAAACTTGGAAGGATTGGAGAGGAGAGTCAGGGGAAGCATCTCAGCAATTTGGGTGTCCTTAGGTGCCTGGGGGCTCCAACAAGTCAACAAATCAAAAATCGCTAAAAATTCTTTGATTCGTATTCTGCGGCGGCATTAATTCATATGGATATAAATACACATCAATGAATTTGTGCTTCTTGAATGAATTTGGTGATTCATTTTTAAATTCATGCCCATCTCTATTCATGGGTGCAAAAGTCTGAAGCACAGGAGAAAACTATGGCCCTTTCTCTACATAGGGTCCAAAATAGATTCATTTCTTCCATTTCTTCTTCTTGATTAGAATAATGACACATAACAGGCCAGTACATAAATAGTACCCAGATCAAACAAAGACTGAACTGTCTCTAAAAGCAAAAATGGATAACTCAGGTTATCATATTCAGGATACATTGTAAGAAGACAAGATTCATCAAAAAGAAAAAAACCTATGAAGAAGTGGAAGCCAGCAGGAAAAGAAGAAGATTGAATATGAAGTGGATTGGTCTTGAGTTGCAAGACCTGAGTAGGCCTTCACAGGACTTTTTGCAAGTCACTAATTCATATGATCATTATAACGTGGAAGCACCTTGATGGCACGTAACAAGAGCAGCATAAATACAATTGTTAGTCTAGCGATCTCTTGCACAGCTATATTTAATAAATTCAAACACATGTTCCATCAGTTCTCCAGTCATCATAACACATATATTATTGCTTTGCAATCCAATATTTTGAATGTGAAAGCAATTCAGTGTCTCTCTATAAATTATCTCCACTCTGGTGGTGTTTTCATAAGTTCAGTCTGAAACGTATTTTGAGTTGTTGGGTGATCTGTCAAAGGAAGGTCTCCTGATCATTTTTAAGATCCTGCTTTATAACACTTCACCACTACCAATATTTCTTTGCAGTGTTTGCTTTCTGTGTTGTTTCTAAGCTTTATTCTTCAGATAGAACATCCATCCATGTGGTCCAGTTGACATTAGGTAATGGGCAGGGACAAACTGTTGTGGACTCTTTTTGACCCAGTCGTAAAATATCTGAGTGGCGTCAGTCTTGATAGCACCCAAGGAAGAGATGTTGAGTACCCCATCTACCAAGTTCTCCAGAGAATTACAGTTATCGTTCCTAATCATTTGACATGGAATTTGGGCTTGATGGGAGTTGGAGTGTGAAAAACATCTGGGGGGCAACAAACTCCCCACCCATCTCCTGGAAGAAACATTAAAGTTGAATAGGATTGGTTTCCTCTTCCTTTAATGGTTGTAGTGAAACATGAAAGAATGACCTTTGTAGGATACTTTAAGCATCATGTTTATAGGGGATGAATAAGTAATTCTTTTGATAGTTCTTAGTCTGGAAGCTTGCACTTTGTTTAATTCTTTTTAGTGGTCCAAGAAAAGGTATCACCCACATTTACACTTGTGTAATCTTGGGGCCTTTTCTTTGTTTTTTCAATCTGGAAAGTTACTTTCAAAAAGCAATTATTCCTTTTATAGTTCCAAGAACGCAAAGTAGTTGTTTAACTTTCTATACACATATGAATACCCCCGCACAGATGGAGATGATGAGGGTCTGGCCCCATGGTGCCAGATGATCCACTCACCAATCTGCTGTTGCCTAGGGGTGCACAATCCTGTCCTATCACTCTGGAGCTCGGGATTGGCAAGCCACTCCTGGCAGGAGGCGGGATGACAAGCCTTTTTGCCAGGTTGAAGAGCAGCTTCCCAATTGTGAGCTCCAGAGTGATAGGATGGGATCACACAGCCTGTGGCAACAGCTGATTGGTGAGTGAACTGTTTGGCACCATGGGACTGGACCCTCATTATCTCTACCTGTGCGAGGGTATTCGTATTCGTATACAAATACCCCCATCTCTAAAAGTAACTATTTACTTTCCCATTTCATAGAGGTATCAAAACAAGTTATAGGAGCATCTGGGTGCTACCAGCCATTGAACTGTGGTACAACACACACACCAATCTCCTTTTTTTTTGCTTAATATCCACAATAGATTATGAGACAGCAGCACAAGGCAGAACATGCTGTGATGCTTAAACTGTGGAATATTCCTTTCTGACTATTTAGTGAGACCACTGAATACAACAGAGTGTAGTTATCCCTGATTAATTCACAGTATAATATAACAACCCTCAGTCCAACATTTTAACCACTGCACCACACTGTAATCTCAAGACCTCCCCTCTTCTGACAACTCTTATGTGATTTTTTGGCATATTTTTGGCACTAGCTGATCCTTTTAAAGGATAAAAATTGGCACCAAGTAATAAAAGGATCAGCTAGTGCCAGAAATAAGGGAAGTTCTCTAAATCATAACTTGTTATCCTATATTTGCTCTAGTTCTGTTTCCCCTTTTTCTTTTTCTTAGCTGTCAACAAGCACAATCAGAAATAATTTTGATTCAGAATTTGTTTAAGGTCTGTTTTTCATGTGGAGGTGAAGCATCAACTATTAAGCCTCCTTGCAAGGCTCCACCTAGTGGCTGTTTTGCTTCTCAACTTAAGGGTACATCATAGATTACTAGAAGTTTTAATGTGGAGATTCTCCATCAGGAGCATAGCAATAATAATGATGTCGAAGGGAACGGCATCCGATGTACAAGCTCCAGAAAGCTACATCTCCAACAGGATCTAAGTGGAAATGGATTCTGTGGTCCAAGAAGGAGGAGGAGGTAGAAAAGCAACTGAGGCATGTCCTCAAGACAGACAAAGAAGGTTCTAGAAAGCAGACAAAGACACAGAGGATCCCTAGGCTATGATGCTTTAGGTAACATGACTGGACTTTTCAGGAGGCTTGCTCACATATTTTCAACAACCATGCGGCAGGTGATCAAGAAACATCAGGGGGAGCTGAGACTCCGAGATAATTTAAAGTCAACATTATATAGAACAGTGGTTCTTAACGTGGGCGATAATGCCCCCCAGGGGGCGATTTCATTTTTCAGGGGGGCAGTAGAACGAAAAGGGGCAGTGTGGGGGCGCTGGAGCAGAAGGGGGGCAGTAGGGGGGCGTTGGAGCAAGCTAAACCTGTGAAGATGGCTGCAGCCTTTTTACAGTGTGCATGAATATATATTTTCCTCCAATCTTAATTTACAGTAGTTTCAGAGTTTTTGTCTTGAAATTTTTAGTTCCTGCATTGCGGTTTGTTTTTATGCCCTTTTTATATTTCTTTTTGCGTCTTAAAATTCGCTTACAACTAAATAATTAAATGTTACTTTTTGGGAGCATTTCATTTTCTTGGAATTGATTTTTGTTTTCAGCGGTCATTGGATTTAAGTGTCTTAAATAAACAAACAAACAAACAAACAAACAAACAAACAAACAAACAAACAAACAAACAAACAAATAAATAAATAAATAAATAAATAAATAAATAAATAAATAAATAAGATATCATCACCGTGGGGAGGGGGGCGATGATAACTTCTTCAATGGCTCAAGGGGGCGTTTCTTTCAAAAAGGTTAAGAACCACTGATATAGAAGCCCTCTAATTCTGCAGTCCAAAGACTAAAGGCCCTGAGAGATGGACCACTATGACCTTTGAGGATCCATTTCATCCGAAGCCCTGCTGCTTTCAGTTGAGCTTTATCAGTTAAGCTGGTTTTGACCTTTCTCTTCTTTCTCCACAGCCTTTTTTTTCTTTCCTGTCAAAACAAGAACAAGAACAAGAACAAGAACAAGAACAAGAACAAGAACAATAATACTAATACTAATACTACTAATACTACTAATGCTACTAATGCTGCTGCTGCTGCTGCTGCTGCTGCTGCTACTACTACTACTACTACTACTACTACTACTACTACTACTACTACTACTACTACTAATAATAATAATAATAATAATAATAATAATAATAATAATAATAATATAGGAAATGCCCTTCCCTAGGTCTTCAACTCTTTACTGTCAATGGAAAAAATTGAGAGGGAAAAGAATTAGACATGCTGTGAAGCATGTGTAATTTTCCATTTATATTGAACACAGTGCTACAAAGGCTCTGTATCCAAGCAGATTTGGTTCTTCTTCTCCCAGATCCAGCACTGGATCATTCTTTTGTCTCTCTTCAATATCACTTGAGTAACTACCACAGGGGTTCGGAAGAACCAGAAAGACGGTGGTCTCTGTTGCCAGATTTTCTATTCTATATTTGGAACTTTGGAAAAGAACAAGGTACTTCCAGGTCTGATGTTGGATTTATATGCAAACTACATGAATTACAGTTGTCGGGTTATGTCTAGACCCCCTTCCAAACTTTATGTAATTGCTAAATAATACTCATTCTTAGAGTTGAAACAGCTTAGAATTTTAACTTGTCTTAATTCCTTCCTTCCCAATGTTGGAGAGAAAGCACATGCTGGTACATTCGCTTGCGGGTTCAGTGTTTGGAAACTGCAAATGTTTACTTGAGTGCACTTCCCCCCTTTTCTCTAAGAAAATGAGAAAGCTTAGCAGAATACAGTTGAGACAAGAAAGGTGACAGAAGCCCCAGTTTTAGCAAACTGTCAGAGGTCGAAGAAAGGAAGTGACATCAGAAGGAAGTGAGAAGGAAGGAGGTTGAAGGAAGATCAGCACAGGTCAGAGCAAATAAATGGTAACTGAGGAGGTTCTCTTGTCTACTCACACATCTTTCCCACGCAAAGATAAAGGTCTTCAGGATGATAAGATGGCTGCTTCATCTCCGTCTTGCCTCCGGAACACGAACTGTAAGCTGTTCACCAAGTGCTATTTGATAATGATATATCCTCCTCTAAGAGAACACAGATCAAGTGCATACAGGTCCCCGAACAGAGTTCCTCTTGACAAGAAAAATATAACCTACACAGTGTCTAGTAACATTAGGGGATAATGTAAATGGTGACTTCCCTGGTTTGTACATTTAAAAAACAGAACAACAACAACAACAAAAAACCTTACTGTTAGAGAAAGGTATACAGAAGTCCCTCCATCCTCCCCATACCTCAAATTGTTCTGTACCTACATAAATGGCATACAGGTACCATTTAGGAGATGTTTTGACGACATTCCATCTCTAAGTCTATGATATTAGCTCCATATTTCCAGATCTCTGTTAAACAAATCCCAAGAACTGGGAGGGAACACAAACAGGTATGACCCTAACTGTGTAATATATCACCTCAATGCCCACACAACTATCAGCCTTCCACAAGCATGCACATATTTGATCTTAATAATGTCATAACAGTTCAGTATTAAGATTAATATAATGAATGTGAAAACAAAGAAAATGATTATTCCAGAAAGCAAACAGCTTTCCAATAGCTCTATATATTGTATATATGTATGTAATGTTCTGTCTTCACTCTGAGCCTTAACTAGCATCTCGATAATTGCAGTTTTCAAGGGACATTTTGGGCTTTATTGGGGGTCAACTGTCGCTCACTTCCTCCTTGATTCCACTACCTGAGTTCACATAATTACTTCTGATTTTTTTTTTGGTTCAAATTGCTAGCTTTTTAATCGTACAAATGGGATGTGAAGAATCACTTGTGGTGTTATTTTGCTCCATGGATGAACAGCAGCTTCTTGTTCCATCATGTAGTCATCCCGCAAACTACATAATTACCCTGACCTAGTTTGGTTTCGAACATTTTTCTGAAGGCAGTGCACGTGCCTACCACCAGATATACCAGAGTTGAAGCAAAATACTGAAGAGAACTTTCTGATCAAAGAACCCTCAGATTTATATATTTTGTACATCATTTGTTCATATTTTTGAAGCCTTTCAGTTCCACACAATTAAAGTTGGAGTAGATAAGAAATATTCACACCATTGTAAAGTCAGATTCTTTGTAAGATTGTGCTGCTCTCTGGAAGTTTCCCTATAGAACTGTGCTGATGCTATGGATCACACCAAGAAAATGTTGCCTTAAATTGAAGAAAGGAAAAGGAATGATGCCACTGTATTTTATTATAGAATCATAGAATCATAGAATAGTGAAGTTTGAAGGGAACTATAAGGCCATCGACTCCAACCCCCTGCTCAAGGCAGGAATATCAATTTGATAATGATATATTATCATTATCAAATTATCATTATCAATTTGATAATGATATATGCTTGTCTAAATTTCTCTTCAATGTCTCCAGTGTTGGAGCACTCACCACCTCTCAAGGTAATCGTACTGCTCTAACAGTTGGGAAGTTTTTCCTGATATTCAACTGAAATCTGTTTTCCTGTAATTTGAGACCATTGTGTGTGTGCACAGCTGGTCAGGTATATGAAGGGTACAGAAAGATGCACAGGTTTTGCTTAGTCCAAAATTAAGCAACAGTGGCTGTCCTAATATATTGTTGAACAATGGTTAGGACAATTGCAGAACCATTGAAACACAAATGCAGCAAGAAGATAATTGACTGGCCTTCAGTCAAAAGGCTTGTTTCCATAGAAATTGCTCTTGCTCACTATCTTGATGAGTTCAAACTTCAGGTACCCTGCAGAAACCTTTCAAGCACAATACTGAAGCAAGGCAAACAGAAATACACAGAGTTCTGCTTTTACATACCCTACTTTGGAGTATGAAGTAATTTGATCACAGAGTGTCCTAATAGTATTCTCATTGGGGGATGGATGCAGAGGCGTAATGTCAGTCATTGTCACAGAAATAAATAGATGTCTCTTTACAAAGCAAAATGTTTGGGAGTGCCTGCTTAGCTACAGCTGGAAATAGCAAGAGATTAAAGGGGAAATGATTTGTAGTGGGCACTTGGGGCATATTTTAAATTTTAGCATTCGTAAAGTAATTGCTATGTGCAGATTTAGTAAGAAACAGTTGCCTTATACACTGCATGATCCTTTTCTGTTTGATGTTGTGTCCATAGGATAAGTGATTATCTTTGAAATCTGTATCTTTCAGGTTGAATACTGACCAGATTAGCTGCATTTATGTTCCAATGTGTTTTGGATTTGAAATTTATTCTGAAAATAAAGCTAAGTGAGGGTGTGTGTTAGTGCCAGTGGAAAACCCAGAAGGGCTCAAATCAACCAGATAATTTCTCTTGCCTTGTTGATAAGCAGTCATTTCATGACTTGGCAGGGAAGAGAAAGGATGTGAATCTGCTAGATATAGCTTTTTGCTATGCTTTCATTTTCAGAGTTATTGAAAATAACTCTTACTGAGTTGATCCGATGTAATTCTGTTGGCATATGTTGTGTAGGTATGCTTCAATCATCTGACATTGTTCCTCTACCCCAATTTATACATCACCTGAAGCATCATAACTGTTGTTCCTTCATAACAGCACAGCATAAAACAAGCAAGCAAACAAAACAAAATAAAACTACAAACCACGCCCCCAGGATTATGGCTACAGTTGCTAATTTTCTTGTATGTTGCATATGTACAATATAATTGACTCTAAGAAAATATATTGTAACAAAAGAATATCCAGAAATACTGTAGCAATGCTTAGGATAGCTATTATTTATTTATAATGCCAGATTGAAACAATAGACCCTGAAAAAGCACAAAGGGCTAAACTGACACATTCTGTAAGGTTCCAAAAATGCATAAAATATAACCTGTTTGTAAATAAGTGAAAACTATTTAAGCTAATCTGTAAGAACATTTAATAGTCATATTTGCAATATTGTGTTGTATTACTGCAACATTGTTTTAGATTATTTCATTAAAAGCTGATCAACATTATTTTATGTCATTATCAGAGTCTAAGCATTCTTAGCCAATGGGAGTTCATATTGAAGGTTACAAGGCTTGTTCCTTCAGCTTATAAAATAAACAGCACCTCTGTTTCGCTTCTCTACTTGCCTATTATGAAACAAACAACTTAAAATGACATTCATCCTTTTCTTCTTCTACACTATCCTGTAAAAGCTTCTATTGTACAATATATTGATATTCTCATTTGTCCAACAGAGGTTTCCACATCCATTTTGTGATAAGAAATATCTTTGAATTATTTTGTATTTTATATTTTTAGTATGGAATCTAGAGGTGGTTTAAATAAATTGAACTTGTACAGAATTAACAAGTTTTTAAACTGCATTGAATGATTGCAACAAGAAAGTTATGCAATGAGATGCCGAGATGTCTGCGAAAGTATATTACTGATAACCTGGTTTCATTCTGGGATTAACTCTTTATTGGGATAATGGGCTATGACCATTCAGAGAGTCTGCTCTTTGCCTGAGAGGTCTGTAAATCTCTGCAGGACTTCTAGGGGAATCAGTTATCCTTATCAGGTTCTGGCAGTCATTACAATGCATATTTAACATAGAATCTTTAAGCCAGAGAACATTATATTTAAGAACAGCTTTACACCCTAACCAACAGTTTATAGGTAGAGGATATAGAAGGAGCCTCCTTGAAGCATGAAAAAGCATTGTGAGTACACTTGGGCATCTCCTGGGCAACGATGTGAAGCTGGGCAATCCTTCTCTGCTAAAAGCACTGTGTAAACTTGCAGATGAGCAAAATGATCCAACAATCCTTTTAAAGAACACAATGGCAATTTTGTTGTTTAGTCATTAAGTTGTGTCTGACTCTTTGTGACCCCATGGACCAGAGCACGCCAGGCCCTCCTGTCTTCCATTGCCTCCCGGAGTTGGGTTAAATTCATGTTGGTAGCTCCGGCGACACTGTCCAACCATCTCATCCTCTGTCGTCCCCTTCTCCTCTTGTCTTCACACTTTCCCAACATCAGGGTCTTTTCCAGGCAATAATTTCTATTAATACAAAGAACATTTCTTCTTCTACAAATCTAGCAAATGGCTGAGATAACACTATTTAAAGTAATCTGCTTCTGGTCAAAAAATAGTCTAATTAATTTTAAATTGTGCTATAGTCTGATATGAATAAAGAAGAAAGGAAGTTTATGATTATTTTCTATGCACAGTTTGAAAAATATATGTACGTATTCCCACATTGGTATCTGTTACTGTAGATATAAAATGCAAATATTAACTGCATTATGAAACATTAATCAATATATTAATAAAAAGGGAACAGAGAAAGCTATTGATGGGTGTGGGAGAAGAAAAGGGCACACAAGGACTTAGACACTTGATTAATTAACACAATAGTTCATCTCAGCTGAATTATTTAAATAAATCAATTAAAAATCCTGTTGCTTAGGATAGTAAATCACTCTAGAGTGAGCCATCAAATCAGTGGAGATTTGGTAAGTCTCCTCTCTGTATTTCTGTTTCCCTTTCAGTCTTGAGAGACTACGGTAATGTGCTCTGTATGGAGAACTTGGAACAGAGTCTAGTGTGGCCAAGAAGGCCAATTTGAGAGTGACAATCCCTTCCACACTAAAGACAAATCCAATCTGTCCCCTGTCCAGCTCCCTGATTTTGCTGGTTTTGGGACTGCCTCTTTGCCTCAGCCTGCTGGACAAGTGTCTCTTCAAATTGGGAGAGGCCATGCTGCACCGCCTGCCGCCAGGCTGAACACTTAGATGTCAAAGTTTCCCATCTTTTGAGGTCCATTCCTAAGGCCTTCAGATCCCACTTGCAGATATCCTTGTATTGGAGCTGTGATTTCCCTCTGGGTCTTCTCTGTAAGTTCCATTGATTCAAATGGGCCATCTCTAACAGTGACTTAGTTTAGCATAGTAGTTGCAGTTAGAGTAGGCCTGTTTCAATTAATGGAAACTATGGAGGAGCTGATGCACCAAATCTCCATTAATACAAGGGGGTCTACTCTAGAGCAATTCACCATGTTAAGTAGCAGGATTTTGGCCAATGTGAACTATCAGTGTGGCTTGATTTTCATGGCCAATGGATACAATGGAAGCATTGCATAATGCTCAAGTCATCAAGTGATGGAAATGCAGGTATAAGCAGAGATTCCAAATGTCCTCTGGAAGTCCTGTGAATCAGGCGCTTGAGAACTTTTCTTGAAGGTGAGCTAAAACTTGTGAAACTGAAGATTCCTGTATACTTTGGGGAATATTTACTAAGAAAAGACCAATACAATTTAAGAAAATTATTATTCCTCAGAGGTCTCCTGGGGAAAAGGAAATGCTGAGGTGACCCTAAGCTTCTATGGATGGATTCTGTTCTATTGTGCATTGTACTAAATAGCTACTGAAAAGACAGAAAAGAGTAATGCAGCAAGGGAAAGAGTTTCTTTCTGACCCAAGAAGTCATATCTCCTGGGGCCTATCTGATTAGAGAGGCTGTTCAATTACAATGACTTGTAGTTTGCACAGCTGTTGTAAGAACACAGACAATGGATTTTGTCTCAGCCTCCATTCATTTTCCTTGAGAGGTAGCAGAATTTCTCATATGGTTCTGCTTTGTTGTTGTTGTCGGGGGAGGAATTGGTTTGTTACCATCGCATGATGGTAGCAGTTCTCCGCAGTGGTCATCTAATATGAAAGTATCATTGTATCCTGTTAAGAAGCACTGAACAAAGTACTTTACAAAGGTGAGAGGAATTCCATGGTAAACTGGAGTTAGTGAATAGGAGCCTTAGGATTAACATTTAATTTCCATACATAGTCTAGTTCTTTTGGATGATAGGACAATTGTAGAGTGGTGTCTATCTTTCACACAACAACCAAAGCACAGAGATGCTCTGGGAACCATGCTTCTGAAACTGCCTTTTATCATCAGTTGTACAACAAGTACATTACATTAATGTCTTTACAGTAATGTCTATCCTTGGACGATTGTTGCCAAGTAAACTGCATAATACCAGAGCGCCCCCAGAGGAAGGGAACGGTAAACCCAGATGGTACGGCTTGGGGATGCTGAGCCTTGGGAGAAGGACAAGCAGCCTGGCTTCTGCAATCAAAACTACTTCTTAACCGCTGGAATGTTGTATCGTATTCTGGCACAGTAAATTAACTGTCCACTGCCCCTCTATGACAATCTCCAGATTCTGCTCCCCCCCTTTTTTTTTTACTGAGAAAGGAACACTCTGCTCAGGGTTTTATAGCCCTTCTAGGAAACTGCATATGACTTTGCATATTTATTTATTTATTTACAATATTTTTAGCCGCACCATTGCCAGTGGCTTCTGGTGTTATCTGTACATCTGTTGACCTGTGTAATAAACATACCAGTGAGGGTTAATAAGCATGAAAATCTTTCTGATTTCTTGGAACATCATAGAAGAAGATGATCAACAAGTACAGTGGTGCCTCGCCTAACGACGTTAATTTGTTCCAGCGAAATTGCTATAGAGCGAAAACGTCATAAAGCGAAATTTAAAAACCCATTGAAACGCATTAAAACCCAGTTAATGTGTTCCAATGGGCTAAAAACTCACCATCCAGTGAAGATCCTCCATACGGCGGCCATTTTCGGTGCCTGTATAACGAGGAATCCGTCCAAAAACACAGCAGGGAGCCATTTTGAGCACCTGGTGGCCATTTTGAAAACCCGACGATCAGCTGTTTTGATCGTCTTAATGCAAAGAATTGGTTCCCACAGGGAACCGATCTTCGCAAAGCGAAAAAAACCCATTAAAAACATTGTCATGAAGCGGATTTGTCGTAATACGGGGTAATTGTTAAGCGGTGCACAACTGCATTGCATACAGTGATATTTATGTACTCAATGTGAAAATATTCCAGGTGTATTAATTACTTAATTAACTTTCCCCTGTTCTGATGAAATCAGTTGTAGGAAGCCACTAGTCACAAAGTCTTCAACCTTCCTTGAGTTTAATAAGCATGTTAAACATGGGCATGCCCTAGACTTACCCATCGGTTTTAAAAAAAAGAATCAAATTACTGTTGACAATGTTTGCCTTCAGGATTATCTTGGAATCAGTCTCTATTTATACTGAAAAGTAAAGGTATGTATAATAATCAAATATTGGGCTCCATGGAAGATACCAGGTTGGACTCTGACATGTTACCTCATCTAAAGTTTTATTTTGGTTGGGTTTACGTTTTATGAAGAAATACAAATCTAGCCACACAGCTGTCCAGGTTATAGACATTATGCAAATTTCACTGTTTTGAAAAGCCAGATGGGTGATAATAGAAGCAGCAGTGAACCAAAGTTACTCTTGCATCAAATACTTTGATCTAAATTTTTTGCATGCTGCCTTCAAAATGTCTCCAGCTGTGTGCCACTGAAGTTGCCAGTATCTCAACTGGCATTAACCCTTTTTCCTGGTTGAGTATGTCAAAGACCATTTTTGCTTTGCTCTGTGGAAGAAACGGACAGTCCAACCAAGGTCACTAGAATTAGCTTCCTTACTTGATGATTGGAAAGCAACCAACGTAACATCAATTTTAAGGAGGTGTTCAAGAAAGCATAGATGCTGAGCTAAAGTTTTTCTTAGGGAAGTTGGTAAAATAGCTAAACTAGGATTATTAAACATATAAAAGGAGAAATCTTATATTTAAAATGTATAAGTAATGGGAAGACAAAACAATGATTCAAAGAGCAAAAGAAGAGGTTATACGAGAAGATATCCTCCTGAATTCAACAGATAAGCCGAAAACATTTCCTCAGTCCTTTGCTTTCATCATCCCATGAACAGATTGCCTGCTGTAATGAGATACAAATTAGAAACAGTGCCCATTGAAGTCATCGTCAACAAGACTTGAACACACCATCTGAGTAAAACACCTGCCAACATTTGGGACTGAGCAACTTCTTGGGAATGATCAAAATCTCAGTTTATATAGAGCCAACAAGTGCAGTTTTGGAATGTCACAGCAGTTATTCTGTTCAGTGGCAAACTGGTGTTCTTTTTCCCCCTAAGGGAAACATAGTCCAGAAATCTGTGGTCTTACAGGGTTTGTTGATCCCAAATTTGTACAGGGTCCAGCTTATCAACTATGCATGATGCAGCCTTCATGGGTGGGATATGGGTGGGTGTACTACATTTTGCAAAAGCTGGTATTTGACGTCCAGTTGTCCAGAGTTGGTAGTTCATTAACTCTGATTTCTTTGTGGAACTTTTATCAGTAATTTTCTGGTTCCTGTAACCTGCTGTGTCACATGAAGGTGAGGTGATGAACCGCTAAAGTACCAAAATAAACCTAACTACAGTATAATGAACTGCCAAAATCATGCAGGAAAGAACAAAATTTAATGGACTTCGTAAGGCCTGTAAATTCAAACCAAGTATTCACTGGAGCATGGACAAACTGTGCATTTGAAACAGCCAATTTGTTTCACCTTTTTTCCTGCACTTCTTGGGACCTCAAGGCCTGGCGTTTGAATGTTCGTAATATTTGATCCTTGAATCCCTGTATTATAAAGGTGACCATTTCCCTAAATAAAAGTGTGCTTTCATCATTTCTTAAAAATCAGCTCTCATTTTTATTTAAATGCTTCGTTTGAATATTTTGGCCCAGCAACCATATGGCTGTTTGCTCTTATCAACACATGCTATATTGTTCTTTTGAGAACCAAGCACTTCTTGAGCTGCGTTTTCAAAGCCTAATATGAATCAAGTCAGAAATTACTTCCATTTCTATAACATTACTGGAAACACAGGATTAAGTGAAATAATAGTTTGCTTCAAGACTCCACTAACAGCCTTCAGGAGGCAGCTGACTGTAGCTTTATTTGGTCATTCAGGACTCAGAAAGCCAAAATATATGTGTAAGGACAGTTGCTTTGTTCATCTGAAGTGACAGGTCAGAAGAGGGGAGACGTGTCAAATCATAATGGTTCTCCTTGCAATCCAGAACACATGGAAGTCAAGATTCTTGCTTGTATGGGAATTCTTCACAGATTGATGAGTCTCACCTCTTTAGATCTCTTGCTTCACCTGTGCAAAGTGACAATGATTGAGACAAAGTTAACTTGCTTTTCATCTTCATGTATTTAACCCACCCAGATTCTGAACAAGAATAGGGCTTCCAGCACGTGTCAGAATGTGCCACATAGCACAATTCGCCTACATTCACAATTTTTTTTTTGATAGATTATCTCAAATTACACCCAGGACAGAGAAAATGTTATCCCCAATGGAAAAATTATTGAAAAATGTTCACGTTCAAAGACAGATACATAAAAAATAGAAAAATAGACATGTTTTTAGAAAATCCACCTAAGCTTGTGCATGAAAATATAAATGAATTTTCATGCACACCAGAAACAACAAAAAAGACAGGCGTGAAGACCAAAAAACAACCTTCCCATCTCTGCTCCCTTCTATAGGCCTCCTCTATTCTCTGGTGCCTAGAATGTAAATAAATGTATTTCCAGGGGTGCCTGTTATTGCCGCATGCAATCCTTAAAAAGTCATTTATGTTTCTGTAAGTTGTCTAATAAAAATATGAAAATTTCCACTAAGGGTATGGCTGCCTGCTGAGAGTAAATTCATTTGTGGTGAGGTTGCGTTGATGTGTTTGGGTTTCCTGGGGTCTGTTTGAATTAACTGGCCACACCATGAGAGGAGGAAATTGGCTAAACATCCTCACTTGCAGCCTGTTAACATAGCTGTCTTGTAGTCTTGCAGGAGAGGCAGCTACAAAAAAGCTATTAATAAGCTGCAAACACAGAGTGCCAATTCCTTCCTCTCATTTTTTCCCCGAACCGAGTTTCATGCCCATCTTTACTCTGGACTGATTACCATTTCCTTTTAGGTCATGTGATCAAAAGTGAGAATGAAACATTTAGAACATATTCTCCTTCTGGGTAAGATTCAAAAGTTTGTGAGCATTTTTCACATTTTAGGACTTTTTTTGTGAAAATTTTCTATTGGTATTCTTTGTACAAAAACATTGTAATTTTTTTTTTGACAAAGACATGCAAGGAGCACCCCTGGGTCTTTTTTTAATAGATAAAATACAATAGGTTTATTTGCGAACAGATTGTATTTGTCTTCAGTGTGGAAGGGATTGTCACTCTCGAATTGGCCTCCTCAGCCACACGACGCTGTTTCAAGTCCTCCATACAGATCATGTTACTATAGTCTCTTGAGACTGAAGGATGCCTAATCTATTTGCAAACACACAAGAAACATTGTCATTTTGCCCTTGTGCAGGAGCAAAAATATTGCTTGACAGTTTTTGAGATGGGGATATCTCAGCATGTTGAGACAATCTTTTCCACTGAGGGCAATGAAAGCTGGCAACATCCTCTCACAGAATTGCACTGGTATAGTGGGAATGATGTCATTGGCAATGACATCTTGCTGCTAATTAAAGAGCTTTTTCAATTTTGGGAAACGTGCAACTTGCATGCAATGATATGAAGTTGTATGCATCCTATTATCAAAAAGGTTAATTAGCGACAATCTGCGACTGCTTGTGAAGTGAATCCTGTTGTGCCATAGGAGCTTAACAAGAGGATACTGGCTATTGTATTTGCTACACCCACACATGAAACTCATTGCATTCAGTTCATGGCCAGTAACTCTTTTACAGCCTGACCTACAGCACAAGATGGTTTGCAGGATAAAACATGGAGGAGGAAAGCCAAATAAAAACAAATAAATAAGGTCTTTGAGCAGCAAACTTTGCACTTGAAAACATAGTGCCCTTGTGGTACAGATACAATATAAATTTTGGATTTTATTTTGTTGGTGCACCCACTGCTTATATAAATCAAGCTGAAACGTCTGGATGTTCTGATGATTAAAATAAGATCCTCATCTCTTTGGAAGAAAATTGAATAATAGCCTTAGTGGGAGTGATTATTCTACTGTAGAAACTATAGCTGTGTTTGTGCATTTGGACAGTAATTTTTTATTGAAAAACTAATACTATTTCTTGCCAGCAATGATGTTACTTTATGGCACTTATGAGGGATTGTTCATTTAATGATGTATTGTATAATAGTCCACTTGTCATATCAACACTAAGCATGAAACTGGAGCATGTAGAAATAGGTTTGGGGTAGATTTTAAAGGCAGTCTGTGGAAAAGAAATATTCCATGTCTGGTTACAATGAACCTATTTCATTAATTTTTTAAATGAGGAATAGTATAGTATTTCAAATGCTGGCATGCTGTTTATCAGAACCATCAGGGATAGAAAAAATATGCATGTAATCAGATACTGTATGGAATCTATAGGATTTATGCATATTCTTATATCAATTGCAATTGATTCTGATAAGTGGATGACCAGGCTTTGAAACTCTCATTTCTATTTAGAACACTATTCCTAAACCATTTTTCTTTTTATTGCTCTGATATCTCCCCCCCCCACCTTACCTGTATTTCAGCAATACAGGAGTCAAGCTGCTGTGAATCTTGGAAAACTATTTTCTAAACCTAGAAACAAAAGTTAGATTTGAAGCAATTTTCACTGAACATACCCTTTTCACCTTCATGAACAGAAAGGAAATTGTCTTCCTTGGGTTATTTCCAAGACTATTAATTTAATATAATGTGAGAGAGTATCTCCGTTCTTTTGAGGAGCGATTTATACTTCATACAGCTTTGGCATTGTTCAAAAGTGTTTGTAATCTGTAGGTAGCCGTCATCTGAATACAATATCCTATTAGGGTCTTGCCTAACTAATAATTTATATTTCTTTTGAGACCACTGCTAAATACATATATATTTCTTGTGGTGCGCTATGCTGATAAATCTGTACAGTCTCCATTAAGTGATGATGGGTTAGAATCTTACAGCTCACTTCTCTGATCGAAAAATAAAATAGTATAAAATATATCCTGGTGAAGTTCTCCTATGCATGTATTAGAAATAAAGGCTGAGTGCTTTTAAAAGCTCATACCAAGTGAAGGAAACTTTGAAAGTTTTAAAACTCAAGAAATCCAACCTAGATTAGAATTCCTGATTGAACCACTGCTTTCCTTCCTCTCTTCATCCTTCAAAGCAGTCTGCCAGTTTTTATTTCAAAACATAATTTATTTGCCTTTATTCAGTAGTGGTAAAGGGGGCCAAAAGAGAGAGGTGGAAGGAGGAAGTTATTTTTCCTTCCCTGTATTCTCTCTGATAACTTAATGAGTAAGGTTGCTGGGAAAGACCCATCCTATTCTCTGAGATTTCAGAGCTTAAATCTAAGCCTGTAGAATGGGAATTTAAGCTGTTGTAAGTATGGGTTAGAGATGGGCACGATCGAGTTCATCCCGGTTCATCCCAATTTGTAAAGGTTGGCAGCATAGGTGCTGCTGATCCCTTCCCCAAATCCTCAGGCTCAAACAGCCATTCACCAAATCCATCTTACTTGGTTTTTTTTTTCACCTCCTCGACTAATCTCCAGGTCATGAGCAAGAGCACAGACTTCTCTGCTCCATCCTTTTGCCTGAGTGGGAGATTAGCCAACAAGCAGAATGGATGACAGCTGGCTTGACAGCAGTTCATGTGAAAAAGATCTGGGAGGTCTTAATAGGTAAAGGTAAAGGTTCCCCTTGACATTTAGTCCAGTCATGTCCAACTCTAGGGCCTTCTGCTCATCCCCGTCTCCAAGCCATAGAGCCAGTGTTTGTCCAAAGACAGTTTGTGTGGTCACGTGGCCAGCACGACTAGACACGGAACGCTGTTACCTTCCCACCATGATGGTACCCGTTTATCTACACGCATTTGCATGCTTTTGAACTGCTAGGTTGGCAGGAGCTGGGACAAGCGACAGGAGCTCACTCCGTCGCGTGGATTCGATCTTACAATGGGAGTCAACAATTTGATGCAGCAGACAAAAAATGAATGCAATCCTAGGCTGCTTCAAAAGAACTACAGGGTCCGGAACCAGGGAAGTAATAGTACCATTCTGTTCTGCTTTGCTCAGACCTCACTTGGAATATTCTATTCAGTTTTGTGCAGTATAGTTCAAGAAGGATATTGATGGGTTGGAATGTGTCCAGAGAAGAGTGACTAAGATGGAAAACAGCCTGGAACCTGAGTTCTTTGAAGACTAGTTGAGGAAGCTGGTACCTTTGGCTGGAAAAGACGAGTCTTAGAAGTCATATGATAGCCATCTTTACATATTTGTAGGGCAGTCATATGAAAAGTCTAACACATTTGTGTGTGGGTTTTTTGAGGGTTTTTTTTTTTGCACCAGCGAGCAGGACCCAAAGCAATGGATTCAAATTACAAGAGGGCTGCATGTTGCCCATGTGCCATATATTGCCCACCCTTGCAATATAGGAAGGTACACAGAAGTCACAGGTGGTTCAGCTTCCCTCGCCTATTTACCTCTTTTGCTCTTATTCTCTGCCATACATCCCTACAATATTCCTGACTGGAGGAGATCTTGACTTAAATAACTGTTCAGCTCATTTTGTACAGCTGGCTGGATAGTTCAGTGGTTTAGGTATCTGGCTGTGGAGCCATAGATGGAAAGTTCAATTCCTCCCTCTGCCTCCTATGAGTAAACCATCCTATGTGGACTTGGAAAAGATGGACAGTCCCAGGGCGGCCCCGGAAGAAGAGAATGGTTGACCACTCCTATTTATTCTCTACCTATAAAACCTTGAAAGGGTCAGAATTGACTTGATGGCATATGATTATTTTTATCTCATTTGTTTTGGTTTCCTAAATTTGATAACAAGGAAGTAAAGAAGATAAACACTCTAGGGAGTTTGATTAGAAAAAAAGTAGACTATATAACATTTCACCGTTCAGCTTCTCAACATAGTAATCCAGGGTGACATATATCTGATTAGTCACACTTCCTTGAATGGTTTATTCTTTTCCACTTTGTATATTAATGATCTCCATTATCTGAGATAAATCTGTTCAGAATTGCTGTATGCAAGGACCTTCTGTTCAAAGTGCTGTGCTTGTTCGTTCTGCCTATTAATTATCTAAGTTCCCAGGGAAAATAGGAAAGAGGGGGAAAAAAAAATTAAAACACACATTAAAAAAATCCCACACAGAGCAATGAACTTGGAGTTCTTTACATCAATAATGCCTAGATTTCAGCTACACTGTCAGTTGTTAAGATCAGCATTGTGTAGAAACAAAGAAGAAGACTCCCTCTCTGTTTGGCACAAGTATTGCATAGTTGATGGGTGGAGGAAGTGAAGTGGAAGATGCTTGTGTGGTTGAGTTTGTGGTTAAAACTTAAACTAATATGGAATACTCTCCTGACAACCTTAAATATCTATTATGTCATCAGTGTGGGTAGTCCCCTCCTAATGGTGCAGACTGCTAGTACCACCATAGCATCCATAGCTGCTAGGACAAACCTTCTGCTATGAAGCTTCTCCAAACCTTTGGGACCACACCTGCCAGACCTTGCTGCCCACCATTGTTAAGTTTCAGCCTATACCCAGTCTTTGAGACCCGTTAGTCACTTCTGTGCTCTGATGAGTCAACAAAATAGCAATTTACAGAGGATACATTGGGTTTAGCATGCCGTAACACCCACAATGTGGTTTCTCAGTTCCAATACTTAATGCCCATCCAATGACTTTGATTTCTGTGGCTTGTTCTGACATGGTTCCTTAGAGCAATTTGGAGTTATGTGACTACATCTAATAGTCCTAAATAAAGTAGACCGCCCACTGAATAAACAGAATTTATTAAATCAACACTTATGCAAATCTTGTTGATTCAATGGGCCTATTCTAGTTGGAACTAACAATTGGTGGGTACAAACAAAATGTCTGTTTATTTAATATGCTCCATATATTTCTAACATTTCTTTTATAAAAAGTAAGTTAGGTCCAGGGCCACCTTCAGTCTCCAGGATGTCCTTGACATACTGTCTTCTGTCAGGCTTAGCCACATTAAGTGCCAGAGACTGAGAATTCAATTCCCCACTGTGCTTCTCAGAAAAGCCAGCCTGTGCAGCCTTGGGCAAGCTGCACAGTCCCAGGATGCCCCTAGAAGAAGGGAATGATGAATCACTTCTGAGTACTCTGTCTGCCTAGGAAACTCTGAAAAGGATTTACCTGATGGCACACAATTATAAATTAATTTTGAGAAACCCTGTACCTACTGATAGGGGAAAACACAAATGGCTATGACTGAAACTGAGGGGACAGTTACAAGGATATGACCAACAAGAGAATTTTACTTCCAAAAGGCATCCTCCTAGTATTGTGTAAAGGCCAGCAGACAATTAGATTTGTACCACAATAAAGAACAAAGGCAGAGGTATGGGGGAGGAAAGGCAGACCCTAGAGCAGATTCCATCTCTGCCAATTCTAGATAGGACAGAGAAAGGCTCTTGCCTGAAACCATGGACAGTCACTGCCAGTGAGTATCAACAACCATTGCCAGATCAATGAACTGATTCAATGTAAATTCACTTTGTAAAAAGGCCACTGGGCCAAATTCAGCCCTTTGAAATACAGTATGCACAGAAACAAAGTCACTATTGCTAAAGATTTTGTGTGGCTGACAGTTGGGGGAGGGGAAATGGGGGGGGATACATTTTTTAATAAAAGATTGAACTAATTGTGTGATCGATAGAGAAAAAAATTCTGGACTGAGGAATGCATTTATTGGATCATTAAAAAGTATATTATTGAGTCGTCCAGAGTTCTCTTTCAGGGGTTGTTGGTATTACGTGCCATCAAGTGTCCTCTAACTTAATGGCGACCCTATGAATAAGCCATCTCCAAAACATTCTGTTCGCAACAGCCATGTTCAGCTCTTAGAAATTCAAGGCTGTGATTTTCTTTAGGGAGTCAATCCATCTTCTATTTGGACTTCCTCTTTTTCTGCTGTCTTCAACTTTTCCTACCATTATTGTTTTTTTCCCCCCACTTATTCTTGCCTTCTTTTTCTGAGGTAGATGTTATAAAATTTGGGGGACTGGGTTAAAAGCAAAAAGTTAAAAAAAAGTCTGGGTGTAATGGTGAAAAAGAAAAATGTCGAGATATCAGTTTGCAGTATTCCCTGTTTCTGAAGGAAAAACCTGGTGATGTTCCTATGGATCGGTCCATTGCCTTTAAGACATTTAGGCCTCTTCTAGGGATATTGGTCTTTGTTTATTTTGTTCTTGAAAGAATAAAAAATAGTCTTTATCTTGATGGGAGAGATTATGAAGGTTTTGTGAATTTTCCATACTTGAAGACTAATTTGAAAAACATTCATAGATTTTTTTATGTGCACAAACTCTGTATTTTGCATAGAAATCCTTGTAAGAATACCTTATATTTTGCACAAAATACACAATTTTAATGCAAAATAAGTTTTATTATAAAAAAACCCCACAGATTTATTTTAACACTGTTGTTCCTCAAAAATCTTTTTTTGTTTTTGTGTGGGAGTGAAAAATCCTGCTGTGTTTGCTCATTTTACCAATACATTATCTGCCAAACCACACTTTTTACTGAGAGTAAGAAAATTTGTGAATGTTCATTTTACCCTTATGCCCTCCTGTTTCACTTAAAAGGAAAACTGAGGAGCAATATAGGGAGTCTTTAACAATTATGTGAGACTCAACCAAAAATACCAGAAAGATGGATGATACCATTCCTAATATATTGTAGAACCTAGTGGCCATTACTTGCTTTCATGTCCATTAAGTCTTCCAAAGGCTATGTTTTCATCTTGCAGATGGTTGCTCTGGATAGGAAGGCATAGAACTGATGCATTGATGGCAGATAAAGTGGAGACCGCCATGTTTTAGTTTCCAGAGGGACTAAATTTCAGTGTCACAAGATGCAATATCAATAAATGAAAAATTAACTGCAGGGCTCTCAGATATGCCGAGCTACTGTATACTCAAGAAATATTAAGTAGTAATATTCCTTAATATTCCCCTGCCAAAAGCAAATAATTATTGCTTCTAGATTACAAAAATGACTGTAGGGGTACATGGGGCACCTAGTGTTTCAGCAACTTATTAAAGAATCAGCTGCAATGCAGTTATATTTGTAAGGAAGGATTAAGACTAGTTGAACATTTTCTTTAATATAAAAATATTTCCTAGGTAGATTCAAAGGGAAATAAATATGTTGGAAATAAAAGAAATAACAGGAGCAAACTTGTATGCTTTATACGTTTGCTAAGATCTTTGAAAAGTTGGTTTTGCAAACATTTTAAAAAGCACATCATTTTTAATTATCTGTCAGGACCTCTAGCAAAAAATAGTTCATGCACCAAGTACATTGCTTTTTCACTCTTAATTGGTTTCATTTCCCATTAGTGACACCATTTTGTAATCAGACCAGGCTGGCGACATAGTTCTGAAAAGTCGTAACTTTCACCATGTGATATTTCATAGGATTTATCATGTGACTATTACAGGAAGCAATAAAAAGCAATAGCCAAGTAACACAATAGTCCTGTTAGGGTGCTATTACAATGGATATGTCCACCTCGTCTCCTTAACATCATCAGATCCTTCCATGAGGGAATGAAAGGCACTGTAGTTTTTGACGGCTCAACATCAGATCCCTTTGACATCCGAAGCGGAGTGAAACAGGGCTGTGTCCTCGTACCAACCCTTTTTGGGATCTTTTTTGCTGTCATGCTGAGGCATGCCTTTGGAACTGCAACAGAAGGTGTCTATCTCCGGACTAGATCAGACGGAAAGCTCTTTAATCTCTCCAGATTGAGAGCAAAGACCAAAGTCCAACTGAAATGCATGCGGGACTTCCTCTTAGCAGATGATGCAGCCATTGTTGCCCACTCTGTTGAAGACCTCCAACAACACATGAATCGTTTCAGCAAGGCCTGCCAAGACTTTGGACTAACAATCAGCCTGAAGAAAACACAAGTCATGGGCCAGGGCGTGGACTCACCTCCTTCTATTACCATCTCCACACAAGAATTGGAGGTTATTCATGACTTTGTGTACCTTGGCTCAACCATCTCTGACACCCTGTCCCTGGATGTCGAGCTGGATAAACGCATTGGCAAAGCAGATACCATGTTCTCTAGACTCACAAAGAGAGTATGGCTCAAAAAGAAGCTGACGACACATACCAAGATCCAGGTCTATAGAGCCTGTGTCCTGAGCACACTCCTGTACTGCAGTGAGTCCTGGACCCTTTGTGCACGGCAGGAGAGGAAGCTGAACACCTTCCATATGCGCTGCCTCCAACGGATTTTTGGCATCACCTGGCAGGACAAAGTTCCAAACAGAGTAGTCCTAGAACGAGCTGGAATATTCAGCATGTATACTTTACTGAAACAGCGAGGTCTACGTTGGCTTGGGCATGTTGTGAGAATGGCTGATGGTCGGATCCCAAAGGATCTCCTGTATGGAGAATGAGTGCAGGGAAATCGCCCCAGAGGGAGACCACAGCTGCGATACAAGGATATCTGCAAGCGGGATCTGAAGGCCTTAGGAGTAGACCTCAACAGATGGGAAACCCTGACATCTGACCGTTCAGCCTGGAGGCAGGCAGTGCATCACGGCCTCTCCCAATTTGAAGAGACCCTTGTCCAGCAGGCCGAGGCAAAGAGGAAGTCACAAAAGCAGCAAAACCAGGGAGCTGGACAGGGGACAGATTGGATTTGTCTTCAGTGTGGAAGAGATTGGCACTCTCGAATTGGCCTCTTCAGCCACACTAGACGCTGTTCCAAGTCCTCCATACAGAGCACATCACCGTACTCTTTCGAGACTGAAGGATGCCTAACTAAAACTAACAATGGATATATCCACCACAGTTCAAGAGGAACACCTAATCCCTTTCATATTTATCATTGCTTTCTGCACATTGAAGGTGATGTGTCTTCATATACAAACTAAATGTTTGTGTGTGAACTCTACCCAGAAGCAGGAACCCTGGAGAACTGGCACTCTTAATCAAGTGTAAAGCCTTCATACAAAGAGGGAAACTGCCCTCTGCAAATGCATTACTTTTCACAAGTAGAAGATGACAACACAGAGCAATATGGTTTAGATGGTCTCCTTCAAACATTGCAAGTATATCCTGGAAGATAGGGTTTTTAACATGGAGAATATCTGCCCAGATCAAATATTCTTTCCACTGCACCAAAATATCCAGTTTCGATATGTAAATTTATGATTAGCCTATTTACCACAGCAACTGAAGGCCAGAATCTTGTTGCTTATCCTAGTTAGACTGGACCTATGGACTCAGTTATTGTATAGCAACTCAACAAATGTGGAAATCCTAACGACTGAATTGATCTACTTTTGTTGGGACTATTGATAATTTATTGGCCAAAATTATTTCATTTCTTGGATACAACTCCCTTTTTCAGACCTATGGTTGGCTGAACACGTTCCATATGCGTTGCCTCCGACGCATTTTTAGTATCACTTGGCAGGATAAAGTTCCAAATAGAGTAGTCCTAGAATGAGCTGGAATTGTTAGCATATATACATTACTGAAACAGCGACGTCTACGTTGGCTTGGGCACGTCGTGAGAATGGCTGATGGTCGGATTCAAAAAGATCTCCTCTATGGAGAATTAGTGCAGGGAAATCGCCCCAGAGGGAGACCACAGCTTTGATACAAGGACATCTGCAAGTGGGATCTGAAGGCCTTAGGAATGGATCTCAACAGATGGGAAAACTTGACATCTGAGGATTCAGCCTGGAGGCAGGCGGTGCATCATGGCTTCTCCCAATTTGAAGAGACCCTTGTCCAGCAGGCCGAGGCAAAGAGGCAGTTACGAAAGCAGCAAAATCAGAGAGCTGGACAGGGGACAGATTGGATTTGTCTTCAGTGTGGAAGGGATTGTCACTCTCAAATTGGCCTTCTCAGCCACACTAGACGCTGTTCGAAGTCCTCGATAAAGAGCACGATACCATAGTCTTTCGAGACTGAAGGATGCCATCGATCGATTCGGTTGGCTGAAAATATGTACCACAACCTCAGAAGTTCATTGTGAAATAATTTTTTTTCATCTTCAATGTGCTAAATACTTCGGTTCTTGTTTTTGTTGCTGTTGAAACAGAAGGCCAGCACTGTTTCTCTGAAAAGTATTACTTAAGCTGAGTTTAGTATTTGATATAGCTATCTATGTTACGAAATTATAGTCATCTACATGAAGATACATTCAAATGTGAACCTTTTGGAGATTTAGGGGCCATGCCTTAGTGAGAGATGTGTGAGGAGTTCAATTCAGTCCAGTTATGATCAGTCCAGTATTGTTTGCATTCATATTTTATTGTATGGCCATGTTCCTAACTGTTATGACTTCCTCTCTGAGCCACCCACAGAATAATTGGTATTTCTGTCAAGCATTATAACGCATAAAGATGTAAATAAATAAATGATTGATATTTCACAAATTTAGTTGATAAATTTAGAAGCAAGCTATGCTTCTACTTGTTAGGATATCCGATAAGAATCAGGACTGCCTTCTTTTTTTGCAATTCCTGCTGTACCTACATTGAGAGTAAATTAGAAAACTCCTCAAATAAATACATTTTATCAGTGACACAGATTGATTGGCCGATAACATAACATGGAATTGCTTTAGCACTTATTTGGATCAAAGCAGTAGGAATTGGAAAGAGTTTTTACAGTTAAATTGTTGCTGATTAGTCAGTTTTACTTTAATAACTCTATGACAGTGACTGCCTTATCTTTGCCTGTAATTTTAAAATTAATGAAGTAATCATTTATCCTGGTCCCTTTCTGTGTTCTGCCCAATTACTTTAGTGCTGAATGGTACTTTGCATTTTTGCTGGTCCATTAGTCCTCATATCATGCTCTTCCTGGCCTTCTCTGCTCTGCTAAAGAATAATTAAGCAGAATCTTTTAGCATCTTTATAACCTTGAAACATAAATTTCCATTTTCCAAATAGTTTAACCAGATACATAAATGTCACTCGGCTCACTGGGTTGTTTCTCTTTCCTCTTGTTTACTATTTCCTCCTTTTATTCTAGTTGTCTCAGTCTGTCTGTTAATTGATTTTTATATGTGGTGCTGATCTTGTGCTGTCTGTTAACAAAATGTTTTAACTTAAGGAACATCTGAAGTGAATTGAGGGGAGCGTTAGAGAAGCGAAATGGAGTTAATTGTTATGGGCAACACAAAATATGCTTCTCAAGTAGGCACAGTAGACATGGATGCTAGTGGTCACAGAGAGATTCTACTGTCTTTATTGTCAAGAGTGCAGGACTATTTTGGACCAAGTGCCAAATCCAAGTTCAGTAAGGGCCCAGGAGTTCAGTTTCAATGCCAAAGACAAAAGTGTAAGACCTGACAAGCAAATATACTGTACTGTAGCTTAAAGCTCTTGTGTTATGTGCCACCAAGTCACATCTAACCTATGGTGACCATAATAGAGTTTTCCAGATATGTGAGATATTTAAGGGATGGTTTTAACAGAACCACTCAACAGTGGCCAGAGGACTGGAAAAGATCAGTTTACATCCCAATCCCTAAGAAGGGTACTGCCAAATAATGCTCCAACTACTGTACAATTGCACTCATTTCACAGGCTAGCAAGGTTATGCTCAAAATCCTCCAAGGTAGGCTTCAGCAGTATGTGGACCGAGCACTCCCAGAAGTGCTGGATTCCGAAGGGGCTGAGGAACCGGAGACCAAATTGCTAACATGGGCTGGATTATAGAGAAAGCCAGAGAGTTCCAGAAAAACATCTATTTCTGCTTCATTGACTATGCAAAAGCCTTTGATAGTGTGGACCAGAGCAAACTATGGCAAGTCCTTAAAGAAATAGGAGTGCCTCACCACCTTATCTATCTCCTGAGAAACCTATACGTGGGACGGGAGGCAACAGTTAGAACTGGATATGGAACAACTGACTGATTCAAAATTGGGAAAGGAGTATGACAAGGCTGTATATTGTCTCCCTGCTTATATAACTTATATGCAGAATACATAATGTGAAAGGCTGGACTGGAGGAATCCCAAGCCAGAATTAAGATTGCTGGAATAAATACCAACAACCTCCGATATGCAGATGATACCACTCTGATGGCAGAAAGTGAGGAGGAATTAAGGAACTTTGCAATGAGGGTGAAAGAGGAGAGTGCAAAAAACAGTCTGAAGCTCAACATCAAAAAAACTAAGATCATGGCCACTGGTCCCAACACCTCCTTTCAAATAGAAGGGGAAGATATGGAGGCAGTGACAGATTTTACTTTCTTGGGCTCCATGATTACTGCAGATGGAGACAACAGCCCCGAAATTAAAAGACACCTGCTTCTTGGGAGGAAGGCGATGACAAACCTTGACAGCATCTTAAAAAGCAGAGACATCATCTTGCCAACAAAAGTCTGAATAGTCAAAGCTATGGTTTTTCCTGTAGTGACGTATGGAAGTGAGAGCTGGACCATAAAGAAAGCTGACCGCCGAAGAATTGATGCTTTTGAACTGTGGTGAACTGTGGTGAACTGAGAGTCCCCTGGACTGCAAGGAGAACAAACCTATCAATTCTAAAGGAAATCAACCCTGAGTGCTCACTTGAAGGACAGATCCTGAAGCTGAGGCTCCAATACTTTGGCCATCTCATGAGAGGAGAAGAATCCTTGGAAAAAACCTTGATGTTAGGAAAGTGTGAAGGCAAGAGGAGAAGGGGACGACAGAGGATGAGATGGTTGGACAGTGTCATCGAAGCAACCAACATGAATTTGACACAACTCCGGGAGGCAGTGGAAGATAGGAGGGCCTGGCGTGCTCTGGTCCATGGGTCATGAAGAGTCGGACACAACTGAATGACTAGACGACGAGCTTAAAGCTCTTGTGTTATGTGCCACCAAGTCACATCTAACCTATGGTGACCATAATAAAGTTTTCCAGATATGTGAGATATTTAAGGGATGGTTTTAACAGAACCACCTTGCAGTACGTTTCCATGGCTGAGTAGGGATTTGATCTTGAGCCCTATTGCAGTGGTTCTTAACCTTTGTTGCTCAGATGTTTTTGAACTGCAACTCCCAGAAACCCCAGCCAGCACAGTTGGTGGTGAAGGCTTCTGGGAGCTGCAGTCCAAAACTCCTGAGTAACCCAAGGTTAAGAACCAGTGCCCTATTCCATAACTTTCTCCATTACACCTTAGGAGGGTTATGTCAACCATTCAGAATGCGGGGAAAGTGTATAAAAGTTGTAGAGGATGATGTAATGGGGAAACTCATCTGGGGAAGCCACGAGAGACTGACTTGTGGGTTTCTATGTTACAACATAGTAATTCTATTCCAGTTTGACTTTTTTTTGGTGGGCATGCCTGAATCTGCAAAAGGCTTGAAAACTCTTTGCTCCAGCTTAGATGTTGTATGTTTACCTATCAACGATGCTATAACTATAGATATCCTGCATCTACATAGGGTTGAACTTCATGACCTTGGACATATCTCTCCAACTCTATGACACTAGGATATACTTTGTCAAGTTAGTAATTACTAAAGTTGTCAAGTTACTAAAAATCTGGCCGCCTAGAGTGGTCCGGTGGGCCAGATAGGCGGGGTATAAATTAAATAAATAAATAAATAAATAAATAAATAAATAAATAAATAAATAAATAAATAAATAAATAAATAAATAAATAAATAAATATCTCCCATTAATGCTGTCCATCTCAGAAGACTCTTTTGCACATGTATGATAATGTTGAGCTTGGAGATGGAAAGTGCTGGGAGAGCTCAACTTCATGTAAAATGGAAGTGATCATTTCCAAAACCTTGTTTGGATTATAATGTGAATGCAGAAGTGAAGTAATATGCAGGGAAGATCAGCAAGCAGGAGCAGGTTGCTTAATGCTTTATTAGGCCACAAAAATTCAGTCCTCAAAAATTCTATGGTTTCTCTACATCGTGTGGGCTGGATAGATCAAGTGTCAGGTGTATATACAATTGGCTACAGAATTGTATTCAGAGGGTGATGATTAATGAGTCTTCTCCAACTGGGAAGAGGTAACTAGTGGGGTACGCCAAGTCTCAATCCTGGGCCCAGTGCTCTTCAATATTTTTATTAATGTCTTGGATGAGGGAGTTCAGGGAATGCTTGCCAGATTTGCAGATGATACCAAATTGAGAGGAATAGCTAATACTCTAGAAGACGGAAAGAAAATCAAAATGCCCTTAATAGGATGGAGCACTGGGCTGAAAGCAAAAGAATGAAATTCAACAGAGATAAGTGCAAAGTATTGCACCTTGGAAAAAAGAAACAAATTGCACAGTTACAAGATAGGGGATATGTGGCTCAGAAAAACTACGAGCGAGAAGGATCTTGGAATTGTCATAGATCACAAGCTAAATACGAGCCAACAGTGTGATGCGGCTACAAAAAAGGCAAATGCTATTTTTGGCTGCATATAGTTTCCAAATCTCGCGAGGTGCTAGTTCCCCTCTGATCATCCTTGTTGCCCTCCTCTCCACTTGTTGTTGTTTGTTGTTGTTGATTCAGTTTCTACCCTGCCCTTCCACATAAGAGCTCAAGATGGCTAAGAATCCCCACAGAACCACACAGCGAAAGCCACGAGGTAATGTACATAAAGTTACAATGTCAGTATCACAAATAATGCACATCTGAATGACAAATATCCAAAACCTGAAGATTGAAAGAGTTGGTTAAAACAAAATAAAAACAATACAGACAATGCTTGTGCAAATGCTTATGTTTTTCACTGGTGCCTAAAAGAGAAAAGGAGGTACAACTGGTTGTAATGTAAGATATGTGCCGTACCCCTACATCCTTGAAACATGTTCCCAATGAGTTGTGAGAAAAACTGTGCTTTTGTTTGCTTGTTCTTCTGAGGCAAGTTTAAACCAGTATGCCTCAGCGCTCAGGAAGAGCATATTTTCAAGGGGTTTAATGGCACCCACAAGCTTTATGCCTTTGAAAACCAAAGAGCAGCTAAGCAACTACATGCAATTTTTGCTTCTGCAAATAATCAAGAGAAATAAATCCTACTTGTTTCACCTCTGGAACCCAGGATGTCATTATGAAACAAATAAGGCACTAGTGAGCAGTTTACTAGAAATCTCTCCTTCTCTCGCCTTTTAAAAAATCAGTCGTTTTGCTTGCTTCAGTACTCACACAATCAGGGTGTTGTTTGCTCTTTATACTCTGAAAGAAAAGCAAATTTTAAAGCTTGGCGACATTTATTCTGAGCATTTTGTGCCATAGAAAATGTGGCTCTAACTGCAGTAAGGCCATTTAAGAGGAAAAAGCTGATTTCTTCTTGAAGGCTTTATTTTGCCACCAAGAATCTTGCTCTTGGTTTTCTTCAGGGGCATTTCTCCCAGGCTCATTAGAGCCAGAATTTGATGGGCTGTTTGGAAGTCTGTAGATTAAGTGATGTCTCTGATCTGAAGAGGCAAAGGTTAGGTAGATCAAAGTTAACAGCTACAAGAGAAGATTTATAAATTAATCGAGAGCCAAATTAGAGCCAAGTCACTGAAATGGATGGGACTCATTACTCATCATTAATGTAAGCCCCATTGATTTTAGTTTGGCCTAACTCCTATTCTAGTTGGAATTAAAACTGGATTTAGCCTTAAGCTTTCATGGCTGCAGTAGTTTATGCCACAGCTCTGAAGGCTGTGAAAATTGAATCTCCAGGTACTTGCATTTTTGCATGGCTTAGTTAACTTGTTGTCTTGATAGCTGGGTAGGACAGAATAAGAGTCTGAAATAGTTCTGTTTTTGGTCTGTAGTTCCCAGAAATTACCAAGCCAGCACAGCCTAACATCTACAAAATAATCAGGTCTCAATATTCCTTCATATAGTTGGAAGGGTTCTATACTTTTTAAAAGATTACATTTCATGTTCATAATTTGTTTCGTCATCATTGTTTAACGATGCTTAGGGAGCCTGCAAAGGATCTCAGATAAAAACTCCCTTCCTTTCAAAATATGTCTGGAAAATTCTTTTGAGGAAGAAATTCTTTTTGGCCTGTCGTAAGAAGTATACTGTTTTCTTGAGGACGACTTAAAATCTTCCAGTTGTTGTTCCAACTGGTAGCATGGATCTGATGACAGAAAGCCTTTCAAATGATGTGTCACCCTGCTTCTGGCTGGTTTCCATTTAAGGCTGATTCCCTCCTTCTTCTCAAACCAAGCATAGTTTATGCCTGCTGCCAGTAAGAAT
Source organism: Pogona vitticeps (assembly GCF_051106095.1). NCBI lineage: Eukaryota > Metazoa > Chordata > Lepidosauria > Squamata > Agamidae > Pogona > Pogona vitticeps. The sequence goes on along the minus strand of NC_135786.1, from coordinate 222,370,518 downwards.
AAACTACCACCCACTTTGTCCGTGACAGCTGAAATCAACATTAAGTGGAAAGTGGCTGAATATGGGATAACTGATCCCTTTCAAGGCTCCTGTACTTTACCTCCAGATGCTGGCCGTGGTCAGGAACTAGGAGGATTTGGAACTCTTTGACATTCCTGCTGTTAGTCTATAAGCTAATCCCAGAAGGAAAATACATATTGGGAATAAAATCCAAACAAACTGGCCATTTGAAATAGCCGTTTGAACCAGTGAAACATGTTTCCTGCATCCTCTGTCTTGCAAATCAATCCATTTTTCATCAATTTCCATAAGCTTATCATTGTGTCAATACAGTTTTTGCCATTAGTTTTAGCCATTCTGTTAATCTCTTTGACTCTTTGAATTGAATTTACTTTGTTGTCATTGTACTTCCGTCCAACAACATTAAATGCCATCTCCAGTACACATAATAATAAAACACACAAGAACATAGCATCCATAACATGAAAACATAGCACATTACACATAAAACAAATCCCTCTCATTCACATCCCCATCCTTCACATTCAATTTCTCATCGCACAGAACATTAATATTGCACTATACAGTGGAATTCAATACAGCTGCAGCCCTGGGATAGAAATTGTTTTTTCAACCTATTTGTCTTTGTTTTAATTATACTATACCTCCTACCAGATGGTAACAATTGAAAGAGGGAATGGCTTGGGTGTGATGGATCTTTGAGAATATTTTGGGCTTTCTTAAGACATCGGAAATTTTAGAGATCTTCCAAAGAGGGAAGAGGGCAACCAATGATCCTCTGGGCCAGTGGTCTCCAACCTTGGGCCTCCAGATGTTCTTGGACTTCAACTCCCAGAAATCCTGGCCAGCAGAGGTGGTGGTGAAGGCTTCTGGGAGTTGAAGTCCAAAAACATCTGGAGGCCCAAGGTTGGGGACCACTGCTCTGGGCCATTTTAATAATCCTCTGGAGAATTTTACTATCTGCCATTGTACAGCTGGCAAACCATACACCAGAGCAATACTTTCTATGATAAAGTGGTATCATAGAGGAAAAGACCCTGGAAAAGACCTTGATGTTGGGAAAGTGTGAAGGCAAGAGAAGAAGGGGATGACAGAGGACAAGATAGTTGGACAGTATCATCGAAACAACCAACATGAATTTGACCCAGACTCCGGGAGGCAGTGGAAGATAGGAGGGCCTGGTGTGCTCTGGTCCATGGGTTCATGAAGAGTTGGACACGACTAAACGACTAAACAACAACAACAATACTACTAGGGCAATAGGTTAAAATACTCTCTATGATAAAGTGATAGAAGGTCACCAGCAGTTTTCCATTCAGTTATTGTATCCTGAGAAGTAATATAATATAATCTCTGCTGGGCCCTCTTAACCACTGCTGTAATATGAGTGTCCTCCTTGATGATAACACCCAGAAATTTAAAACTTAAAACATCTGAGAGGCAAAAGCACATTTCTCAGCAGAAATTCTCTTTAGACACAGGTCTCTACAATGCAGTATTGAAAGAGACTCAGGCTAAAATACTTTTCTAATTGACACAAAGGAATCTCACTTCCATGAGTCAATGTCCGTAGTGCCCTCGGACAGTTGTCATTTTAAACTCAAAGACTGGAAATGCTACAAATGTCTCTTCCTCTCCCTGGCAGTAAAATGCAGTGATGGTAAGTAAGTACAGTAGGACCCCCTTATCCCTGGGACTAGTATCCACTGATTCATTTATCCACAGTCTGAAAATATTAAAAATATTTAAAGAAAACCCCCCTCCAAATATATCAAGCTATATACCTGAAGTTATCAGAATTTGCCACTAGAGGGAGAGCGATACCATGTTATGTATAGCAGTTGCTATTAAAATAGCATTCCACATTTTTTAGCATTTAGTTTTGAACCAATCCCCTGTGAATATGGGGGGGGGGGTTTAATGTAACTAGTTGTCTCACCATGCACTCCATTCTCTAATGATAGGTCTACCCTTGTGAACTCTCACTGCTAAGCATGCAAACACACAGCCTTGGAAATTTACCTTTTTAGAATGACATCCCTAAAATCTTCAGCCAACATAGCCTGTTTAGGCAACTGTAGTCTAAAAAGGAACTTTTCCAAGCATAACTTTTTTTCAATATTTGTCTGAAAATAAATTCAGCTGAAAAGCTGAATGTAAATCAGATTCCATTTATTTTGGTTGTGTAAAGCATGTTTTCTTCCCTTGTTTGCATATTGTATACAAATGGCCAGCAGGTGTCAAGGAAAATTTAGCAGCAATGGATGCCCCGATTGAATAAGTTCATTGCACACATCTGGCAAGGAAGTTTTGCTTATAGGGTGAGGTTAGGTAGGCACCCAGAGGGGCCTGTATAATGGAATTGTGGTTCCCAAGACCAGCAGCAAAGTGCTGTGGACTTGTGGACATAATAAAGACCACATTCAGGACTAGCTTATTTCCTAGTGCACTGTGGCCATTAGGGAGATTGACTTAGCCTTCCATTCTTCTGAGGTCAGTAAATCAAGTACCCAGGTCACCGAGGGTGTGTGTGCAATGTGTAGCTTATATAATTAAACTGTACACTGCCCAGAGAGGGCTTTAAACACTATAGGGTGGTATATATGCAGCTTTGTTTTGCTTTGCTTTAAATCACTTTATCTTCAGAGCAGGGCAGGCTGGCCTAAATTACAGGAGACACAGCTGCATTACTGGATGAAGAAGCAGCATCCCCAACACAGCCATTGTTCAGTACAGGTTTGCCTGTAAATTTAAATAATCTGCAACTTTAAATCAAATATATGCCTTGCCTGATCTGTTTATCTGTTAAAGAACTTGCATTCTTTATTTCCATTGTCTGAGTTCAAAAGACACTGTAATTGGAAGGCACTTCACTCTCATGAAAGATCCAGTTTCCAGAGTATAGCATCCGGTGTTACAGAAACCTTTTGCTTCAGGAGACCTCTTTGCCCCTCTTTTTCTATTAATGGCTCAGTTATCTTGAGCTCCGTTCTCAGCAGAGCTGTCAGCACAACTGAGGGAGAGGAGGGGAGTCTAGTATTAACAGTTTTGGCAGGAGGAGCAGACAGCCACTCATCCTTAAAACAGTTTCTGCAAATGCTCTGTGATGGCTGCCTGAAGCACAACACACCAGTTACTTAGATAACATGCTGGTTGGAGAAGATATACACATTTGAGAACTCATTTCACATATATAGGCCACAGAGTTACCTTCTGTTGTCAACACTATGCGAGTGCTTCATAGCGTTTAATTGTACTTACTGCAAAGGAACAGCTTGTTGTATCCTGTAGACAGCAAGAAGATTGAACACTGGTCTTTTCTATTCCAATCCTGCTTGAAGCACAGAAGGAAGAATGTGAAAGGGCTCGTTGTATACCACTTGCCACCCACACAACCACCCACCCGCCATATTGACAAGCATTAACTGGGAAATCTTGCCCTGAAATTTAAGTTGGGCGCCCATGTGTTCTGTGAGGCCCATTTTTGAGCTGAACGTAGTGACACATGAAGGGAGTGTTGCCCTGATTCCTTTGCTTGTTGGTTTTGTTTAACTCCAACCTGAATCCCTGAGAAGGGCTCACCTCTTCTTTTTTCCTCCCTCTTTGTACTTCACAGTCTTTGAATGAGAAGATTGCAATCTGTGCTCATTGGTGGATCCATGAATTATTAGCATCGACTTCAAGGAAATCAGAGTGTTTTTTTCCCCTCCCAAAAATGTCCCCAGAGAACAACCTCTCTACCTCTGGATTATAAATACTTGGAATGACTGAGGGCCAAACAATGTATTACAAATAGCCCATCATTAGAGAAGCAAACTCTTTGACTACTGAAAATGTCTGATTGGCTCAGCAGGAGTTTTGCAAACTAGCATGCATTGTTTTAGGATTTGTCATCAGAAGGTAAGCATAGGCTTTGTTTTGCAAATATGGTTGCCCAGTCACAAAGGTCTGCTTGAATCATGTCTCTGGAACATGGAGGGATTTTAACTTTTGACAACAGGCTATCTATAACATATACAGTAGTTTCATTCAGAGTACACTTGGAAGCAGGGGAAGGGGAAAAAGGAGGAAATAGCAAATGTCACATGCAGTTCAGCAATATCACTTAAATGTGGAAGAAAGGAAATTTGATTGCATTGACTCATGATAATGATGGTAATCTCCCAGATCAGTGAGATTTCCAGATTTAAAAGAACTGCACTTCCTTCCCTATCTCCCCTAAGGAATACATGAATAAGGGAGCTATTTGCACCTAGCCTCCTGCTTGGAAATACAATGAGTTGTCTGTCTGCAAAGCTTCATAATGCGGATGGAAAGCATTTTGGAACCATCTGCTTAAAATCAGCCTCTGCCTCCTCTCCTCTAGTCATTATGGTTTAAATCCAATGACGACTCCCCAGACCGGACATTTGCTTTACACAAAGCACACTCGGTTGCTTGGGAAATTACTGGTTTCAAATATTTTGCATCACTCCAGTCAGTCCATATGAAAAGTTAAACTAGGCAGAGACAGAACATTTCTCATATTTCATTAAAAAAATAACAATAATCCTCATTTGGAAAGGTAGAAGGCTGAAAGATATTTGTAGCTGGTACTATGTAATCTCTTCCTAGGTTAAATGACTACCTGCAAGAAGTAAATATATAATGAAAGTATATATTAATTAGTTTATATATACATTAATTAAAGGCAGGACAGGGGATTATTAACATAGTGTCTGCTGTCCCTTCATTTTCTTTAATAAAAGAAACTGAGCAAGCCTACTGTTTAGTGCTGTGCCAGATTTATGGGAAGAAAACAATGCTCATTGAAAAATGATGATGGGAGAGGGCAACAAGTAGCCCATGGCGCAATTTTGCTGCATGCCTGTGTATTTTTCGAAATGAAAATAACATTAGCTGTTGAAAGAAAGCCCAGGAGAGAGCAAAAGCAAAGACAGGAAGTCACCTATCTTTTGTTAGCCTTACAGGAAAGGGAAAGTGATGTTTGTAAGTAAGCCCCAGGGAGGAGCAATTTGGACTAAGAGAGCCAGTATTTCTTCACAGTTGACACAAAGGGAAGAAAGGGGGCCTGTGAATAAGAAGAATCTCAGCAACAATTGGATCAGCTGCCATTTCTTTGTTAATGAGGCCTATATAGGTAGTTATACTGGCCAACAGCAAATAGATTTGGGATATACTTTCCAAGATTTTGAGGAGTCCTTCCAGCCCACCGTCGGCAATACTGCTTTCAGTCAGTCAAAGCCCTCTTGAAGGATCATGAGGCCAAATGGTGGAGTTAAGATATTATACAGAGAGCAAAAGACAGCCAGCCAGGCAGACATATGTGTACATCTGATTTTCAAATAAGGAGGAAACACAAGGAGAAGACAAAGCCATCCATTGAGTTTCCTAACATAAACCTGAGGCAGTTCCAACGGGATTATACAACAGCTTCATTCCTTCAATAGGCCTGCTGTTTTAGCTCCGACAAATCAAGCTGCTTCCTCTGTGATTTATCTCAAGTATCCCTTGTCCAATGACTGTTGCTTATGAAAGCAGAGTGTACGTGTTAAATACTACACCGGGACACAGATCACCTTTTGAAATGTTCTTCCCTATTTGTGGACAGAGTAATTTGGGGTTTGTGTGGTTCAGGGTCTAATTCTGCTGAGTTTTTTTCAGGGAGAAGGGAAAAAAAATTACCTACAGTTCCTTAGAGGTGAGGCTTATGGTTAGCAATGGCTATGTAGCAAAGCTTTATTCCCTTCCCCATAATAAGTTTTGGCTTTTGCATTGCCATGGCAATTGGCAACAATCACCATTGTTGTTGTGAGCATGGACAGAGTTCCTACTCCAGTACTCTGAAGATACCGGCCACAGAGACTGGTGAAACGTCAGGAAGAACAACCTTCAGAACACAGCCAAAGAACCCGAAAAACACACAACAACCATCAGATCCCAGCCGTGAAAACCTTCGAGAATAAATCGCCATTGTGTTGGCACCAGAGCTGTATCTTGCTTTCCCTACCATTCCCTCTTCCTCGTAACATGCTAGAGCATTGTAATGTTGGCAGTGGAGATGGAGAAATGTGGAAGCAATTAAACAATGTGGCCTTCTATTTTGGGGAGAGCAAGAAAAAGAAAAATCTTGGAAAACTTCCCAGAGAAATCTCCTCTAAGAAATTTTGGTTGAGTGACCAGAATCCTATTGGTGTTCATGTAAGGTTTGCCTAATTTGCCACTGTTAATTGTACCTGACTGATGAGGCACTGAGGGGCATTATGGCTGTAGAATTGGGTATATGGTTATACAGACAATTGAGACATGATTTGGCATCTCATCATTTAGCTGCAATTAGCCACGGCATACCTTACATGTACACCATTCAAGTTTCATGAACACAGGAGGATTTTGGCCATTGTTATATTCAGATGTACACAACTGTAAATGTATTAACATTGACATGTGCTTTTCCCGTCATACCAAAACTATGTCCTGTAGATCTGTAAGCAAGGTTTTTCATGCATAGGTTAACAGTGGTTTGCCATAGAGTGAATATCAGCAAGATGTGATGTCTGTTATTGTTGTCGGTACAAACTAGCAGGGCAGTTGCTTCATCTGCTGATCTGGTAGCAGTATGATTTGCTAAACTGATGCCATCCTCACACATCAGGGTTCAGTCTGCATCAGCTGGCAAATAAGCTGGAACTGTTGGTATTTAACTCTGGTGTAATATAGCTGTTCACACCAATACAATGCACCTCTGGTATTGTCCAGGATTGACAGCATATGGGATTCTTGTTGGCTCCTATTGCATCTTTGTGGAATCTTTTCGTTTAACTTAATTGGTAGCATTTGAAAATGGGTAATGACCTTTTTGCAGTAGTCTCTTGTTCACTGCAATCAGCCTTTTCATATCCTCCAAGGGTGAAAGTTGTATGTCTCACCAACAGGATACCCCACAGGACCCTTATTGACATGTGCTGTAATTAAACAACTGCAGAAAATTCAAGCATCTGCTTTGCCCTGAAGCAGCCAACTCAACAAAAGCTATGCACACTTCTCATAAATAGCAGTGACCTAGCTCTGTTTAGGGATATCTTTGATTCTCACTTGCTTTCTTGAAGGCCCTACGGAGTGCACTTATGAATAAGGTATGATTCCTGGTCAGCTTGTGAATTGGTGTGTAAGCAAACTCAGATTTTGAGAGATAGAAAACAACCTCTCTTCAATTGTTTCACCTCCCTCTTTTTCCCCCATAACACTCATTTCCTTTAATTGAGAAATTAATGGTCAGCCCTATGATCATCCCACTTCTGTCCTAGTCAGTCAGACTTCTACCATGAGATGATCAATATTCAGCACTTTGCTTTGACAGTATGTTTCCCATGCATCATGAAGAGATGAACCACACTTCCTTCCAATAAAATGAGAAAAAAATTATGAGTCAGTTTGGCTTCTGAAATTTGAATGCAAGTGAAACCAATTATTCCAGAATCCAAAGCATGTTTGGATTTTGAAAGAAGAGAGAAGAGGTATCAACACAATCTCATTTAATATGATTCTAGAGTGGCTATGCAGCATGATAGGTGTGGAAATGTGTGAATACAGATACTATGAGTGCACTGAGAGTCTTGGATGAATATCAAATTTATGAGTCTTTTTGTGTGCATTTTTTGAATGCCATGCACGTTTTTCCATTTGACTGTACATGTTTTCAAAATGTAAGCATACCCTCTGTGTTAATTGTTTTTAAAAAATGTGTACGAAGAATAAGAAAATGCATTAAATTAACATTTAAATAACAATAGTACCTAAGTATAATTTAAATAATATTTCTGATTATTTAAAAGTCCAAATTTAAAAAAACAAACAGATTTAAATTACTAAACTCAGCTGGTTGTGAACCAGAAGAACTGTGGATTGAAACCAAAGATATTACTAGGGAAGAATGCAAAAATTCCTTTAGAAAGAAAGAAAGAAAGAAAGAAAGAAAGAAAGAAAGAAAGAAAGAAAGAAAGAAAGAATGAATGAATGAATGAATGAATGAATGAATGAATGAATGAATGAATAAAGCCTAGATGGGCAATAGAAGAACACTATAAGTTGTTAGGGACAGGTGAGAACCAAAACTAAAAGGTGACAGAAATAATGACTCCTTAATGCAACTTTTGAGCAACCATCATGTAGAAATAAAGAAAACTACTGCAATGACCAGTGCAAATATATTGAAGAGGAAAAATAACAAATGTCTTCTAGAAGATCCAAGAAATTTCAAACCGAATCTAGGAATACGGAAAGATTAACAGAGGAACATAATATCTGACTAGGATCAAATAAAGGTGAAGCAATATACTGAAGAACTATAAACAAGAGATAAATGGACAACAAATTCCTTTGAAGAGGAATCAGATGATGAAGAATCTGCCATTTTAGAAAGTAAAGTGAAACCTGTTCTGAAAACACTCAGAAGAAATAAATCATCATGAGTAGACTGCTGATTGAGCTCTGTAAAGCTATAGAAATTTAATCTGTAAAAATCCTAAGCAAAATATGCCATTAAATATGGAAAACAAAAGACTTACAGAATGGAAATGTTAAATATATGTTCCAATCCCCAAGAAAGGAGATGCAAAGTAACCATAGGATCATTGCTTTGATTTTGCATGCAAGCACAATGATGTTCAAGGCATTGCAGCAAAGACTTTAAACCTATGTAGAGTGAGAAATGTTTGATGTTCAAGTTGGATTCCAAAAATGAAGAGATTGCAAATACATTTGGAGCACACCAAAGAATTCCAGAAGATATCAGTCTGTGTTTTATAGACTACAACAAAGGCTTTGACTATGTGGATCATGAGAAGCTATGGATGGTTCTAAAAGAAATGGGTGTGCCTATAAACATGATTGTCCTGTACGGTAGACAAAAAGTTGATATAGACTATGGAGCAACAGAATGTCAGATAAGGGTATGTTTTACTTCCCTATCCGTTCAGTCTATACCCAGTACATTTCAAACAGGAGATTGAATTAGAGTCAGATGAAAGAAGAATGGAAATGGGTGGGAGAAACATCGATAATTTAAGATAAGCAGACAGTTCCATCTTACTGGCAGAAAGCAGCAAGGACTTGAAGAAACTTCTTATGAAAGTGAAAGAAGAAAGCGCAAAAGCAGAAAAGAAAGTGCAGTTGAACACTAAAAAGAGATTTTAAAAAATATAATGCTAGAAAATGTTAATGACAGCAGGGAAAGAGGAAACCCAAATATGAGATGGATTGAATTCATAAAATAAGATGCAGCCTAGAGTCTGCAAGAGCTGAGCAGGGCTCTTAACAGGTCATTTTGATGGTGCCTCATTCATAAGGTTGCCATTAGTCAGAAGTGACCTGATGCCACACAAGAACAACAGCAATACAGAGGCTAAAATGCTGTTTCTTAATGCAATGCATTGCACTGGAGTATAGCCACTGAATCACTAGGGATTTGGTAAGTCAACTCCTTCATAGGATCTAATGATGCAAATGGGCTTACTCTAGTTGCAATTTACTACACCGAATTAAGTCACAACTGAAGCAGACACATTTGAATCAGCAGAATTTACAAATGAGTTGACTCACCAAATTCTCATTGAGTCAATGGATCTACAATAGTATGCTTTACCACACTAAACGAAAGGATTTCAGACAGAGGCGTCCTGGTGTTTTCATGTTGTTCTGGTGCTCTTCCCAGGGGAGCTGGTTACCTTCTGTGTGAATAGAAAGATAAACTGGATCGATATTTGGTTTGATCTTGCATGCATCTGCTTATGTTGTGATAGAAAAAGTATTACATGCTGTGCAAATTGGGTCACAAGTGGCATGAATTTCCAATCACAAATTGTATGTATGCTGACTTTTGGTTCTCAAATCGGTGAAATTCTGGTTTAAAAGGAACTGTAATGAATTTTTCCTCCATCCCTATGCAGGTGGTGAAAGAGTCATTTGTTAAAAATGTACACTCTTTAACGAACGAACGAACGAACGAACGAACGAACGAACGAACGAACGAACGAACGAACGAACGAACGAACGAACGAACGAACGAACGAACGAACGAACGAACGAACGAACGAACGAACGAACGAACTAACTAACTAACTAACTAACTAACTAACTAACTAACTAACTAACTAACTAACTAACTAACTAACTAACTAACTAACTAACTAACTAACTAACTAACTAACTAGTGTTACTTGATCAAAAAGACTATTATATTCTAGGGGCAGAAGTGGCTGTGTTTTCTCTAGGAGTTTGCAAGGTGAAGTTGCTTTGACCATAATTAAGAAGGATGGGCTATTGCTTTATTAAGCAGGTCTGTACAAGTTGTAAAACAGTAAGATGAATGCAGAATGTTAGACATGAATAACAAAAGCCACTCCACTGCAAATAGTGCTTCTCTTAAGTGCCCCAGCCGTGTCACATATATTATCTTTGTAACCATCACTGTAAAATGTCAGTGTTATGACCCATGGATTAGAGAAGGAAACTGAAACATGAAAAATAGTGGCCAGGGATAGTTAAACTGATGTGTCAGTTTCTAATTTATTTGAGCACAACCTTTTTCTGGCCAGTGTCTACTCTATGATAGCATGTTTAAATGATACAAAAATCTACCTTTCTTTTATCAACAGTGATTCAGTGATCTTTTCAGCCAGTTCCTTCAATATCCTTAGATATTGTTCATCTGGCCTAGGGATCTGAACTCATTTTGAAGAAAGACTGAAGGATCTGGGCATGTTTAGCCTTGAGAAAAGAAGACAGTACTTTTCAAATACTTAAAATATAGTCATACAGAGGAGAGGCAGGATCTGTTTTTGATCATCCTTGAGTTCAGGACACTTAACAATGGCAGAAGCTGCAGGAAGCCAGATTTTGGCTGAATATCAGGAAAAACGTTTTAACTGTTAGAGCAATACGACAATGGATCCAATTACCTCTGGTGAAACTGGAGGCATTGAGACAATAATCTGTCAGATATGCTTTGACTTGGATTCCTGCCCCTGCTTGGACTTTATGGCCTTATTGGTCCCTTCCAACTCTATTATTATTATTATTATTATTATTATTATTATTATTATTATTATTATTATTATTATTATTATTATTATTATTATTATTATTATTATTATTATTATTATTATTATTATTATTATTATTATTATTATTATTATTTTATGATTCTATGAACAGAACTTTTGATATACACATTTTCTACACCATTTACTGCAACAGTTTTTGTGTACTTCTCCCTAATATGCAGTTTTCCTTAACTTACATACTTTTGTATGCTACTTTTGAGTTGAGAACTGCATCACAAAATGAGAAATCGAGAACCTGAAGTTTTTAATAAATAACTGTATTTTTATTCTCATATACTCTATAAAATACAATTGGCGAACATGCATACAATTTGAAAACATGCACAATTGTAATTCAGGCAATGCATGATGCATGTAAACTCATATACCAATGCACATGTGAGGAAAAAACATGCAAAAACATGTATGAATTTAAACAGGGAAAAAGAAAGAAAAGTCCAGCAACCCAATATGAAACAAGAATGGGAAGAAAACCAATAGGGATTTAAGAAAATGAAAGAAAATTAAGAACCTCGGAGATTTTCATCAAATCCATGCCCAGGGTTGAAAGTACCGTATTTTTCGCACCATAAGACGCACTTTTCCCCACAAAACAGGGTGGTGGAAAGTCTGTGCGTCTTATGGAGCAAAGAAAACAGATTATATTTTCCTGTTTTCTTCTCCTAAAAAATTGTTGTGTCTTATGGAAAGGTGCGTCTTATGGAGCGAAAAATACGGGTATCTACCTGCCTGGGATGTTCTCCCTATGGACGTTTCAAACACAAGATGAAAATGATTGTGTGTCATTGTCAATTCTTATACTGTCTGAAACAGTTGTTACTAGTTCAAAACCTCTTGACACAGAGAAGGGAAAGTTTAGGTCTCTTGCACCACTCAGTTCCTCCAGATCTACTGATGTAGTAAATAGGTGGGTGCTACAAATGGTGCCAAAATCCATCCATCCATCCATCCATCCATCCATCCATCCATCCATCCATCCATCCATCCATCCATCCATCCATCCATCCATCCATCCATCCATCCATCCATCCATCCATTTTCTATACTGCCCCCCTTAGTGCAATGTACTATTCTGGGCAGTTAGCATACTATAGAAGGAAAGAATAACATATACACAATGAATCAAAACAATAAAAAAATAAGATAAACATATTAAAAATGAAACCAGAAAGCACAGCATTTCATAATGGTGGGCAATGGCAAAAATATTCATGCGTGGCTACTATCATATGCTGCTGTCAAACAGCATCACCACCAGCCTCTTAAAGGTAGGCAGGGAGAGGTCCAGATGCAGATCAACTGGGAGTTGATTCCAAAGGATGGGTGCCACAGCCGAGAAGTCCCAACTTCTTGTTGATGTTTTCCTGGCCTCACTCAGCACAACTACTCAGAAGAGCATTGCCTAGGTAGACCTGTTGGCACAGGTAGATATTCTTGGGAAAAGCTGCTTGACCAAGTAGTGGGTCAGGTCTGATTAGAAATTGTCTTACTATGCTAAAATAGCAGCAGGTCCATCAATGGAAATTACAGTGGACTTGACTCACCAAATCCCCATTGATTTAATAGGCATAAACTAGTGCAATTTACTATGCTAAGCAACAGGATTTTGGTCACTTTTGGAGTCTACTACATTCCAAAAACGGAAGCACTTATAGCCCAATCAGGTCATAATTACTTGCATCTTTCTACTGTGGAATTTAAAAAAAACAGATTAAGATGAAGGATGAGTTTAAATGCTCCTAAGAAACATCAACACATTCAGATATGCAGTTGACACCATCTTATTGGCAGAAAGCAGCATTGACTTAAAATGACTGTTAGGGAAAGTGAAAGAAGAAAGTGTCAAAGCAGGACGGCAGTTGAATGTTAAGAAGACCATAATCGTGACTACCTAAGAACCACAAAAGTTTAATGCTGACAAAGAAGAAACTGAAATTGTTAGAGATTTTATATAGCTTGATTCAATCGTCAATCCTAATTTTATTTACTTATTTTTATTTATTAGATTTATGTTTCCCATGACAGACATTGTTTTACTTGGAGACTTTAATGCTAGAATCGGCAAAGACGACCGGGATCTTTTGGATGCCTTGAATTTAGACCCTAATGTTTCCCTCCCTTGGTTTTTTAGGTCATGCAGGATCTCCAAAGATACACATATTAACCAGGCCGGTATCCAACTTGCCAAGTTTTGTATTCAATATGACAAACAAGTGCTAAATGGTTCCACCACCAGAGATTCCCTGGGAGAAGTTACTTTTGCATCAACCCGAGGTTGCAGCGTTTTAGACTATATTTTAACTCCCCTGTCTTTTAAAGATAATTTAAAGCATTTTCACATTGACCATCGCTCTGAGAGCGACCACTTTCCCTTGGTTTTTATATTTGACATTTCACTATTTCCCGATGACAATTCAGCTTGTGCAATAGCTGATATGTCAATGGGGTCCTTACCCAGACTTAATTGGTCACCTAACCTTGCCGCAAAAGCTCAGTCAATAATCACCGAGCAATCACTCGAGAACCTACGTTTTATCCTTATGTCCCCTACTAAACCCGAGGAAGTTATTACTGCTTACAATAATCTCATTTCCAACTTCATCTCCTTGCTTAACCCTTCTTCTTCCGCGGTCTCAAAAAGCAAACCTAAATATAACCCTTGCCATAACAGAGAATGTCTTCATCTGAAGTCCACCCTTCGCTCCATCTTCCACCATTATAGACGCCACAACATGCCCAGTCTACCCCAATACTATTTTACTGTTAAACACCAACTATCAGATATGGTTAAGTCCAAGAAACTTCAGCTCGCTAGAACCCAATGGGAGCGCTTGATCGAAGCTTCCAGGTCCAAGGATAGCGGGAAATTCTGGGCACTAATCTCCGGGGATCTACAGGGGAAACCCAACCAATCAATAACAATCTCCCTCCAGATTTGGCACTCATACTTCACAAATCTTTTTAGTAGTGATGGGGCAAACCTTTCCAACCCCCCTGAAACCGATATCAGCGAACACCCTGAGTGGCTGCCAGTATCCCCCGAGGATATTATTACTTTGATCTCGCAACTCAAGCCCAAAAAGGCTCCTGGCCCTGATGCAGTTATTCCAGAACTATTGAAGTTCTTCCCAGAATGGTGGGCTCCCCCTTTGGCTGCCCTGTTCACTACAATAAACAGAACTGGAATAATGCCCACAACATGGACCTATTTATACAAAGGGCAGCCCCTCACTCCCTGAGAACTATCGGCCAATCAGTCTTCTATCAATCATCGGTAAGTTCTACGCTTAACTTCTTCTAGCAAAATTAGAAGACTGGCTAACAACGTGTAACATACTAGGCCCAGAAGAAATAGGGTTTTGTCATGGCAAGTCTACCCTTGACCATTGTGCAGTATTATCACACTTAGTTTCCAAATACAGTGGGAAATATCGGAATAAACTCTTTGCTGCCTTTTTGGACCTAAAGGCGGCATTTGACTCAATCCCGAGAGAGTTGCTGTGGGCCAAGTTGGCCAGGTTGAATATAGATCCCAGACTGCTCTTCCTGATTAAAAACCTATACTCATCCACTAGTTGCCAAGTCAGGTATAATCTTCAGGGGAACTTAACTCCGGGAATTCCAATTTGCAAAGGCGTGAAACAGGGCTGTATTCTTGCTCCAGCACTTTTCAACTTATTTTTAAACGATCTAGCCCCAGCCTTATACACAATCAATGGGCACGCCCCTAAACTTGCTCACCACCATATTCCCATCCTCCTATATGTGGATGATGCTGTTGTATTGTCATGCTCCCAAGTTGGACTGAAGCGTTTATTACGTCAAACTATGACTTACCTCTATCTTAACGATCTAACATTGAATACCAGGAAAACAAAGATCTTAGTTTTTTCTAAGTCATGGAAACCACTCTCATGGTCAATACAGGGAAGTGTTATTGAGCAGGTCAAATCAATCAAATACTTGGGGATCATTTTTTTCTACAATGGGAGCTGGCTAACCCACCGCAAGTGTGCTGTATCACTGGCAAGAACTAGTGCTTCGGCTATTGCCTGTTTTTTCTATCTGAAAGGGAACCGATATGTCCCTATGGCTCTAAGAGCTTTCAATGCGAAATCTTGCTCCCAAGTCCTATATGGTGCCCCCATATGGATTGAAGCCTTCGATCGCACCATCGAAGGCTTACAATCTGCCTTCCTGAGGAAAATACTCGGATTGCCTAACTGTGTCCCCTGTGCCGCTGTGTGCATAGAAACGGGATTGCTATTGTTGAAACCCGTGCTTGGCTTTCGACCTTCAAGTTCTGGCTCCGCCTTTTATTCAGCTCCAAACAGAACTCTTTTACCTTTTTGATGTTGACGGATCATCATGATTCCCAATGGTTGACCACGATTCAGAAAAAAATCATGTCCTTAGGAATTTCCCTGGATACATTCCACCTGTCCTCTAGTCAGGCAATACTTCAATCAATCAAATGCAGACTGTTAGACATCCAGTTCCAACATCTGACCGAGGCAGCTTGGAAAACCTGTTCCCCTAGTCATTTGGGCCTACCCCTGAAGCCAGGGCTCTTAGCTCCCTATTTCTCCTTTCTAACTGATGCCCACTACAGAAGAGCATTTATGCTGGCAAGATTCAACGTACTACTGTCGGCTATTCTACTTGGTAGATACCATAGAGTCCCACTTAATCTCAGACGATGCCCCTGCGGTCAAGATGCCATTGAAACAGTTTCTCACGTTCTTTTGGACTGCCCTTTCTACAACAGCTTGCGAGCAAGATTTCTAGAACCATTGCTCTCCAGTTTTCAAGGACGCTCCGATAAGGCCAAGGTTTGCTTTTTAGTCCAGGGGAATATTAACCATGTCACTACCTATGTCATTCGCTTTTTACATACCGCGATTCAAATCAGAGAGACCATCCCCCAGGCATAGTTGAATCACTCTCCCAATGTAACCTGGTCATGGCTCTATTACTCTCCACAGCTTTTTTATTGATTTAAGCTTTGCATTAAGCATTCCTAATCTACATGATGCAGTGGTCTACAACTACTGTATACCTTGAAACTATGTAATGCTTTATTCTGCATGCATTGAAGCTTTTTGATCTGTTTCATGCAGGGTATATACCCTCCATCTATCTGAGGACCCCTGCTTGTTGTATGTTTTATGCCAATAAAGGTTATGATGATGATGATTTATTAGATTTATATATTGCTCATCTAGAATGTGTCTACTCTGGGCAATTTATATATACAGTAATATAAAAATAAACTAAGATCATCCAAATTAGTCCAAGATGGAAAAGAAAAAAAGAAGAAAAAGGAGAGAGAGAAAAAAGAAAAGGGGAGATAGGCTAGGTAATGGCTGTAGGGAAGGCCTGCTTGTATAGCCATGTCTTCAGGCTAGTCTTGAAGGCCATCATCGAGGGAGCCAGGCAGATCTCTACAGGTAAGTTGTTCCAAAGGCAAGGGGCCACTGCCAAGAAGGCCAGATTTCTAGTTTTTTTCCACTGGGCCTCTCTTGGCGTTGGGCTCCTCACCTGCCCAGCCTGACTGGAGCAGGTGATACGGGCAGAACTGGGCGGAAGAAGGTGTTCTGCCAAGTACCAAGGTCTAAAACCATTAAGGGCTTTATACGTAATAGTTACCACCTTGAAATCAATGTGGAAGTGGATAGGTAACCAGTGTAAGGCAGCCAAGGTGGGGGAAATATGGTGAAATTTTTTCACCCCTGCTTATAGCCTGGCCACCATGTTCTGGACCATCTGAAGCTTCCGCATCAGTCTCAAAGGAAGCCCCATGTAGAGAGTGTTACAGTAGTCTATTCTTGAGATTACGAGCACATGGACCAGCGTGGTGAGCACCTCCATGTCTAAATAGGGACACAGCTGGGCAATCCACTGAAGCTGTAAGTGGGCAGACCGAACCACTGACGCTACCTGAGTCTCGATTGTAAGTGTCAGGTCAATGGAGAACAATGGAGAAGAAGACTCAGAAGGGCAGCAATGAAGAAACTCAAGAAGATCATCAAGTGAAAGGATGTACCAGTGGAAACCAAGACCAAGATCATCCACGCTATTGTATTTCTGATCACCATGTATGGGTGTGAAAGCTGGGCAGGTAAGAAAGTTGACAGGACAAAAAATGATTCAATTGAAATGTGATGCTGGAACAGAGCTTTGTACTCTAGACTGCCAGGAAAACAAACAATTGGCTCCTAGATCAAATCAAGCCCGAACTATCTTTGGAGGCAAAAAATGTTGAAGTGAGACTCCTTTGGGTATGTAATGAGAAGGCAGAATTATCCAGAACAACAATAATGCTGACAAAGGTTGAAGGCAGCAGGAAAAGAAGGAAGACTAAACACAAGGTGGATTGACTCCCTAAAGGAAACACAGGTTTGAGTTTACAGGAGCTGAGGAAGGCTGTTGAGGACAGGAGGTTTTGGAGATTGCTCATTCACAGGGTCACCAAATTGTGGAAGCGACTTGTCAGCACATAACAGCAACAACACAGAGAGAGATCGGAAAATGCACAAATAATGACATAGATTCAGACAAGAAGAAAGTCAGAATGACTCCTAAATGATAGAGACTGGATATCTGGCCAGAGATCAGACAGGGAGCTTCCACACAAATTTGGTTTATAACATTTGTAATACATATAGTGACTGGTTAAATTTGGCTACATATGTGCACATGGGATTGACGCCTTAAATCAATTCTTAACCTATTTACTTTCAGTGGAACTAAATAATGACTTTACTATCCCATGACACAGCAGGTTGATGAGCAGCTGACAATGTTTGCTAATAATGGATGACAACTCCTAGTTACTTCATATGAACGTTGTTGTTGTTTAATCATTATGTTGCATCCGACTCTTCGTGACCCCATGGACCAGAGCACGCCAGGCTCTCCTGTCTTCTACTGCCTCCCAGAGTTGGGTCAAATTCATGTTGGTAGCTTCGGTTACACTGTCCAACCATCTCGTCCTCTGTCATCCCTGTCTCCTCTTGCCTTCACACTTTTCCAACATCAGGATCTTTTCCAGGGAGTCTTCTCTTCTCATCAGATGACCAAAGTATTGGAGCCTCAGCTTCAGGATCTGTCCTTCCAGTGAGCACTCAGTGTTGATTTCCTTCAAAATGGATGTTTGTTCCCTTTGCAGTCCAGGGGACTCTCAAGAGTCTCCTCCAGCACCACAATTCAAAAGCATCAGTTCTTCAGCGGTCAGCCGTCTTTATGGTCCAGCTGAAAGTTACTTTGCATTATTTAAGCAGAAGGATGCAAACAGCAGCACATTAGTAATGGAATCTGTATTTAAACATTGCCCCCTGCCCAAACCAAAGAGATGTGTAAAAGATGGGAGGTGTAGCAAGAATTTTCATGGCACAGGTATCCCAGGAAAAGTGTTTCCTATCTTTATCTGGCATTAACGTTGTGTTCTGAGACTGGACATGTTTCAACAGCAACCTTACATGATTCCTGAGAATATGCATCTACAAGGAGATTCTTGTTGCCAATGAAAATGTCATGTTGTGGGTGAGCATTCAAATCCTTGAAAAGCCCTGGGGCTTAAAATAAATGATACCTATTGCTAAAAAGCATATTTGTATCCTTTTTGATTACTTACTTTACAATTTGCAATAAGGACTTCAAAGCGAAATAGAGTGGGCCAAAGACGTCTTTGAAGTTGTCATGAGGTAATGACTCAGAATTACCATTTCAAAGGAGTGTTATCTCTGCAGATAAAACTGAACAATTTTCGAAACCAGATGATCCTTTCCTTAATCGAATAAGTGGAGAAGACTCCATGGGATAAGCAGAGTCAATCAGGATAATTGAATTGTTTTTCCCTAAGGAAAAATAATGTCATATGGCTCCAGGATTATCTGAGAACCGTTTAATCATATATTTAAACAATACCTGCTACAGTATCTAGTAGTTTAATCTCTGACAATACTGAACCCCCTTGGGTGGCGTGGGGAAAACAATCTAAAGATGAATATCTTAACCATATATGGCAGGAGTGCAGTCCTATGTTGTTGGAATGGAACACCCATGATCCTTACAGATGCAGCGGTCTCAACAAAAGTAGCGCCCATGCATTTTCCAAGACCCATGATGAGAGGAAACATGTCTCGTTCTGAGACTTTGCACCTCTGTGAGCTTACAGGCCCTTTGGGGGAAAAAACCCAAACAAAGAGTACACACAACAATGTAGATTATATTTACTCTGCCTGCATTGATGACATCATGGATTTTTCAAGAAATTCTAGGTACACTGAAAAAGCAGAAATTGTCTTATGGCTTTTCTAATTTTTTAAATTATTATTTCTTATATTTATATAGTGCCCCATTAGTGCAACATACTATTCTGGGCAGTTTATAGAAATACCGTATTTTTCCGTGTATAAGATGCCCCCATGTATAAGATGTTCCCCACTTTTCTAATGAAAAATTAAGAAATCTAAGTGGGGCTTAGCAAGTGTAGGGGGAAAGGGATAAAAGCACTGCACTAGTTTTTGTTCTCAGCTTACTTCCATGTATAAGACAACCCTCAATTTTTAGTCTAAAGATTTTAGACAAAAGTATAGTCTTATACTTTTGGGACGTGGTGGCGCTGCGGGCTAAACCGCAGAAGCCTGTGCTGCAGGGTCAGAAGGCCAAGCAGTTGTAAGATCGAATCCACGCGACGGAGTGAGCGCCCGTCACTTGTCCCAGCTCCCGCCAACCTAGCGGTTCGAAAGCATGCAAACGCAAGTAGATAAATAGGGACCACCTCGGTGGGAAGGTCACAGCGTTCCGTGTCTAAGTCGCACTGGCCATGTGACCACGGAAGATTGTCTTCGGGCAAACGCTGGCTCTATGGCTTGGAAACGGGGATGAGCACCACCCCCTAGAGTCGAACACAGAAAAATATGGTAATAAACACAACATATACAACTAGGCAACTAATATATATTAAGATGTTAAAAGCAAGTGACAAATAAAGCAAATGACACCAAAAGCTGGTTCTCAATGAGACAGCAGGACTGGAGGCATTTAATCAATCAGGGTCTTTGTGGAAGGCCTCCCTGAAAAAACAGTGTTTTTAGTTGCCTTCTAAACATCAACAAGGAGGGGGCCAGGAAAAGTTACACTGGGAGTTGGTTCCACAAAGCCGGTGCCACTGTGAAGAAGGCCCAACCTCTTGTGGAGAACTTACTGGGCCCCTTCGGAGCACAGCCTGTGAGGGTCTGGTGGATCAAGTAGATGACATTGGTTTAAAAAATTGGAAAACCTATGTGTGTCAAGAAATCATATGAATGTCTTGACCCCTCCCCTTCACAGGTTTCCCTTTAAATTATTTGAAGAAGCCAGATCATATCAGCATTGAACAATTTTTTTGCAAGTTTTGAAAATGGAATCGGCACCTTCACAGAGAAGTGCTCAAAGTGATACCCACATAGCATTATTTTCTGCTTTCTGTAGGTTTGTTTGACTGACAATTTTAAATTGCATTTTTCTTTCTGTTTTTAAAAGAGCATTGCATTTAGATTCCTAGCATTAAATAGAGATGTCTGTTTAAGCGAGGCAATTATTTGTATTTAAAGAAAAGAAAAAGACGTTGCTAGACAACATCTTTTAGGCTCCCTGTAAAGGCAGAAGAAGCAAATATTGTTATGAAAGACAGTGTAGCGAGGTGCATTATCTATCAGGTGGAAACTAAGGGCAAAGTGGCTTTATTTGCATAATGTGCAGATCTGCATATTATACAAATACATTTTACAAACCTGACAATACTGAACGTTTTTGGGTGGGTTGCATATTATACAAATCAAATATATTAATTTCTGCACTTTCCCTCCTACAATATGTTTCAGACTGGACATCACTTATATAGGAACCAGTGTTATGTAATACGGTTAGAGTATTCAACTTGGGAAACCTGAGTTCAAATTTGCTAAGTTGGCTTCTGATTGAGGAAGAATGTCCTTCTGAAACCTACCCACTCACATACATGAAAGTGTGTGGCATGTATGTGTCTATATGCTGTATTGTTTTTCTGCTGGTGGAGCTACATTCCAACATGACATTGCCTTCCTCCACCATCATCACCTTTCTTTTTAGAAAAAAGAGTTGGTAGAGGCTCACATCCATCTTTTAGGGGAGAATGAGGAGCAGGCAAAGTTATTCTCCCTGGTTGAGAACATTTCCAGTTATGACACTGAATGCCATTATGGTTCAATTGTGCTGTGAGGTGCTTTGCGAGCCCCATGTGGCCCGGAAAAAGAGAGTATTAATAGGAAAACAAATAAATAATGGGATCCCATAGCTAAGAAGGGATTTCAAGAAAACTAACTACCGTACTGTTATCAGTCTGTTTTAATCAATGTCATTTTTGCATGTGTTTACTTATAAGCTCATTTCTTAATTTGTATGGAATTTTTAAAAAGGACACAATTGCACTTTTCTAGAATTTTTAAAAATCACATGCACGCTTTTAGATTTATTTTTCATTAAAAATATACATTTTGCAAAGCATTTTGGTACATTTTTTAAAAAGCTGAGAAATCCATCAGAACATTTTGAGGTCCAACATATTATGGATATCCACAGATTAGTAAAAAAAAAAAAAAAGGATGAGATCATGTCAGGTTGTACTGAAGTTCACAACTTTTGAATTCCAGAAACAGCACTATTCTTATAAGGGAAAACCCGAGGTGGTTGCCAGAGGCTAGCTTCAAGTTTCCATTTTTGTAACCCCTGCAAGTGATCCTTCAGGTACAGCTACTTTACAATTTCCATAGCATCTGAATGAATTTATATACCTAAGAAAAGCATAGGAGGTTGACCATAGGTCACAATCAATTTGATGGCCCATGGTAATTATTTTGTTGTCCTGTATCATAAGGTCACTTCTGATGTATGGTGACCCTATGCATTAATGACTTCCAAAGGGTCCTGTCATCAATAGCACTGATCAGCTCTTGCAAACTGAAATAATTATTTTACAGTATCTGAACGACTAGAGTACTTGATCAATTATGTCTGTGTTTCCTGAATTTCCTTTCTTAATCCCTTCCTGCTCTGTGGCTTTATACTGATGTCATTCAACGCAGAAAGCATTCTTATGCATTTGTCTTTTGATTATTTTAATGCACCGGTTCTCCTCCAGGCCACTGAGATAAATGAAATAGCTCAGTGGTTCAATTGACTTTAATGGAGTTGCTATAGTTGCACATTGTAGTAACAAGCGGTAGCGTTTTAGCCAGTTTCAACATTATCCAAGAATTAGGCTAATTGAAAAAGCCAAATAAAGTTAACAATCAACAATTATCCAATTAAAGTGGGACAAGATCAAATGAATAAATAAGATTAAAGCACACTGGCTATTATTAGTGCTCTGGCATAATTGAATTGCAATATTCATCCACATCAGAGAGTATGATAAGGGGTTCTGGCTGGCAGGCAAGCTCAGAGCAAGCCGTTGTTCTGCTTCATCACCATTCTCTGTAAAAGAGCCATCTGCCCCATTTAAATGTATGTCTCATAGAAAATAAAGCACAGACCCACCAATATTTATTGGCCAGAAAGACTTTCAGTCTTTTAGACCAATCATCTAAAGGCTTTTAACATTAGGAAAGCTTCCCAGAGTCTACTGACTTTAACATACTTTAGAAATAAGCTCCATTGAGCTCAATGGGACTTTCCTATTGTACCATATTTCAAAGATTTTTTTAACAACAGGCCAAATAGTTCAAGGAAGCTGGTGGATCATCCTTCTTATATCTTTTAAATAAAACATTGTGCTGACTTCTGTTTTAGGATCTTGTCTTGGGACTCGATTATATTTCACCAGTAGAATACTTGCTTTCTACACAGAAAATCTAAGGCTGGAATTCTGAGATACATTCCATAGAGTTTCACAGTCAATGTCATCAGCCCCCTAATGTATCTTTTGCAAATTCTGGTCTTATGCAATAGGCTTGTCCCTCCTTAATCGGAAACATACTTCACTGCATACTTCAGATCCAAGTCCACTGAACAAGCTGTGGTGGCTACAGCCAAACATTTTCACAAGCAGGATACCACACCTGTGACTACTTGTGCCTATCGCAATGATTTTCATAATACTAAGTACATAAATGCAGACTGATAGCAGATGTTTTTAGTTGGTGGGCGGTCTTCTTTTTTGGAATTGTTTTTAATATTATAATTATCTTTTAATATTATAATTTGTTTAGTTGTGTTACATAGCAGTATTTTTAATTTGTAACTTGTGGGAAACGTCTGCTTAAAGGTTGTAGCTGCATTCTGTTCCAGTGACGTGCATACACTCCTGGCAGGAAGTGGCAGCTGCCAGCAGACGGGGTTACCCCTTATTCTGCCCTTTCACTTAGAGGTAGAACATAAGATCAAAGGGTTATTTCAGCCAATCCTGGTTACAATTAGGTAACTAGTATCCTATCTGTCTCTCTCACGACCTACTATGTAAATCATGCTAAGTAAATAAAAGAGCTCTCAGGGCGTTGCCTGTAGGCTCCGCTGGCTTGGACATCCATGGTTGTAGACTCCTTGGTTCTTCCTCTAAGGCAATTAGCCTTTCTTTGTTCCATGATCACCCACAGTAACTTATTGAAAATGGCTGAGTCCCAGTTCTGATAGAAGGGTGGAATAGAGGTCAAATAAATAAGCACCAAAAAAGTTGCTAGGCTTTCTTAAAATGTTGGGGAATTTTGCAGTTTCCTTACAGTGGAAGAACCTCTGTTGACACCATTACGTTCCTTCCACTTAGATGCACTTCTATACTAGACGTTCTACTATAAGCAAAAGAACAGAATTCTAGGCAAGTATTGTTTGTATCTGGGTGCCAAAGATTTCTCCTTTTTGCCTGCCATTTCCCCTGTTTTGTGCGAAATGTTTTATCTTACTGGTTTACTAAAGAAGGCTTAACAATGACAGATGAATGTATTTTTCCTTCAGATAATTGTTTGCCTCAGACAAGCAGAACTCAGGATGATGCTTCCTGTTGAAAACCTTTCTCTCTCAGTAGATGTATATTAGAGCCACAAATACTCAACTCTATTCTAAGCATATTTGCGTGTCAAGAGGCAAGAGAAATCAGTTTTACACAAGGAAGAGCGAAAAATAGCATGTTTCTTTACAGACAAAAGGCACAGGGACATTTCTGCCTGGAAGCTGAGACGGGGGAAATAACTTAAATAATACCATCTGAGCAGCTGGTCCTGCACGAACAATGTCAAGTCTCTCTCCTGAACTGTGGTTTGAAGTACTAGAATATTCTTCTTAAACAAGAAGGTTTAATTTGATTCAGAAGTGACTATGCAAATATATATTCAAACTTTCTAAAGACTCAATGTTTTAATGACTAGAAAGGATTCACTAATGAACATAAGAAGAGCCCTACTGGATCAGGCCAAGGGCCCATCTAGTCGAGCTTCCTGTATCTCACAGTGGCCCCACCAGATGCCTTTAGGAGTACACAAGAAAACTCGACAACCTGGGCGATTATACATTCCCATCATGGCTTGTAACCTGTGATGGACTTTTCCTACAGGAATCTGTCCAATCCCCTTTTAAAAGCATCTAGGCCAGATGCCATCACCACAACCTGTGGCAAGGAGTTCTACAAATGAAGGTTGCTTGCTAACTGAATGCAGAAAAATCAGAAAGGGTATCCCTTCCATTGCACTACAGCCCCTGTACATTCCAATTTTCTTCCTCACTTTCATGATTCTGAGAAAATATAACAAATATATCATGATGGAAAGCAGCATTGTGACAATGCTAGTCTCAGTGTGGCTTTCTGAATTGCTAAACACCAGAGTAGGGAACTGTTGGCCTTCCACTGTTATAAATTTCCCATCAGCTTCATCATCACCCATAATAGTCAAGGACGATGGAACTTACAGACTGAACTCCTGTTCACAGCATAAGCCCAGACACAACTTTCCATCCAACCGTTTTTCAGTAATCAAACTGCTGCTGCTGGAATTTCCAAGGGGCACTGCACATACGCATCAAGAGAATCATGGCAGCTGTAGTTTGTTTACTAGGGAGGGACAGAGGGAATGTTACACCTGGGCCAATGTTATGAAGAGGATTTCAGCCATGGTCTATCATCTTTCAAGTTCTAAATGTTCCCTGTGCCTGAAACAGAGACTAAGAACCCTTTGACCACAATAGGTTGATGGTGGCAATAGAAAGAAGGAAGGGAAGGAGGTCTTATTGCTAGGCTGTGCTCTAATACAAACCTAGCTATGTTGAAATCCTTTAACAAAGCAGCATGGAAACATATAGGGGAAATGAAGGGGGATCTAGAACCAAAACCCCCAAATAATCACTGTAAGATCGGGATTGAAGCTTCACTGCCACTCTGACAGTGATTTTTGACCTATAAAGCTCTCCCCCATCCCAAGGCTCCCAAAAGAACTCAAGGGAGCCTGGGAAGCTAAAATGAGGGATAGGAGGCTTATAATTAGTGTGAGTTGAATTTTTCCAGGACTTAACTCAAATTACACCAGGTGCAAATTTATGCAAGGGGATTTTGTTGTGTGTGCACATGTGTGTGTGTGTGTGTGTGTGTGTGTGTGTGTGTGTGTGTGTGTGTGTGTTTTGGGGAGAGACAGAAGCTAATATGTCAACCCATCCAAAATAAAAGCCATGTCATTCAGCTTTTCAGATCTGCTCAAGAATGTTTATAGTAATTATTTGTCTTAATAAGATCACTTTCCCCTCATGTTATTAGAATACTGATTAGTCAAAGATAGAATATTCAGCAGGAGCAATCCTGTCCTTGAAATGAAAAAGATCACTGCTTTCAAAATTAGGAAAAACATGGGGTGAAAAAATAATGAGAAGGACTGTGAACTCACACAAATGTTTTAATTTTAGTACTATAACTAAATATTGTTAGCTATGTAAAATTATTTCAGAAATTCTTTGTAAAACAAGGCTGCTTTTTCAATCCTTTTCAACAACCAACCAGCATGTTTCCAAGTTGCAAACAATATATCTTAGTTAAGGGGTAAGTTGTTGGTTCTTATTTATTTATTTATTTATTTATTTATTTATTTATTTATTTATTTATTTATTTATTTATTTATTTATTTATTTATTTATTTATTTATTTATTTATTTATTTATTTGTTTGTTTGTTTGTTTGTTTGTTTGTTTGTTTGTTTGTTTGTATACCACCCATCTGGCAACCCAGGCCACTCTGGGTGGTTCACATGGCACAATAAAATAGAAAGTACAATAACAAAACAATGTATACATTTATCAATACCATTTAAACAACTAAAAATAATATGGATAAACATTAACATAAAAAGGGAAAGGGAAAGATGGTGAGGTTGAACTGTAAGTTGAATCGAAGTGGAATAGAGTCTGGAAAGGCCTGTCTAAAAAGGAATGTTTTAGCAATTTTTTGAAAGTTCCCAGTGAGGGCACCAGGTGAATTTCGGGAAGGAGAGCATTCCGCAACTGTGGAGCTACCACCGAGAAGACCTGGTTTTTAATCATTGATTTCCAGGCCTCTCTCGGGGTCAGAACCCTCCACCGCCTGGCCTGGGAGGATTTTACAGAAAAAAAATTGTAAATTTGTAATTTGTGAATCAAAATTAATTACCATTTTTACGATTTGTGCCCATCTCTAATCATACCCACAGTCAACCCTAATGGAAAACTACTTAGTAATCCAAACAAACATGATTTAAAAATAAATAAATTTTAAATGTGAATCCTAGCTAGAGCAAATATGCAAGTCTTTCTCTTTGCATTACACCTACATTAAATGGCTGGCAATATAGCTGCATGGCAATATATAATGTACATTAACTTAAGCCTGACTCCTTCCCTAGTACTAAAGTGTTTATTCCAGGAGATATTAGACTTTATTAAGGATTAAGCTTTCCTTTTCCTTTCCTTTTGGCACTATTAGCTCAGTCTTCTTTTTTTAAAATTGCAGTTAAAAATCTCAGTTACAATCACTGCCTTTCTATAGTTAAGACATTTCTAATCCCATGGGTGTTAGATGAAAGAGGATAGGTCTGTTGGGTTGTTGCTCCACCACTTGCATTGCCCCATAGGTGCCCAGGATCACACAAAAACCCCTGATTTGACAAAAGTTTCGAACATTTGTCCTATTCTAAATAATTTTCTTCTCTGACATGAACTTGGACATAAAAAGAGATAATGTGTTGTGCATATCTGTATTTTGTGCTGAGCATATCTGTATTTCTCTCTCTTTTTAAAAATTTGATTTTTTTTTTCCTGGCCTGCTTTTACCCAAAATCATTGTAGCACCTGGTAGAATACCTATGAACTTTTTCCACATTGACAAGTTGCTTTTTGTAGTATCTTTGCTGATGAAGAGATGTAGAGATTTTAAAAGCATTCACATTTTTGTGTCATTTGAATCACAAATATGTCCTTCTAATATAGGTTTTGGATTATTTCTTCATCGTTATCCTACTTACTCGGGTTTTTTAAAATATGGATTTGTAGGAAACGTGGGGGACATTTTCTAGACACATAAAATATAAATCATGCAAAGAAAGAAAGAAAATGTATAGCACTGTAAGTGCCAAATGAATCCTGCTAAAGCTGTTGCTTTTTCAAATGAAGGCAGTATGCTTTTGACACTGGAACAAAGCAAATATGAAACCATGGCTTGTAATTTAGTATAGTTTATATGAATTGTCTTTCCATGTCTTATGGTAAGTGCTTGTTAATGTTAAACATTGAAGAATTCTGCCTTTCATTAAGTTTGTATCTTTTGATTTTAGACACATAACTCACAAGCTAATCAAAATAACTGTTCTCTGGAGATCAGCTGCTATAAACCTTAAAGATGGCCTCACTTTAGACAACAATCTATTCTGTCTCGAAATTCGAACTATTCAGATTGACATAACTCTCCTAAATTGATTCTATTTTGGACTTTTAAGCCTCTGGTGTGAGTCCAACTGTTTCACAAATAACTGTGGAAAACATTTCAGAAAAGACGAAGGAATTTTATTTATTTATTTATTTATTTATTTATTTATTTATTTATTTATTTATTTATTTATTTATTTATTTTATTTATTTATTTGGTTTATATCCCATCCATCTGGTATATTCTACCACTCTGGGTGGCTTACAGATTATCAAAACAATTAAAAAAAATAAAAACATTGGCATACAACAATTTCCTACAATGAAGCTGAAACCACAAAAGAAAAAAGAAAAAAGAGAGAGAATATGTCACCAATCAATAGTCAATTATATTAATTTATCTCCAGCAGTAGATAAGGTACGAATACAACTATTTCAAATTACAGGGACTGAATCTATCACAGTCCTAACAAGAATATGTCAACACACACAGAGAACAGAAGAATAGTCCGCAAAATGGAAATTTTTAATGCACAAGCCAATCTCCCCCAAAATGAGATGGGAACTCCAAAGTGCAATAACTAACTGTAGGACAATCAAATCAATATCCCTTTCAAGTAAAGGGATCTTTAAGATTTTACAACAAAAGCTTCTACAATATATGTAGCAAGAAATGGCAAATGTTCAAGTGGGATTCAAAAAAGGAATAGAAACTAGATATTGTATTGGGAAGTATACAAAATATTAGTTACTAGAGTATATAAAACTACTTTGAAGGAAGTATGTGCTTTATAGATTACTGCAAAATCTCTGAATGTAGATTGTGAAAAAGCCATTGGTTTTTCAAGAAGGAATGAATGTGCCACATTTGATTGTCATTATGTGTTGTTCGTGCTCTGGACAAGAAATTATGGTTAGGCGAAAGTATGAAGAAACAGATTGTATTCATCCACAGTATGGTATTCCCAATTATAGTGAATAGATGTGAAAGCTGGACCTTAAACAAAACTGAGAGGAAAAAATGGTTCATTCAAAATACAGTGGTGCCTCGCATAGCAATTGCTTCGTATAACGATGAAATCACTTTGCGATGAAGATTTTGTGATTGCTTTTGTGATCACTTTCCAATGTTCCCTATGGGGGAATTTTGCTTTGCGATGATCAGTTCCCTGCTTGGGGAACCGATCATCACAAAGCAATGCTTTTTAAACAGCTGATCGGCGCCACAAGCAAGGCTTTTTAAACAGCTGATCGGCGCCGCAAGCAAGGCTTTTTAAACAGCTGATCAGCGCCACACTACTCCCCCAGAGCTCCTGCATAAATAGGGGATAGCGGGAGGGGGAGCGGGGGCGCTCCGGACTGGTGCCTCAGGAGGAGGGAGGGAAGGAAGGGCGAAGGGCCTGGCCCCGATCCCCGCGCGCACCCCTGGGGTGCTGAGCAAGAGAACAGTCGTGGCGGGAGGTGCTGCAAAGGAGGAGGCGCCCGCTGGGGACCGGGATCAGGGTGGCAGCGGCTGGACGGGGGCAGCACACCAGAGACCCCCTCCTCACCCCGTCTGTGCCCCACCAAGGAGACCGGGCATCCGGGGTTGGCTGGCTGGCGGTGGATGGCGCGCCCCTTCCTGCCCCAGGTGGCTGCCTCCGAGCCCTCGCTTGCCAGAGAAAGACCCTCCGGCCCACCCATATGTGCCCCAGGACAGCCCCGCCAAGGAGGCCGGGCATCGTCTGAGGCTGGCTGGCTGGTGGTGCTTTGCCATGATCGGTTCCCTACGTGGGAACCGATCATCGCAAAGCCATGCTTTTTTAACAGTTGATCGGCGGTTTCAAAATGGCCGCCCGCTGTTTTCTGGGATGGATTCCTCACTTAACAGGCAGTGAAAATGGCCGTGCTATGGAGGATCTTCACTGAACGGTGAGTTTGAAGCCCATAGGAACGCATTAATCGCGTTTTAATGCATTTCTATGGGCTTTTTTGTTCCTCATAGTGACGAATCTGTATAGCGATGATTTTTCCGGAACGAATTATCGTCGCTATGCAGGGCACCACTGTATGGTGTTGGAAGAGTACTTTATAGATACCATGAATCATCAAAAAGAACAAGGTTTTAACCTTCTAAATTTCTCAACATTTTAACCCACTTTGTAAGAGAAGTAACTGGTTTATTTGTGTTTCCCCCCTACTAGACATGGCTGCTCTATGTCTTTTGTTGAATAGATATAGCTGTCAACTTTCCCAAGAAAGAGGTTAGTAACAACCTCATACAATTCACTTGTCACATAATACTTTTCTCTTTGATAACTGTAATATTACAGTCAAAACTCTGCTCATGGTCAGAGTTCAAGCTCAGTGGATTCTGGCAGCTGGCTCAAGGTTCACTCAGCCTTCCATTTTTTGAGGTTAGTAAAGTGTGTACCCAGGCAATATGCAGCATGTATAATTAAAATTGCAAACCACCCAGAGATTGCTTTAAGCACTATGTGGCGGTATAGAAACAGCATATTTTTCTTTTAAAAAAAATAATGTTATGGTTTGACCAAATTACCTTTTCAACTGAGTTGAAGAGATTAACTAGAAGAGAATTCTTTTGATTTTTTTTAATAGGTGGAAGTCTTTGTTAAACAACCCTCTTCATTATTCTTATCCAGCTAATGACTTCACTGAAATCTTCCACCAATTTATGTGTTAGCTTCAGAAGCACCCGATTAAAGACTGGGCATTGAGCTAAGACTTTATGTATTACTTTAGGTAGCTACTGCATCTTCCTAAATCACCTGTAGTATTGAATGATGACTATACATACTGCTGATAGGGAAGGGGGAAAAAGAACCCTCTATGATTTGGCGGCTATTCCTCATGATGAATTTTTATAGTATTCACACTCCACATAAAAGATAAATTAATCACTTAAATAGCAACCTTCATGTGAACATCTCAGAATATTTTAGCAAAGTTAAAAATCATATAAAACTTCAGCTTGAAACAAGCAATAAGAAAAGTAAGTGTTCAAGGCTCATAAAAGTCAAAGAAAGTAGGCCTGAATTAGAACAAATTTTGGATTTGCTGACTGGCAGAAAATTTTAGTTTGTATGAGATAATCATGAAAGATGAATTACACTGTGAGAATGGCACGAGACTTTGAGATTTCACTAAAGCTTTAATGAAACAGGAAATTCGGAACCATCATGTTCCTGTCCTTATCATCACTACAGCTTTTTCTGCCAGGTAATTAACTGAAAATAAAAATAAAAATATACTTAAGATGGGGATGTCAGTCATAAAATTAGCCTGGGTTAGAGCGTGGGAAATGATTGTCAAATGCCAAAATGTATGTATAGAACTCAGAAATGTAGACCTAGTCCAATCCTGTGTCAGTACAGGAATCAACAGCTGACATATGCCTGACAAATACCTATCCACCTTCTTAACATCCTCAAATGGAGGAGAAATGACCAACTTTTGAGGAAGTCAGTTTCACTCATAACAGTTCTTACCATCATCTATTTTCTTGGAATCTCTTTCTTGTTATTCAATTCCACTGGTTTGGTCCTACTGGAATTTTTAGCATGTATATATTACTGAAACAGCGATGTCTACGTTGGCTTGGTCTTGTCGTGAGAATGGCTGACGGATTCCAAAACATCTCCAGTATGGAGAATTAGTGCAGGGAAAGCTCCCCAGAGGGAGACCACAGCTGCGATACAAGGATATCTGCAAGCGGGATCTGAAGGCCTTAGGAATGGACCTCAACAAATGGGAAACCATAACATCTGAGCGTTCAGCCTGGAGGCAGGCGTTGCATCACAGCCTATCCCATTTTGAAGAGACCCTTGTCCAGCAGGCTGAGGCAAAGAGGCAGTCACGAAAGCAGCAAAATCAGGGAACTAGGCGGGATACAGATTGTATTTGTCCTCAGTGTGGAAGGGATTGTCACTCTCGAATTGGGCTTCTCAGCCACACTAGACACTGTTCCAAGTCCTCCATACACAGCATGTTACCATAGTCTTTTGAGGCTGAAGGATGCCTAATCTAATCTAAATAATCTAAATGGAGCTAAAGCAAACTTGTTCCGTCTGCCATGGGAGACACTTTCAAATATCTGAAGGCCACTACCAGCTTACCTGTTAAGCTTCTTTGCCCCTAAACTAGTCAAATTACTCCATTGTTTATCACACGGCTTGGTTTCAATGTGCATTGCCCTTTTGGTCAGCCTACTCTGCACACCTTTAAAGCTTGTGGATTATGTGGGTTAAAGTTTTGGTGCCGAGAACAGGACACAGCACTTCAGGTAAGGTCTAACCAAAGCAGAATACAGTGGTACCATTACTATCATAATCAGAGCACTGTACCTCTGTCAGTGACGCCTAGAATCACAGGATAACAGTTGAGGAAGAAAAGCCTCATAATTACATAAATATGTACTCTGTTTCCCATACGTGCATTTTTTCCTGTACTGATGCTTTGCTGACCATCTTATTAACAATGCAGAACACTGCTAATATTACAGTGGTGCCTCACTTTATGAGCGCTCTGTTTGACGATGAAATCACATTACGTTGAAGAATTTGCAGTCGCAAAATGATGTTCCCTATGGGGGAATTTCGCTTTGCGATGATCAGTTTTCTGTTACGGTAACCGATCATCGCAAAGCGACGATTTTCAGCCAGCTGATCGGCGGTTTCAAAATGGCCGCCGGGTGAAAAACATGGCCGCCTGCTGTTTTCTGGCACAGATTCCTCGCTGCACGGGCAGCGAAAATGGCTGCACTATGGAGAATCTTCACTGGAAGGTGAGTTTTAAGCCCATAGGAACGCATTAATTGGGTTTTAATGCATTTCTATGGGCTTTTTAAAATCGCATGATGCCATTTTTGTTTGACAGCGATTTTTGCAGAACGAATTAACATCGTCATGCGAGGCACAACTGTACTGATATATCTCACAAGAGAGATAGTGAAAACATTGCTCACCACTGCCACTGAAGGTTAAGGTTCAAGGGAGTTTGTAGCCCACTGGACAATAACTGGATTAAATTAAAATGCTGCAGGTCTGATACTAACTGACAGCAGCTGAACTTTGTCACCAGACTAGCTCTTCTATTGTATTAAAAAGATGAGGCCCTTTGTCTTTTAATGACAAAAACAGACTCCTTTTTCCAAGCCCATCTGTCTCCCTTAGTGACAACCCAATAGCAAATGGGTGTGTTTTAAAAGCCAGCAATAGTATAAAAACCTCTGCTACTGTCCAAGAAGACTCAAGATATTTTTTGTCTATTGGCTTTTTGTGTCTCTGTGTGACAAATTATTCCAGATAGTTTTATTCTTTTGTGCCTTGATAATTCAGAGGCATACTTTTCTATTAGGGGAAGATTTTTATCTCCAAACCAGTTTCCAGATGAATAGTTTCACTTGTGTTGTGCTGTAGCTGGAAGGCTATATGTTAACCTGAAATGTTGATAATTCCAAGAGATGAATTTAAAACAACACCAGGTTTCATCATAGCCTTAAGCTCCTATTTGTCACTCATACCCTTAGAAGATTGAATGCTATTATATTTCATTTTATTTGAACTGTACCTGATCCATGAGTGACTGCAGAAGCCAATGCAGAACTGGGTGCTACAGTCACATTGCACTGACACTGGAAGGCAACTAAAAACATCAGCCTGCTGTGGCAGTATTGCTCATGAGCCAGAAATAGTAGTGCCCCCTGAAGCGTTCTCTCAGCATGAATCCAAATAGATAATGGTGTTCCCCACCCACCTGAGTCAAGGTACATAGCATCAAAGCCAGCCAAGTTATTTTGGCATATGAAACGGGAAAATCTATCTCTTCCTTCACAACAGTAAAACAAGAAATTTTAAAAACCTTGACATTTTGCCACAAGCATCTAAATCTGCTTACAATTTATTGCAAATAGCTATTGGAGCCCTCATGAACAGAAAGTAATAAATAAATGCTTTTAGTTAGTTAGTTAGTTAGTTAGTTAGTTAGTTAGTTAGTTAGTTAGTTAGTTAGTTAGTTAGTTAGTTAGTTAGTTAGTTAGTTAGTTAGCTTTCTTATTCATTTATCTGAAAGAATTGATGCTTTTGAACTGTGGTGCTGGAGGAGACTCTTGAGAGTCCCCTGGACTGTAAGGAGATCAAACCTATCTGTTCTGAAGGAAATCAAAACTGAGTGCTCACTGGAAGGGCAGATCCTGAAGCTGAGGCTCCAATACTTTGGCCATCTCATGAGAAGACCCCCTGGAAAAGACCCTGGTGTTGGGAAAGTGTGAGGGCAAGAGGAGAAGGGGACGACAGAAGATGAGATGGTTGGACAGTGTCACTGAAGCCACCAGCATGAATTTGACCCAACTCCAGGAGGCAGTGGAAGACAGGAGGACTTGGCGTGCTCTGGTCCATGGGGTCACAAAGAATCGGACACGACTTAATGACTAAACAACAACAGAGAAGTCCAAAGGCAGCATTAGAATGGCAAAAGGTCACACCTTAATGAATCTTAATTAATTTTGCAGCAGCTCCAGCCTGACCGGAGTCAAATTCACCTCTCATTCCCTGCCCCCCCTTTTTTCCTGGAATTCAGTGGGAACATTTGTAGGTTTTTTCCAGTTATACATTTTCAGGAGAAGCAAAGAATCCATGTAGAATCTAAATGCTTCACACAAACTTAAAAAGTGTATTGAGTTGCACCAAGAAAAGGTAGAGTGGTTTTAGCTTCATAGAGATATTTCAAAAATTGTCTGCAAAAAGGGATTTCAGAGTTGTAGGGCAAGTCTTCTAAAAGCAATGAACTACAAGCCATTAACACACAGAGTGTAGCAATCCTCTGGTGTTTCTCTCAAACAGACCATCAATTTCAGAAGAACTTTAGGATTTTGAGCGCTGTGTTGGAGATGAAAGAAGCAGGTCTCAAAACACTGACAACGAAATCCTAGTTCTCTTGACTTCTGCAGCACTTCAGTATCTCGCCAAGAAACTTCAAGTCTGTATTTAAATCACACACCAGTTTCTAGTTTAACCCTTTAATTACCCTACTCAAATGTGCAACTCTGTACATTCCTGATGTGTACAGTTTGAATATCCTGTCTGGAAGATCTAGGGATCTCATATAGGTGGCAGTCTGGGATTTCTGCCATGATCTTGTGACATCCTTTTCATGGTTCCTATGTAGTGAAAGTTCAGAAAATGAAAGAGGAGAATAATGTTGTTTCTTTCAATAGGAGAGTAAATGCTGCATAGACACGTGGGCTGCTTCTCCTACAATGTTGTTGTTATATGCCATCAAGTCACTTCCAACTTATGGTGACCCTATGAATGGGGCATCTCCAAAGTGTTCTGTCTTCTGTTGCCCTGCTCAGTCTTGTAGGCTCAAGCCTGTGGTTCCTTTAGGGCAGTAGTCCCCAACCTTGGGACTCCAGATGTTCTTTGACTTGCACTCCCAGAAATCCTGGCCAGCAGAGGTGGTGGTGAAGGCTTCTGGGAGTTCTAGTCCAAGAACGTCTGGAGGCCCAAGGTTGGGGACCACTGCTTTAGGGAACCAGTTCATCTTGTATTTAGTCTTCCTTTTTACCTGCTGCCTTTCCCAGCATCATTGTCTTTTCCAGAGAACCCTGCCTTCTCATGATATGCTAAAAGTAGGACAGCTTCAGTTTCATCATTTTTTCCTCCAGAGATGGCTCAGGCTTGATTTGATCTAGGTTCCATTTGTTTGTCTTTGTGGCAACGCAGGGTCTCCACAAAGCTCTGCTTCAGCACCATCTTTTGAACAGATCAAATTTCCCCCTATCAGTTTTCTTAAATGTCCAACTGTCACACTCACACATGGTTATTATAAGTATGTTAGTGTGGATAATTTTGGTATTCATCTCCAGTGACACATCCTTACAATTGATGAGCTTTCCTAGTTTCTTCCTTGCTGCCCTTCTGAATGAGTTCTACAATAAAGTGGGGAAAATAATTAGAAACAACACATAACCTTTTACTAAGGAAGTTACATTCAAGATAGAAAAGCTTAAACCCTGATTCGAAGTAGACAACTACATGTTGTAGGAAGCATACAGGATGGGTCAACACCATGCACAACAACCAGCAGACACCATGTGTTTTTCGGGTTCTAAAAAGCAGACCATGTCTGCTCTTTAGAAATAAGAGAACATGACGCTGATAGACTGAAAATATCAGTCAAAGGGTCAAAATTCTGAGGATAACTTATAAGAAAAAAAGTAACTTACATTGTAGAGTTTTGCTATGTAATGATTTGCATGGAGCAGTGACCACTGTTTTGGACCTTGAGGGCAATCCAGGTTGAAGCCTTTACTGATCTGGCTGACCTTGGGCTACTTGTATATTTTTCGTTTGTCTGACTCAAAGACAAACATATATGCTACATTGAGCTCAGCAAAGGAAAGGTGGGATAGAAATGTAACTGAGATAGTCAGTTGTTCCTCTTCATGTTGTACCTGGTGGCATAGCTTGTGTCCTGCTGTACTGGCTGGTTTCATAGTGGTGGAAGTATTTTTTGAACCAGTCTGTAGGAAAAAGCCTCCAAGTCACCCCAGGGTTGCACCACCAGTGTGGGCTTGGTGCAACAAAAGGCCTCAGGAGAGAATTCACACTTCTGCTGGGCTCAGTGTGTGGCTGGATATGACACCAACCAGTAGAGCAGCACACAAGCTATGCGTCACTCTCCACAACAGACAACATGAGGAGGAATCACCGCTACCTTCCTACGTATCATTTGATTTCCCTATAGTATGTAACTGTTTGCTAATTGCCTGGGTGTTTCAAGCTATTCTTACACTTTTCCCCAACACTTCCCCGATGTTATAGCCCACCACCTTTGAAGCTGGAAAGGACTCTATGGATCTTTGTAATATCCAAAGCACTCAGCTTGATTTCTTTTTTCACTTCTCCATTCAATTTCCTGTTTTCAATTTTAGGTCTTGGTTCAAGTGACAGGGATATTATCTAGCAACTTGTCATGGTTTAGAATTTACCCTTTCACAAGAAAGGTGTCCCTAGGAAGTCTCGGAGCCAGAGGAGTAGAAAGGAAACTTTTAATTGAAGTCCAAGGCTGGTGACAACATCAACTTTATATGTGCAGAGCTGCATGAACAGGATTCTGACCACTGACAATAAAAATTAGTACTCTTGGCTTTGGTCTTGCCTGAAGGCAAAAAAATTCTTGGCAAGGTGAACATTTCTGAGCAAGGTGTCTTGCTGAGTTGAGACAACCTAAATTCACAATAATGAACAATTTAAGAAACATTATTTACCATTCTGGCCTTTGATATACTAGGAGTGAGAGAATTACTGATTCATATCTCTTGGAGTGTGGTGCTTGTAGCTGTGCTTATTAGCACTTGCTAATGGCTATTGCTGTCTGCGGGTTTCTGGGAGTTGTAGTTAAAAACATGGCACCTTTCCCAAGCTCAATTTATGTTGTGCTCTGGCACATAACATGGTTCCAGGGTAGCATATTCTTATTTTTCCCCTAAGACTGTGGGTTTTTGCTGGCCAAAGACAAAGAGAAATGAGCCAGGTGCAATGGCTGTGTTATGTGTGAAGTCCTAAAAGTGTTTAATAAAGAATATCTTGTATGTCAATAGCCAAATGATTCCCTGAAGCCAGTCTTTGGGTGGGGGAAAAGACAGCATTGCAGAACTAGGGGAAGTGACATTGCATAATGCTATGCTGTTGTGCAGAAGTCTACATTTCAAGTGACAATTTATCACAGATGGAAATGTTTTCCAAACATCTAAGTACCAAAAATGTAGGGCTTATTGATCATAAAGTTGATTAATGGCTTAATATGTTATTGCAGAAAGCTAATATATCTTGCAAATGACATTTGTACAGGCTGTCTGTCCCTATTTTGGTGACTCCATTTGTGCTTACAATTTGCCTTTAGATGCAATAGTTCCAATGATAAAGTGCCTTACAAGTCTGTACTGGACTTGCTTCCAGAACAGATAACAACCAAATATACTTTAGTCAATGCTCTGGGAAGACTTAAACAGCTTGTGTATATATGCTGTCTCCCACTTTCAGTGAAGTGTTTATGGACATCTTGAGTTCCGTTATTTGTAAACAGGCTGGGCACATATGTTCATGCTTAAATCAGGAAAGGGGGGGGGTGGATAATTCTGTCCCACCATGAATGAAAAGTGAAGATACCCTTTAATTCAAAATTTATGCAAACCCACTTATGCAAATTCATTTCAAACTGAGATATTTCACCATGACTAAGTAGGGTTAGGTTGACATATTACTCTTTTACTGGGCTAATTTCACATAGTGAATATTGCTTATCAATTTGTCCCAGGTTGTTCGTTCGTTTAGTCGTTTAGTCGTGTCCGACTCTTCGTGACCCCATGGACCAGAGCACGCCAGGCCCTCCTATCTTCCACTCCCTCCCGGAGTTGGGTCAAATTCATGTTGGTTGCTTCGCAGACACTGTCCAGCCATCTCATCCTCGGTCATCCCCTTCTCCTCTTGCCATCACACTTTCCTAACATCAAGGTTTTTTCCAAGGAGTCTTCTCTTCTCATGAGATGGCCAAAGTACTGGAGCCTCAGCTTCAGGATCTGTCCTTCCAGTGAGCACTCAGGCTTGATTTCCTTTAGAATTGATAGGTTTGTTTTCCTTGCAGTCCAGGGGATTCTCAAGAGCCTCCTCTGGCACCACAATTCAAAGTCCCAGGTAGGAGAAGCTAATGTGCACCAAATAATGCAGCCTATTAACACACTTTTTTCCATTCAAGTGAAATGCTAGCCATTAGTAGTTTAGTTTATGCATTCACTTCTACATTTTGTGTGCCAAGCTTGCCTAGTGTCATGTCTCTCTTTCTGATGTCCATGCATTTGGTACGACATCTGAAAAATGACACCTATGAATCAAGCACTAACATATGGATGTCAAGCACTAACATATGGATGTTAGACACAACTGGGAAATGATCATATGAGCACAGTTCCTGATCATGTAGAAAGCACAGAATCATAGAACAATTGCTTTAGAAGGGGCCTATATGGCCATCATAAGGGACGTGGTGGCGCTGCGGGCTAAACCTCAGAAGCCTGTGCTGCAGGGTCAGAAGACCAAGCAGTCATAAGATCGAATCCATGTGACGGAGTGAGCGCCCGTCGCTTGTCCCAGCTCCCGCCAACCTAGTGGTTCGAAAGCATGCAAATGCAAGTAGATAAATAGGGACCACCTCGGTGGGAAGGTAACAGCGTTCCATGTCTAAGTCGCACTGTCCATTGTGATGATTTGTGTTTTTGTGTTTTTGTGTTTTTTGTGTTTTCGTGACCACGGAAGATTGTCTTTGGACAAATGCTGGCTCTATGGCTTGGAAACGGGGATGAGCACTGCCCCCTAGAGTCGAACACGACTGGACAAAAATTGTCAAGGGGAACCTTTACCTTTACCTTTACCTTATATGGCCATCAAGTCCAACCCCCTGCTCAATTTAGGAATCCAAATCAAGGTATTTCTGACTGATGGTTGTCTAATTTTCTCTTGAATGTCTTCAGTGTTGTAACACTCACACTTGGTAATTGGTTCCATTGTTGTACTGCTCTAACAGGACATTTTTCCTGTTATTCAAATAAATTCTGGCTTCCTGTAATCTGAGCACATTATTATATGTCCTGCACTTTGGGATGTCTGAGACCTGATTCTGCCCCTCATCTGTATGAAAATCTTTCATAATTCCTCTCAGTTTTCTCTTTTCAAGACTAAACATGCACAATTCTTTCAGCCTTTCTTCACAGGCTCCTCATCCTTGTTGCCCTCCTTTAAACATATTGTTGTCATCCTTCTTAAAGTGTGGTGTCCAGAACTGGGCACAGTACTCAAGATAAAGCCTAACCCGTACTGAATAGAGGGGAACTAGTACTTTTGTGGGATTTGGAGACTATACTTCTGTTAATGTAGGCTAAAATAGCATTTGCTTCTTTTGAAGCTATATCACACAGTTGGCTCATGTTAAGCTTGTGGTCTACAATTGTTCCAATATCCTTCTCACATGTAGTATTATTGTACATTTGGTTTCTTTTTCTCTCGTGTAGAGCACTTATCCTTGTTAACATTTAGTCTATTGTGTTCAATAGACTTGATAGGCCTGAGCCTATCAAGATCTTTTTGAATTTTGTTTCAAACTTCCAGGGTAACCATTGTGGTTATGAACTAGAAACTAAGGAGGCAGTATCTGTCAAAAATCTTGGGTAGTTACTTAGCCTAGCAGTAGAATTTATTTGTGCAGAGAGCCCATTCTGTGGCCTTTCAAAGCTTGTGTTGATTTTAGGAACATTTTTTAGATTTTCCAATTTGTGAAGCATCTTCAAGCCCTCAACTATAAATCAAATAACACCCATGCTATTTGTGGAGTCAAAATGTTGCTTTACTTCCAATTAGTCACCTTGTTGACAACTTATATTTTAAACTTCATACAGAGTTGTGTTATTATGTTGCAATGCATGCTAATCTAAAATTGTGATACTTAGGCCTTTGTTTTGCACAAAATACCCATCTATATTCTTTTTAGACTGGAGTAGATTAATGTCAAGAGACTCTCTGGTTTTTATATGTGACAGTCTTGTTTCAAGGAGCTTACTTGAGTGAAACATTTTACTTCAACCCAACCAAAGAACTCACACTTCTATGGAAAAAATGTTCACCATATAGAGGTTGCTCTACTAGTTTCCAATGGCAGTTCTGTGTGTATGTTTTTTTTAAATAGTATGCCTGCTAATTATCAGTTGAAATACACTAATAAGTCTACCTTATAACTGGACACACAGATCTCCATGTGAACCAAAGCCCTCTAGTCTCAAGGCCATGTTCAATGTGGAGATTGGCATGGCTATTGAGGTGATCATGTGCATGCCACCAAGACAAGGCTGTGTGGCATGGCTCCACTTTCCTCTTGCCATGTTGAGGTAGGCTGTTAAAGAATAACAGGACTAGAATACATCTGTATGCTTTTATATCTTCATTAATTTTTGCCTTACTTGTGCCTACTGTACTATGCTTTCAATTAAATCCTTTTGTTACAAAATATCTATATTATTTTAAAGGAATTTTTACTATTTTAAAGACTCCGATTCATACCCTGAAATTTCTTTAAATGTATTTTCATTTCCCTGAAGTTATACTCGTTAAACCCAGTAATGAATGGGTACTGTGAGATATGTAGAAACTCAGTACATTCTAAGTTCCGGTTCAGTGCTATGTTAATATGGAGGCACACAACATTTTCCCCATTACAGGGGATAGCTGTCTCCCATCATTAATGTGTGGAGAATCCTCAAATATCCACTTGCTAAAATGGCACCAAAAATGTCAATTTGAGGATTAAGAATAACGTTCACCTTAGATGAAGTATTACGTATATTGAGGAATGCAACTATCCATTGATGGAAAAAAAAAAGAAGGAGGAAAGAGAGCATTTTGGACCATGGGGATCATCCATGCATTTATTTAAATAGAGGTTATTTGAAAATAAAACTCTATTTCCACAGCACACAGCACATGTTATATATATTACTTAATGAAACCGATTTGGTGAATGAGATTGCTTTACGCATTGGTTTCACTTGTGGAATTATAGAATCATGAGTAGGAAAAGAAGATATAGCTGTCTTACACTAATGCCCTACTCTTTACAAACACATGCTGTGTTTGATTTCGGATTATTTTTTTAAAAAATTTGCTTATTAGTAAGAAGCTTTGCAGAAAAATCCTGCACTAGTTTTAAATCTGTCAAAAACTTTAAAGGAAAGCTAAATAGAATTAGTCTGCTCAGCTGAACAGGATCTTTATTCTTCTGCATATATCTAGCACGGTATCTTGAAGTGTTTAAGGATAATTTGGCTGAGGGTGGGCGGACTGTAGGGAGTCACAGTGATGAGAAATGTTTCCAACATTTCCAGGTGTATTTTTACATCTGCTGATTTAATGGGCAAATAATAAATGTATAAGCCATCATATTCAATATTGTTGCAAGTAGTTTCACAATCATACTGGCAGTTTGATAACAAAGCTGTCTTGAGAGAAATAGCAATTAGTCTTGTTTAAAAAAAAAGTATAGAGTATTAATGGGACATCTGTGACTCTTGACTACAGCAGCAGTCTTTTTCGTTTAATCACCTCTCAACGCCAAGGGGGTGTGTGTATAAGAAGATCTAGCCCCCTTACTGCTGGGAGCTATTTTCTCCAGCCACCTGCTAAAGCATTCAACTCCTCCAATCAAGGCCTGAGCTAGTAGGAAAAGGGAGGGAGGTTAATGTAAAGCTGAGAATTAAAAAAAAATTGGAGCTATTGTATCAACTCTTTCCCAAGTTCTGGAACAGCTTTGAATGGCACCTTGGTGGCTTCAAGAAAGCTATTGAATGGTGGTTTCAGCAATGAGTCATCACAGACTGAAATCTTATACAATCGCCAGCAGCTTCACTTCATCCTGTTTTTTTTAAAAACCAGTCCTGCCCTGGACTAAGTATATGAAGAATATCCTCTACATTCCTCATCGACATCAGTTTAGAGTCCCTATATCATTGAAGATTCCCTCTTTTCCCCCAAAAAATCAGGTTCGTGCTCATTTTCAGAGGTTCAATAGTAACAGACTGTCTCTTCTTCAGACTGTCCTTCTTTATATGAGGAGAACAATAGGAAGGGGGGCTTGAACCGTGTCACCTCACACTTTCTAACCAACTCTTTATTTGAATGCCTGAATAGGACAGTAGTCTCTGAGACTCCATTGAAGATTCTATGCAAATATAAATATTTCGACTAAGCCAAGCTTCTGGATGCCATCTCCTCTGTTTCTGTGGCTGTAGAGGTGATAAAGTGATGGTGTTGAGTAGTAAAGTGGTAAATTTGGAAGTGTAGCTCCCATAATGACAATCCCCATAGCCAGCACCCCTTATAAGGAGAGTCCAAAAATGCATGCAGGTGGATCGGTACATTATCCACAAACAGGGAGCAGGTCTTCTATTAATGGCTGTTAATTACCCATTTGAGACGAAACCAGCCTCAGATCTTTACAGTACATCAGAGATAGCTTGCCAATACTGTTACTAGAAGAATTCACTCCTCTTCTGGCTACTGTGAAGACTTCAGTTAGGCGTAGAGAGAAAGGGAAAGCCTGAGGGGGTGGCAGATGAC
Organism: Pogona vitticeps; assembly: GCF_051106095.1. NCBI lineage: Eukaryota > Metazoa > Chordata > Lepidosauria > Squamata > Agamidae > Pogona > Pogona vitticeps. The sequence goes on along the minus strand of NC_135786.1, from coordinate 222,327,323 downwards.
ATCACAGTCCCTGCTTGTCAGGAACTAATGCGACATGTTAATTCCTGACTACATGGACATTCATCCTGCTGTTTGGTCCAGTTTGGGGATGAACTGGTTCATTCCTTTTGTGAGCAACCAAACTATATAAGTGCCAGCATGAACCAGCCCAACCCCAGAGCAATCATATCCACAACTTCTTGGTTCCCTGTCAGAGGCTACTGTTTTTTTAGAAGCAGGTAAGGTTGCTTCATTTTGGTTCAATTCCACTGGGTGTGATTGCTGGTATCCAACAAAGGGTTAGAAAGAAGTGGCTGTCTTTCTACCCCTTTGGAGAAGCCTAACTATCTTAACAAACTTGCCTCTTATTCTCTCCCTTTCCCTCCAAAGGAGAGCTGAGTGGCCATTTTCTGTTTCTCGAGATCACTAACTGGCTTCTCCAAAGGGACAGCCAGCAGCTTAATGATCATGAAAAAAACTTTCCATTTAAAGGAAAAGAAGATCTGAATTGTGCTGAACAGGGTCACTTGAGGTGCACTGTGGTTTCCTGACCTGAAACCACCTGATTCCCTGCATATAGATGGAAGGATCACATCACGCACCTTCATGCAGCCTTGACCAAACCTTAAGTGACCTTATTTAGCCCAGTCCAGCCCACTCCAATTTGACCATTTAGTCAAGCTCGTAGTCAAGATTTAAGATAATCCCCACGGATTTTAATGGGAACCAATTTAAATAACCTAATCTGGATCCAAATCAACATGCTTAACTCCCACATTCAATTAATGTTAACAAATTAAAGAGATGGAAGCACAGCCATTTCCAAAGGGAGAGCCATGCTAGACTGTTGCAATGGAAATAATGAAGAGTTTCCTGGCACTTATAAATTGATAGATTTATTATGGCATAATTTTTGCAGAACTACAGATGTGTTGTATGCAACTGGTAGGGACTTGCCATACATATGAGAAACAGACTAATAAATTCTTCTCTCTGAAAAGACAACTGCGTGTGCATGTGTTCTGTGCGTAGGTGGCCTGGGGTCTGGGAAAAGAGGAGACATCTCATCCCAAATTCCTTCTTGGACCATGAATGGTCTACCTGTCTGTTTTTGTCTCTCCCCCCCTCTTCTCCATCTGTGTGCCTATATCTGCGTTCAATTTTTACAGCACCAGACCAGTTTTTTACATGCTGTAGTTAATTACTCTAACCGTACTGTGGCGTTTACCCATGGCCCCTGCTTGTTTCATGAAACACTGAGTTCACACAAGTATCCCAAAATGACCTTTAATACACTGCCACCGGTTGATATCAACCTATATTTCCTATGAAAGACAGAGGTGCATTCAGTACTGAACTTTTAAACAGAAATAGGTTTATTGATTACAAGTTGTTTTATGACTAGTTCTTAAGCACATTCTTAAAGTTACACAAAGCTTCAGTATTTTACTTTAACCTCCTCTGTCTTAATTAATACAGGTCACACTCTGACTAATCACTCCTTAAACACTCTCTCTGCCTCAACCCCCTTAAACCCTTTTCTCTTCTCTGTCTCTTTGACTGAACTAACTAAACTCTGACTCACCCCTCCCTTCTAGTTTCTCTGGTTCCGCCTCCTAACAGCTCTCATTGGTACATGCCAGTAATCTTCTACCTGAGCCAAAGCAGGGTGATCGCTACACATACACTTATTCTAGTCATTGGCAAAGGAGAAATATTGATGTGTTATTTCAAAACAATTTAGTTTTTGCCTTCTTCAGCTGCTCTGCATCAAAATATGTTGGGTATAGCAATCTTGGATTCAGAGCAGATGAAAGAAGAGGATGAAATATTTTGAAATAACACTTCAATATTCCTTGTTTGTTAATCACTTTAATAAATTTATATAGCTCCAATCACATCACTGTGTATGCAGCTATTATCTCTATATCCTCTCTCTCTCTCTCCTTCCCTTTTTCTATGTTTCCCAGTGTCCATCTGTTAGAACAAGAAATGGTTAATAGGCTATTGAAATCTTAATTGACAGGAGTGCTGTTTTTAGCTGACCTTGTTGGAATAGAACAGTTTGCAGTATTTTAAAAGCAGAAGTCAAGAGAGAAACACATTCTTTTCATGAGATCTTGGTTTACAAACATTATTCTAAAGCCTCATTTGAGTATTTGTTTGGAAGGCCACATTAAAAACAGTCTTGTGACATTTCTGCAGATTTACATCCATCAGTTTCATGGATATGATGGCTGTCTAAAGTGTGGCTAGCAGAAATACTGCCCTTAATAGTGTAATATTCTTAGCCACAAACCGACATATGGAGATTAGAAGACTATCAACTTCAGACAGAATAAATTGGTCTAAACTATCTGTTCCAGGTTTAATTTGGGTAGTATGGGCTATTCTGGTTTCTTAGATTTTCTTGATCAAATATTTAGCTTACTGTTGTACTGAATTTTTTAAAAAACAACAGCTGGTAGTTTAAAATTAGAGTTAGCTCATGGTGGCTTAAATGGAACCACCAGCAACTGTGGATGAGCAAGAATAACAGCAGCTAGGTTTGCAGACAACCACAGCAGTGAGCAACCATCTAGCCAACAGGAAATACCACTGCAGTTGTGGTGATGGATATCAGTCTCGTGGGCAAAATACAGGAAGCACAATCTATCATCTCTTGCAATCCAGTGTCTGCATTGAATCGTGGTTTATTGCAGCTCGGGGGGCGGTGGTTATTCCTGGACTCATCCTGCATGAACCTGTAAAATACATAAGGGATAATCTAAAGTAGGTGTGTATAAGAATAGGAGACCTGGGGAGCTTCATAGACCTCTTTTATATGGGAACTAAAAGCAAAAACAATGGGTGACTTATGAAGCACTTGGGAGGTTATCATGTATGTCAATGGCCTCATTGGGCTTCATAAGCTACAAGCTGTACAGAACAGAGCTAAATAGATATTGAGATAACCACCTGCATGGAGGCATTCAAGAGAAGATTGGACAACCACTTGTCAGATCTGCTTGGACTTTGATTCCTCCATTGAACAGGGGGTTGGACTTGATGGCCTTACAGGTCCCTTCCAACTTCATTGTTCTATGATTCCATGATTCTATGAAAATGTAACTTTTGTGAGACTAAAGTTTATTTGTTCCCAGACAAATTTCCAAATAGAGATGCACGTGAGTAATTCAAACAAACGACCTGTTTCAAAGAATTAGGTAAAAGCTATTTCTTGATCATAGATAGTTGGCTGTTCGAAAAACTCTTTTTAATTGGACTAATAACAATTAATCCACTCACAGCGTGCCACTAAAGGGTGCAATTTAATTAGGGATGACTTGGGCTTTTTAATTTTCTATCCAAACCCATTGATTTGAAGAATTTTAAATTCTTATAATAATCCTGCTCTGACAGTATATATTTGTTCAAAATTTATCTGGTAGTCAGTCTGTCCCAGAAATCATTTGTACTGAATGGAATGTTTATATCAAGTTGGGTTTGTTCTCTTGCTATCGCATAAAGCTCCTGTCTCCTTCTTTCTATAATTGTTTCCAGACAAGGCAAAATTATTTTCCTATTTTCCCATTGTCAAGTTGAAAAAGGTATTTTTTTAAAAAAAAAAAACTGGCTGGATAGCTCAGTGAGTTAGGTATCTGTCTGGAAAGCCAGAGATTGTTGGTTCAATTTCTCACTGTACTTCCCAGGAGAGCCAGTTTGTGTGGCCTTGGGCAAACTGCACAGTCTCAGAATGCCCCCAGAAAAAAAGGAATAGTAAACCACTACTGAGTACTATTTACCAAGGGAACCCTAAAAAGGGCTGCCACACAACTATTATATTCTATTTTTGGTGCAGAGCAAAGTGTTGAGACATCTTCCAAATCTCATCCCTTCCATGGAAAAGGAAAAGGGATCACTCTGTATGCTTCTTGGTTAAAGGAAGCACTACTACTACTACTACTACTACTACTACTACTACTACTACTACTACTACTACTACTACCACCACCACCACCACCACCACCACCACCACCACCACTGCCGCCGCCGCCACCACCACCACCACCACCACTTACTAAATAAATAAATAAATAAATAAATAAATAAATAAATAAATAAATAAATAAATAAATAAATAAATAAATAAATAATCAATCTTAACTACAGTCATAGCTTTGTTTTTTTACAAAGTGATTTACAACCCTGGGTCCCCAGTAGAGTTGGGAATGAACCAAACTACAAACGAAAAACCCAATGAATTGGGCTGGTTCATGGTTTGGTTCAAACATCCCCCCCCCTCAGTGCTTCATTTTGCTTCAGCAAAACAGATGCTCACCTTCCCACTCCGCCGTTTGCCTTCCTACCTGGTCCTGTCACCATGGCTGCCACTTCCAATGCTGCTGCCATCATCAGAGACAGTGGGGCAATTCCAGGAACTGGGCCTGCTGAACATGTGCCCGCGGCCCAGCTGATCAAGGCAATCAGCTGCGGATCAGGCACATGTGCAAAGACAGTGCCTGGGCTCCTTGCAGGGAAGCTGGTCATTGCCTTCTGTGCATGCGCCCACCTCCCAGCTGATTTAGATGGCAGCTGCAGTGGCAGTGGTGTGATGGTGGCAGCAGTAGCGTAGCACTGGGGCAACAGTAGTGGCAATATGTTGGTGGCGGCAACAGGAGCATGCAGTCCCCTGACCAGGCACAAACCCAAAAGTGAACTTCAACCCAGTTGAGTTTTCTGGTTGGTTCATGCTGGTTTGTGCCTAACCATGAACCACGAACAATCACGAACCACCATTTTCAGGTTTGTGACCATCTCTAGTTCCCAGATGTTCTTAGACTGCAATTCCCAGAAGCCTTCACCACTAGCTGTGCTGGCCATGATTTCTAGGAGTTGTCCAAGAACATCTGGGGACTCAACTTTGGGAACCACTGTTTTAGACAGACAGTGTGGAACGACATCTCCAAACATCCATATTGAAAGAGCAAGAAAAGGAGAAGGAAAGAAAGGAGGCTTACAAAGGAACAACAGGGATTCCAGGACTTTGAGCCATGGGGGAAAACCACTCTAAGTTATACCAGTTTTAGAGCATGTTCCTCTCTGGCACCAGGCATTAAAAGCAGAACACAAAACTGTAATTGTCCAATAAAAGGCACTGCCAACAAGTGAATACTTATACATACACCAGGATTGAGAAGGAACTCTGTAGACAGACTTTAACATTACCAATAAATTATCTCGTGAATTAGAGGTAAGAACCTCTGGCCCATGGATCACATGTAGTTGGATGGGCTTCGCACCTGCACTGCAAACATCTTCTGCTCTTATCCAATCAGTGGTTAGTGATAAAAAGCTATATATAATTAGCAATAATCAGTGATAAGAGGCTGTTTAAAGCCTAGGGATGGCACTCAGCTCTGGTGTGAAGCCTGAAAAGCTTTTGAAAGGAACTGAGGTCATAGTCTACTGGTGGAAACAGTATGTGGTGAGTTGGGTGGGAATCTTGTTTCTATAGCCAAGGGCTGTAGCATTCTGTTCGCTTGCTAGCTAGTTATACTCATGAGAAATCTATTTTAATGTGACACAATGATGTTATATCCAATAACAGTAAATACTGCTGCCTCCTGATGGTGCTTTCCATTTTCATTCTTTTCCTCTGCCTACTAGCAATATAAAAAAAATTTTTGCAGCACACAAGGCTTTCTACTCATCCATTAAATTATCTCTTGTGACAATACATTTTATTTCTTCACTGTTGTATGCCAGTGGAATTTTTCTACCCCTTTTCGAAAAACGAGTATTCTCCAAAGACACACTGGAAATGAAATCATTCATACTGGATAAAGCAATTTGGAAGATTCGAATTTAGTAGTCTGTGCTGAGTTGAGCCTTCTTTTTTTTCTTCCCATTGTCCCAAACATACATTTCTGAAAGAAATAATGTTGAAAGGTACATTCCTCATACCTGAAAGTGGGGGGAGAGGCTCTCCTTTTTGAAATATAAATGTCCCTGTTCCAAAACACAAAGGATTATGAGCCACTCCGGGACGTTAAGGGGAAGAGGGCATTTTCCAAGGCAATAAAAGTTTGTTTTTTATTTCCTATTTTCTTTGAATAATTGGTAGTATTCCGAAACCCTTGTGGCATTTTGAAGGCAATAAAGGCAGCGGAAGGAAGGGAAGCAAAGTGTCTTTCCTATAAATTGCACCCTTCTTGCACTTTCTTTGTTTGCAAGCTGAAGCTGACTGTATGGTTTTGCTTTTAAGCAACCATCAGTACTCTCGGCCTCCAGACAAGTTTCTTGTCATGTCAGCGACATGCAAATAGAACCCCTAACAAGAAGGGATTTTTTTTTCCTGTCCCAGTCATGCATACTTACAATTCACTCCAAGGCTTGTTCGTTAGATTCGAACAAGTTGTCAGCAAAATCTCGCTGAGAAATGCCACTACTTTAATCCGGGGAACTTTGCAAATGTAAAGATGATAGTGGTGGGGATTTTGAAGCAAAGCTCCTTGGTTTTGAAATCCTGCTTCCATTTTGAATTGGAAGAAAACAATTGAGATTCTGACCTGGTGGTGTTATGGGCATGCTGCTAACCAGTTGTCTGTGTCCTCATGCTTTCCAACTAACAGTAAAGGGAGAATTAGGGAAAGTTTATTCATGACGACATTGAAGGCCCGAATCCTGTAATTTCCTTTCAAAGAGGGTCATGGGAGCTCATTCATTATGGGTCTGCTCTTCCAGGACCTCAGATGTTTAACAGACTGTCTCAGAGGTTTTTCCATAGTGGAAAATGTTTGAAGAGAGGTTGCATGGCCATCTATCAAAGGTGACATGCCATGGATTTCCTATGTATTTCTTGCATTGGCTGAAGGTGGATCAGATGATTTGTGGGATCACTTCCACCTCTAAAACTCTATGACTCTAACAGTTCCCTTCCCCTCTGATGACTGTATTCTGCACACAACAGTGATACTGAAAGAAAAGAGGGAAGGATAGGCATCTACCACTCGCTTTTCTGAGCTTTCTCAGGTAACTCTTGGAATGATATTCCATTAGTTTGTTCAGCTTTTCTTACATAGTTCCTTGAAAAAGCTGCAAGAAAACTATGGAGTAAGTAAGGAAACCACACTTTCATTTTGTTTTTCTTTCTAAAAAGTCAACACAATTTCAAGCTTGTGATTTTTCTGCCTCTGCACCCATTTCTGTATCTATTTGCATGAAAATTGTGTGCATTTTCATGAAAGTACATGTTCTTTTGTAAGCACTTTTTTGGCTATATTCTTTGTAACACACTGTTTTTGCTATTGCTTTCTCAATACATATAGGTTACAATAATTTTTCTCTAAATATCTGCCTTTTCCTCTGCTATCTTCCCATGTGCAGAAGTGTTTATGCTGTCTGGATAGCTCACCAAGTTGAATCACCAGGAATCTGATGTCCCACTGCCCTTCCCGGGAAAAGAGCCGGGCTCTGTAGCTTTTAGCAAGTGGCAGAGTTTCAGAGCACCCCCAAGAGTGCTAAACCACTCCTGAGTACTTTATACCTAAGAGATCCTGAGAAGTTGGAATTGACTTTGCAGCATGCAAATATCATTATTTATTAGACAATTTAATAAATGTGAGATCTGAGAACTTCATCATGCAATTTGACGGCATGAGAAAATGGAGGAAGTACGTTGTTCAGTTTTGTGCCCACAGCTCCTACTTCAGGTTTATCCAACCGCCCCTTAGATAAACATGTTTTATACGGCTGCAGAATTGTTGAGATCACCCACATTCAGTATTCAAGGCACATGCTCCATTCTTATCTTCCGTTTTCTTGAAGGCACAACAGAAATCCTTGTTACTTAAGTATGACTGAAAGTATGTCATTTTCGTTGCTGTAATAATTCGCACAAGTAGGTGAATTCCCAATGTTTTTTTTCCCCAAAGGAAGAGAATTTCTATACACATACAACTATTACATGTGCATTCTAAAAGGCTGAAATAATAATTTAAAGGAATCGCTAATGATGTTCTCTTTTGAATAGTGCAACATTGCCGTTTCTTTTGCACCAAACCTTCATTTGGTGCAAGGGTATTTTACAGCTCCATGAGATTTACATTATAATGCATTAGACCTTAGCAGTAAAGTTAGCATTCTGTTGACAGAAATATTGTATGTATACTTCCTGTATTTCCTGAAGCAACTTAGAATTCCGCTGCTCCCCTTCATATAAGAAGCCATCATCTGACAGCCAGACTCTATTATTATTATTATTATTATTATTATTATTATTATTATTATTATTATTATTATTATTATTATTATTATTATTATTATTATTATTATTATTATTATTATTATTATTATTATTATTATTATTATTATTATTATTATTATTATCCCGCCTATCTAGTCAATTAAGACCACTCTATTACTTATGCTTTTCAGCATCACCATTTGTCAAAGAAAAAAAAAAGGGGGGGGACATTCTTGGTTCAAATATGTTACATTGGCTGGGACAAAAAAGTACCTCAAAGGCAACAGATAAAACATATCTTGGGCATATTTGCTTTTTTTTTTTTTTGCAGAGTCAGTGTAGTGTAATGGACAGAGTATGAGAGACTTGGGTTCAAATCTCTGGTCTGCCATGGAAACCCACTCGTGGCATGGCAGCATAAAAGCTATTCCATAAAAATCTCATATTCCTTGGAGCTTCTATTAGGGCCACCAGTCAGAACTGATTGGAGGGCACATGGCATTTGTGTTTATCAAACATGGGGTGGGGTTGGGAAGACAATATAGCTGAAACATGAGAACATTGTTTACAATTGAACAGGTGACAATGGTCTAGCACTGTGGTCCCCAACCTTGGGCCTCCAGATGTTCTTGGACTTCAACTCCCAGAAATCCTGGCCAACAGAGATGGTGGTGAGGGCTTGTGGGACCTGTAGTCCAAGAACATCTGGAGGCCTTACACTGTATGTCTCATTCTGTGTCGTCTTCAGCACAGACATATCCTATTCTGGATAGTTGTTGTTTTTCTTAAAACTGCAATTATAAAATCATATTATTAAAAATGATTATAAAAATCAGCAAAAATTCCAAAACATGAAACACCCATTTGAAAAGTATGTTTTCCATAACTTTTTGGAAGACTGAGTGAAAGGGAACTAAATAAACATCCTGGTGAAGCTCCCATTAAAACTCATATTTGTACCTATTGTAGCTTCCAGATGCTATTCAAAGGCCAGCATAGATAGGTATAATTTTATGAAGCACTTGGAAATGTCACGAGAGTAAAAATGTCAAATAAAACCACATTCATGAAGGATGAAGAAGTTAAAGCAACATTCTAAAGTTCAGAGGGAGTAACAAAGTCTAATTTTATCCCAAACTAAATAGACCCTTTAAAATCAGTGGGATTTATGTTTATGTTGACTACCACATCTTTCATTTCAATGGATCTACTCTAGTCAAGACAAAAATTGGATTCAGCCCTTGTTCTCGGATTGTGACACAGAATATTTTTTTCAGGTCAGTGCTGGTGAATTTGCTTCATTTTAATAGCATATCGTCATAGAACAAATGTATTTTAATCTGGACTGTTTGCCATTTCTCACTAATATGTCATGGATCAGTCTTGGCAATGTTCCTAGTTAGAGGGGGATCCAAAGGTCGTGGGACAGCTTCTTCTTATTGTTTATTTAGGAAAATGTCTTTTTTGTCACATAGAGGCAGACATTTTAGTTCAGTGCTTCCCAACCTTGGGCCTCGAGATGTTCTTGGACTTCATCTCCCAGAAATCCTGGCCAGCATAGATAGCGGTGAAGGCTTCTGGGAATTTTAGACCAAGAACATAGAGGGACCCAAGGTTGAGAAGAACTGTCTTAGCTGAACTGTTTCCCTTCCCTTCCCTTCCCTTCCCTCCCTCCCTCCCTCCCTTCCTTCCTTCCTGACACAAGATGTACAGGAATTTGCATCCTCTAGGAATATTCAGCAGCACCAAAGACAGGCAATAATGTGCAGAGTTAACTGGCATAGTGTTAGCATAATGAAGATGTCAGGAAATGGATAAGAATAACTTTTCTTCTTAGAGATGACAAAAGGACATAATTTCAAATGTCAGGTTTCATGTGGGTGAGCAGCAATCACACCATTAATCATCTATACAAATCTACAGGAGGTTTTTTTTCCCTCTCTTTCCAAGCACTGAAACATCCTTGGATAAAAATGTTAGTACCATAAGTCACAGGAGGTTTCTTAGGAGTGCAGTTGTGTTTATGTTGTTGGTTCGGTGTCATGGTGATCCACTCTTGGTGGTGGAGCCCCATACGTTGGTCTTTTGCTTTTTAGCAATGTAGACATGAACAACTTAGCACAATGCCACAGTGCAGGTGTTTGTGAAACCCTTAGGTATTCTTTGGGCTTTGCTCAGAATCCATTTCTTTGGTCTTGAGTCCTGTAAACTGTCTTTGTGAACCCTAGAGAGCATACTTTCCCGTGAAATTCAAACCAGAAACTGGCCTCTGAAAAAGGAAGCCTGCAGTGGGTGGGCTTGCTCATAAAGCAGATAGAAGCTGAAAAGTCATTCTAGGCATCAAATTGTTAGAGTACACTTAGGTACAAGAGGATAAAAATGTATATTTTGTGTCTATTATTTACCATACAATCTATCTTGTGAAACTACAGGATGTATTTTCCATGGCTGCTAGTAATATGTGATTTGTGTTGTGGGTTTTTGTTGTTGCTGCTGCACTTTTGACAAAATGTACAGTTTGGGAAGAAGCAAATATATTTTATGCTTCCAAATATTTTCTGTTCTATGTGTAGTGGAATGCGCGCGCGCGCGCGCGCACACACACACACACACACACACACACACACACACACACACACACACACACACACACAGAGGGAGAGAGAAAGAGAGAGAGAGAGAGAGAGAGAGAGAGAGAGAGAGAGAGAGAGACTTTTTAGCTTAAATATATGTTTAATGTAGCATCAGTTTGGTCTATGGTAAACTGCTCTGGGTAAGTTAAGGTCAGCAGTTTTATTACTGCAGAAAACCTCATAGGATTTAATAAAATCATATACCATTTTGTTTCAAGAGTCATGTGGATACTGCACTGATGGGGCATATGACCTGTCAATTTTTTAAGGTCTTAGAGGGGAAATTCTATGGGCAATTTTGCTAGAAAGGTATTTGGTAGAGCTTAAGAAAAAGTACTCACCCATCCTTGTGACATATCTAGTACAGATGGAGAATAGAAGTTCTTTCTGTTGAGTTTTTGACTTGGGGAAAGAAAATCCCTGGTTATCACAGAGGAGTGAAGAAATTGTGGTATTGTTGGGGTTTTTCAACCTCACACATTGCCTATAGTTTATTTGACTGGGAGGGACCTTCTTGGGCTGAGGTGGGTGTCAATAGTTTCCTCTTGCCCCTGAGGCCCACCTCTTTGCTGATTGTTTCTTTCCTTCTTTTTTGTCTGTTGGAAGCATGGCTTGTTAGTTCTGCTGTTGATTTGGTCACAACTCTCAGTAATGAAATATTTTTCTTCTTTCTCCTAGAATTGTCTCAGAGTGTGTTTTTGAGACATGTGTCAGTAAATGAGAAAGGGGTGGAATTTGTATCTAATCACTGTGTTTTTCAGTACTTCTACGGCAGGGGTCAGGGAATTTTTTTACCTTTTACCCCGCAAAAAATTTATGTACGCCGACATTACCCCCTTGATTCGAAAGGAAGGAAATCATACATTATTTGAATTAAAAATATTATTGAATCTACATGGGCTGTGTACCGAATTAGCAGGATGCACCAAATTTGATAAAGATGTGCACTATGTGCAGATGTGTGGAACACATTGCACTCCAGCCATGGTGTGGTATAGGGAGCAGTAAGGTGTCCAATGTGCCTAGCAAGTTGCATTAAATTTTTGCTAGCTTGCAGAGGATCATTAGTGGCTGTCAGAGTGGTGCTAGCAATGACATGCTTGCTAGAGACAGCCAAGGCAGAATTGGGGGGGGGGGTATTTCCCTACCACTTTAATCATTCTATGTGTGGTGTGCAAAAAGGAACAAACCAGGCTAAAGGTCATGTCACCCACCCTGGTGCCACAGCCCAATATCAAAGGACCAGTGTGCTTTTTTAATCATCATCAATGGAAAACTCAGCAGTGGTCAGAGGATTGGAAAAGATCAGTCTACATCCCAGTCCCAAAGAAGGGCAGTGCCAAAGAATGCTCTAACTACCATACAATTGCACTCATTCCACACACTAGCACGGTTATGCTCAAAATCCTCCAAGGTAGGCTTCAGCAGTATGTGGACCGAGAACTCCCACAAGTACAAGCTGGATTTTGAAGGGGCAGAGGAACTAGAGACCAAATTGCTAACATGCACTGGATTATAGAGAAAGCCAGAGAGTTCCAGAAAAACATTTACTTCTGCTTCATTGACTATGCAAAAGCATGGCAGAAAGTGAGGAGGAATTAAAGAACCTCTTAATGAGCATGAAAGAGGAGAGTGCAAAAAATGGTCTGAAACTCAACATCAAAAAAAGGAAGAGCATGGCCACTGGTCCCATCACCTCCTGGCAAATAGAAGGGGAAGAGATGGAGGCAGTGACAGGTTTCACTTTCTTGGGCTCCATGATCACTGCAGATGGAGACAGCAGCCACAAAATTCAAAGATGCCTGCCTCTTGGGAGGAAAGCGATGATAAACCTAGACAGCACCTTAAAAAGCCACCCTCCCCCCCTTAATTCAGTTTCATTTTTGCTTGCCTGCCACACAGACACAGACACACACACACACACACACACACACTCACACACACACACACACACACACACACACCTCCTTCCATTTTGTACATTTAAATAAGCTTGACGAAGACCTAGGTCTCTCGCACCTTTCTTTCTTCCCTCTTTCCCTTGCTTGTTCCTTTCCCTCCTGCTGCTTCTTTGCAGTCACTTCCAGAGGAAGCAGTCATTCAGAAGCCCCGGATTGGCTGATTGCCCCAGGCTAATCCCCAGCTGCATCCAATTAGGCTTATCTCTCCAGTCTCTCTAACAGAATGGAGCTCCCTGCTGCAAGGAAGGAAGTAACAGGGCGAGGTGATTTACAATAAAAGCTTTGGCTGCAGAGGGTGGGGTGGGTGGGAGGGAGGGGGGTAGCAGCCAGCACATTACCCCCAGGATTTTCACTTTTACCCCATTTGGGGTAATTTACCCCTGTTCCCCGACCCATGTTCTACGGTGTAGCATGAGGAATATTACCAGAAATTCAAAATTCTGCAACTGTACCTATGTCTCAGGGCATCAGCCAAAGTCTATGCTTCTCTGTATCTATAGGCAGAGAGACCCATCTTAGGAAGAGAGTTCTGGAAGAAGCAAAAGTTCATTTTTTGTGTGTGATGTGGCTTTAAAGCCAGGCCCCCGTCTATGTTCTTTCCCAGCTGGGGCCAGAGTTAATCATCTTAACACAAAAGTATTTGTATATGTGTCTCTTTTGCAAAGCATTGGCACATCACAAAGCCAGGAGTGAAAGGTGAGAGAGAGCATTTGAGCACACACCTGCATCCCCTGGGCTCTTTGGAGCCATTGTCCATGTTTTTGCTTACAAGTCTCCTTTTTGGAGAAGTCCTGGGAGCAGTGGCACAAAGCCTGATGGTGGTGGAATCTCCCCACAGATTGGTAGTGAGCTTTTGATGAGATGTAGCAACAACATGGTAGCTCACTGGAAGGACAGATCCTGAAGCTGAGGCTCCAATACTATGGCCATCTTCATGAGAAGAGAAGACTCCTTGGAAAAGACGCTGATGTTAGGAAAGTGTGAAGGCAAGAGGAGAAGGGGACGACAGAGGACGAGACGGTTGGACAGTGTCATTGATACTACCAACATGAATTTGACCCAACTCTGGGAGGCCGTGGAGGACAGTGTGCTCTGATCCATGGGGTCATGAAGAGTCAGACACAACGACTAAACAACAACAACAATGCAACAACATAAAGCATGGAATAACTCCCCATGTGTCCTGTGTTCTATAGTGAAGGCCATGAAGTAGGCCATGAAGTGGGAGCAGTGACCATTGCTGTAGCTGGTGGAAACATCTTGTTTGGCTGCCATAAAAAAAAGATGTCTTCTCCTCCTGGCTCTTGGTTGCTTACCATATTACCGGTGGATTAGGTTTTATTTGATTTTTGGGCCCCTTTACTCAGATTTCCAATTTCCAAGGTCAGCTGGCCCGGAAGTATTTCTACCTCTCCTTACAACTGTTGCTTGCCTGCCTCTGTGACATCAGAAGGATCTGCTTGTGACATTAAAAGGCCTTGCCCTTGGTCTCAGAAGCTGGCTCTGAATCTCAGGGAATGAGATGTTGCTGACGTGTCCCAAACAAGCAAAATTTTCTAGTAGGCTTTCCCCCACTTCAAACCAGTAGCAGGCTGGGGACCCAAATCCCATGACTTGCTATCAGCTCAGACTGAAGTCATACTGGTTATCTGACTTGGACTCAACTTTGCTTTTTTTCAATGACTTGGCTTTGACCCATGATTCGGAACCCACCCACCCTACCTTTTTTTGGGGTTGGGGAGAGTTTGTTTTTAATAGAGATTCAAATGAAGGGACTTGGGACTTGATATCAAGACTTGGATCCGAACACTTGCCAACATCCCTGGTATCAGGAGGTACATAGCCACTCCTTTCATTGAGGTGTCAAATCCAACAAGAGCCATTTTCATCCCTAACTGCCACACCACTCACCTGGAAAATTCTTCGTTTTACATTGACCCTGTTTTTACTTCAGCATAACAAGTAAAAGAGAGCTTTATGATGATTAAGAATGACACGTCCTGCTCTCCAGGTATGCTGGAATATTCCATGCTTCTTTCAAGTGAACAGCTACAGCAATTCAAGCAACAATAACTCTGAAACTTGGCTTCTTGCTCTTAATATTGTAGGTCAGCCAGTAAGGGAGAGCACAGCCTGGGGAAGACATCAGGAGTGTCAAAAATGCCACAAGGTCAACATTTCAGTGTGCTCTCCTATAGCAAAGTGACAGTTCTGCCTGCGTTATCTGTGGTCTCTCTTTTTAAATTCCCCGTTCAGGTAATTTGCCAAGCCTCTAACTACTGATGCACTACCACTCACTAACTGACACCACACAAAAGAAAATCCCAGGAGCTTTTAAAATTCAGTGAACCAGTTCTCACCCAAACATAAAGCAATTGTCAGGGCTGTTTTTTAACAGGTGTGAAAGGTGGCAAGTAGAAGAGGGTATCCTGTAGACCATCTTGACGGCTGCCATTGGTGTTGTCAACAGTCAAGCTGCTCTTTGTCATGGAAAGCTTGCCATCCCTTTTCCTGCCAGCAATGTTGTACAGTAATATTGGTCCATTTATAGCATTTTGAATCATGGGTAGAGAAGCAGAGTACCCTACATTCATAAACCACAGAGTTGTTTTTTAAGGAACTGAATTATAATTACAATCATTGCTACTGCCAAGCACCTTTCCTTTGGCCACTCATCTCTCAGAGTATTTTTCTCTGCTGCTTTAAAGAAATCCTTACATGAGAATGAAAATGAACAGCATGAATGTGAGATTTACATTACATAATGAGATCATTGCGATATCACATTAAGTGCCCTGGTTATATCCTAAAGAATAATGGGATTTGTAGTTTGGTGAGTACATAGGATTCCCTGACAGTAGAAATTCCAAATATCTCATAAATCTACAAATCCCAGGGTTGCGTAAGATGGACTCACAATAGTTAAAATGATACAACTGTGTAGTGCACAATATACCTCAGTTTTAATTGAATGAAGCTTGCAAAGCAGCTTCCAATTGGGGTCTTTGAAAAGTATGCATGGAAAAAATTATAAATTTCCATGTATGAAGAGAGTGGCAGGGGAGCAGGGACCTTGCAATTTCTTGCAGACCTAAATAAGAATCAGTTTGATGCTGGAAAAACTGGGAAATTTGACAGGATTAAGATTCACACTTCTTACACCTTCTCATGCTCCAGTTTATTCAAAGTGCCCATTTTACCTTTCATCACAAAAGAGTGCTAGTCATGTTGATACTTATAGAGAGAAAACAAAACTGAGAATAATTTGAAAAGGGACAAGGGTCATAAGTCCCTTGCTAGTTTCACTGTGAGGAATTTCAGCCTGCAATTAACAGAAGAAATGGCAGCTGAAGGATTCTGGGCTATGAAATGTTTTCTGATTCTTTCATAGGGTAATTAAATTCCATGCTAGGATGATTAAATCTCTCTCTCTCTCTATCTCTATCTCTCTCTCTCTCTCTCTCTCTCTCACACACACACACACACACACACACACACACACACACACACGAGAGAGAGAGAGAGAGAGAGAGAGAGAAAGAGACAGAGACAGAGACAGAGAGAGAGGGAGAGGGAGAGAGAAAGAGAGAGAGAGAGAGAGAGAGAGAGAAGGGAAAAAGGAAGGGGGAAAGGTTAGAGTTCTGTGCTAATCTTATGCCTGATACCTTTCTGTTCTTTATAGACAAATTATGTACTGTATCTGGGTTGCTGTTGAAGACTTTTGCCTCTAGAGGACTTTAACATCCAAGCAGAGACACAGGCTTCTGGGGCAGGTCCTGTCCCAAAATATTACAGCTGGTACACATATGGCAGGATACACCTTGGATCTTATGTTCATGTCTGGACAGAGGGAAGATTATCTGAAGATTACCAACCTTGAGTCTTCTGCCTTGTCACCTAGATTGCCACCTACAGAGATTCTGACTTTGTGCAACAGTAACTCTCTATGGGGTGGATGGACCTATTAGAATGTGCTGCCCCTGAAGCCTGATGAATCCAATTAGTTTCCAGAATGCCCTCAAGAATTTTCCAGGTGAGCTTGTTGGCACCTCTTTTAAAGATCTCCCACTGGTATTCAGAGGTCACAGTGGTCACTTCTAAATGCCCTCTCCAATGCAGAGTCTGATCCTCTCATGGTTTACAGGAGGTTTGTGAGTGATGAAGTAATTATGAAGATAGTTAGAGCAGATGAAGGAAAACTCCCATGGAATGCAATCTGGCATCAGTCAGGCAAATGTCCGGCAAATATTGTAACTGATGGCCACGAAAAGAGGCTATAATACCCAATTAACTAACACAGCCTCCAGTCAACAGGTGGGATCCTTTTGATTTGTCCACAGCCTTACAAATTCTGGACAGAAGCAAACATTACCACCAATGTAGAGAACTGAAACTGAATAGCAGCCCATTTTAGAGCTAAGGTTGAATGCATCTGCTGGGACCTCAATTCCTTACTTATTCCAATAGATCCAGTAGCAGATTGAGATGTCCAATGGACCATCTATGTTATATTGGATCAGTTTCCATTAGTAATGCTGGAGGATATGGACAAGGCACTTGCCTGGTGTAAAGTTACTAACTCCTTTTAGATCTTTGCCCATCTTGCCTATTAAAATGTGCTAAGGATACGACTGACTGGATAGCTCACTTAGCTTAAAAGGCCAGTAAACTTAGACTGAATCCAGACGAGACAGAGATCTTAATGTCAGGAGAGTTGTTGGACTGGTTAGGGGGAATACTTAGCTAACCTCAATGGAGTTACACTCCCCCAACTTGGGAATACTCTTGGACCCAGCACTCTCAATGGAGGCTGAAATATCTGCTGTGAATACTTTCTATCAGCTTTGGTTGATTGCACAAGTTGCCTGTTGCTAAGCACCTCTTATACCCCTACCTGTATAAGAGATGATTAGCAACAGCGGTTCACACATTGGCATTCTCAAGACTAGATTATTGTAATGCTTTCTATGTAGGGCTACCCTTGAAACAGTATGGAAATTTCAGCAGGTCCAAAATGTGGCCAGATTGATCATTGGGATTAATAAATGTGACCACCTATCCCCAAACTTATCACACCTTCATTGGTTCCCTGTTAGCTTCTGTCTTCAAATCAAGGTGCTGATTTTGACCTGTGATGGTTTAGGACCTTGATCCTTGTTGCATTCTCTATACCAGGAATCAAGTATCCACCCCACCCAGTCCTCTCAATCAATGTTGTTAAAAGTTGCTAAATTGAGGAAAACCAAAAATATGTATACGAGGAATTGTGCCTTTTCGATTGTGGCATCTAGTCCTTGGAATACATTGCCAGCAGAGACATGCCAAACTCTTTCCCTCCTTGTGTTTAGAAACATGATAAAGACAGAATCATTAAATGTTGCCGTTGCCTACTGAATCTCCAAAATGCTGTCAAAAATTTTGCGATTTTAAAAAAATGTTTTAATCAATATTAGATTTTCATAGGATCATTTATAATACATGGTAATAATTATTCCCTGTTCTATTGATGTATTTTAATTGTAATTTTTAAAGTGTGGTATTGTGGGTTTGTGAATTTTTAATCCTATGTAAACCTCCTTGCTTGCACTAATATGTATTGTGTGCCATGACATATGGCAACTCCTTCGATAGATTTCAAAGTAGAGAATATTCAGAAGTGGCTTACCATTCCTTTCTTCTGGTGGCATACTGGGACTGTGCAGCTTGCCCATGATTACACAGGTTGGCTTTGCTCATAAGAGGCACAGTGGGGAATGAGATTCCTAACCTCTGGCTCTGGAGCCAGGTACCTAAACCATGGAGCTATCAGGGCAGTAAATAAATAAATAAATAAATAAATTGAATGAATGAATGAATGAATGAATGAATGAATGAATGAATGAATGAATGAATAAATAAATAAATAAATAAATAAGACCATTAGTTCCCAGTACCAGAACTGATTGGAGCTGACAATTCTTCCACATGAAAATCCATACATAATGACCCCAAGGTTTCTTCATTTCAACAATATTATTTTCAGTTAGCGAGTCATTTGGTTGCTTCCATTGTTGAACTATCAGGTCTCAGTCATCGTTGCCAATCTACTTCATATCACCTGCAGAACTACCAGAAAATGCATATTGACCTTCCGCTGACATAAGTTAGCCTCCAAACTCATTTAAATATATTGACTACATTGAGTAGACAAAGGCATAGTAGACAGAACTTCTCTCCCCCCCCCCAAGAAGTGTTTGAGAAGTATATCTATGTCACCATAGCGTGAAGACTTAACAACCCATAGATTTCTAGAAAATAAATCTCTTTGGGACTACACCAACTGTCATTGCTTACTGCATGTTTTCTCCCCATTCCACTCTAGCATGGAAACCTTCCAGATGTTATCCTTGTTTGCTTCAAGGCACGGTGTCTTAGCAATATTCCAATATCAACAGTTTTCCCTGAAGAACTGTATCTTTTCCTTAAGCCTAATAGTCACTCCTTTATGTTTGCACATTTTCTTGGCAAAACTCAAGAGACCCTTCAATTTTTAATAGCTGTAAGGTGAAAACGTCTTTCTTCAGCTTATCTGTGCCTGCTAATCATACTGTCTGGGGTGCTCTCTTCCCTTCAGCAGACTGAAGAGGCAGGCTAATCCATTTTCAGCTTGGGGCTAAGACCTACTTCTACGTCTCATCTGCTTGCCAGATAATTATGCCTCCACTTGTCAACAGCACCTCCAGACCTCCCATACAGCATAACATACAGTGGTTACATTTATCTGCCTCTTATTTAAGTAACATATTACAGGGTTTATTTAATTAGGTTTCTAGGCAGGCATCTTCTCCTGGTGTTCCTTGCTAGGTGGACAGTCCCCTTTATCAGAGGCAATCCATGAGAGTTTTCCCTGACAAACAATTCTTTCATCCTAAGGGTGACAGAAGAGTTATACTGGTATTTTCCATAAGATTAGACTTGCACCTACATAGCATATCAAGTACATTCCATTGCTCTAAGTAGCTATGTTTTAAGTAAAAGAATTAGAGGTTGATTGAGCACCTTAAAAATTAACACATTTAGCACTATTTCTGTTGGCAAATTCTATTCCTTGCCTCAGATAACCATCTAGGCAGGTTCAGGCCCAGGTTATTGCTGTAATAATCAATTCCTAATGAGGTTCAGGTGTAGTGCATGTTTTTAGTAATATATTCAGCTGCCATTTGGGTTGCATTTCTCTGTGATAAAGTTTTCAGTTAAAAATAAAGTGATATAAAAAAATTTGAATGTTAGAAAAAGCTACTTACAACGTTATGTCCATTAGAGAAAATATACTAGAGAAAGCTGCACCTATAAAGGGAAATTGTGTATAAATCAAATAAATTTATTGCAAGTATATACCGTACATCCCCACCCACTAAAATCCTTCACTAAGAATTCAAATATCTACACTGTAGGCTAAGTAACACTGTCCAACTATTCACTACTGGTGGTCTTTAAGCTCATTGTTAAGTGCAATTATAGTTCTGGGATAAAAACTGCCAGACAAAAACAGTTCAAAAAAGTTGTAAGCAGGATGAGAAGAGTCTCTCAGGATGTTGTGTAACTTCCTCAGACAGCGGGATGTGAAGATGTCATCCAGGGTTGATAGCTGGAGCCCGATGGTATTTTGGGCAATTTTAATGGTTCTCTATAGAGCTTTATTGTCCACTACAGAGTGACTCCCAAACCATACCAGAATGCCATAGGTTAGGACACTCTCAATGGTGCTACGATAGTATGACAGAAGTAAATGCTGAGATAAATTTAACTTCCGGAGCATTCTCAGGAAATACAGGCTCTTCTGTGCCTTCTTCACTAGCATGTTGGCATTTATAATCCATGAGAGGTATAAGATATAAATGTAGGAAATATATCCCAACATAGTGTATAATTTGTTTTGTTTTGTTTTTGAAATTGTAGACGAATGCAGAAATTGAATGAACTAGACACACAATTGATTAAATGAACTAATGCCAACCCATGCCAGTTATAGACAAATTCAATCATCCCTAACACCATTGACATTCACCATGCCACTTGCATATTATGGTTCTGAGCAGTCTCTTTCTCTACAGTTCTGAACACTGATGTATTGGATAATCCAATTGGATGGAGTTATTCCTCTCAACTATAGATATATGGAAGTGAGGACAATCATCCTTAAGGATGCTTTGTAAGTTATTATCATGTTTGCCAGTTACATCCAGACCAGATGAATGAACATAACTAGTTTAGAATACAAGGCAGCATCTTATCATTTCTTGATTTCTAACAGTGATGTTCAGAAGATCATAAAAGGAATATTATGTCTAGAAACTGGTGTTTCCCAGTTATTTGCTAGGACTTAAATGCAAAGATGGGCCAAGCTACTATGATACTATGATGCCTCAGCCACCATGATAAAAACATAATGATAAACTGAATGATTGTCTGTTTAACATTGTACTAAAATGTTTAGTCTAATCTGGACTAGCTCATCATGCCTGTTAGAGAAGCCTTTCACATGACACATTTAGGCTGTGTAAATTCATTTCCTTGTGTCACATTTCATCAGTTTTCATCCATCTAAGAGTGTGTTTATAAAATAAAGAGGCAATTGGGATTCTTAGAGTAGACTTATTGAAACCAGTGGGACTTAGGTTGGTCATTAGTAACTTAAGTACCATTTATTTCAGGGGCTCTAGTCCACTGTATTTAAAAGTACTCTAGCGGCTAGTAGTTCATTCACGGATGGTAAGAGACCACACAGAACATATAGGAGCTTGGAAAGGGTCCAGAAGTGGTACACAGTGTAAATCAATTCCTGTTAGACAAGCCTCCCAAATCCTAAACATTGCCATGAATGCAGGACAATTTAAATGAGGAAAGAAGCCATCTGCTAACTCTGAAACATAGGGATTATAGAATCAGTGCCACAGAAAGACAGGTTTAATTGTAGTTCATTTTCTGTCATTTCTTCATATTTCCTCCAAAGCACAACTATCCTTTTGCTACAGTCTAAAAGCATGTGCTAATATACAGTAGATTTTCCATTAAAATATATTTCGAATCAAATGAGAAATTGACAGTCTTCTCAGTTCTAGCAGAGAGTCTCCTTTTTTTATATATGTTCTGAATGAAAAACAGTAAGAATGTTGACCTATTTTATCTAGGACCTCTTTTTCCCCTTCCAAAGAAAATGTCATCATCCGATCGTTCACTTGAAACAACAACAACAACAACAAACAACAACAAATTCTGACTTATGGAGATTCTTTCCAGGGTTTTCTAGGCAGGGAACACTCAGAAGTGGTTACTATCCCTTCCTCTGGGACTGTGCAGCTTATCCAAGGCCACACAGATTGGTTCTTCCCCTAAAAGGCACAATGGGGAATCAAACTGCAAAACCCTGGCTTAGCAGCCAGGTACCTAAACCACTGAGCTATCCAGGAAGCTCAGTTGAAATGCTTAAAATAAATAGTTATGACTATACAGTGGGGTCTTGACTTGAGAACTTAATCCGTATTGGAAGGCGGTTCTCAAGTCAAAAAGTTCTCAGGTCAAATCTGCATTTCCCATAGGAATGCATTGAAAACCATTTGATCCGTATCTGTTCCGTCCATAGAAACTAATGGGAAGCTGCTATTCTGCCTTCGACCACTAGAGGGGGATATTTTGTTTCTTTTTTTCTTAGGTCAAGAAAGGTTCAGGGAAAGCAGGGAAAATACAGTCCAGGCAGTACAGTACCAGGCAGTCTGAAGATTCCCAATCCACTCTCTAAACGCTGGGAGGAGTGAGGAAGCAGACAGGCACCCTTTTCACTGGCAGTTAACTGAAAGTTCAAATTTTGCACTTTCCCTGCCTCCCACGTGGTTTTTTTCAGTTCTTAACTCAAATCTAAGTATGCAAGTCAAGTCAATATTTTCCTATGAGAGTGGTTCTTAAGTCAAAATGTTCTTAACTCAAGCCGTTCTTAAGTCAAGACCCCACTGTACTATTTCCTGCTATTCTAAAAGGTCTTGGTCAGAATAGTTACCAGATATCAGCCACCTAGAGTGGTCGAAATGACCAAATAGGCGGGGTATAAATAAAATAAATAAATTAAATGAATGAATGAATGAATGAATGAATGAATGAATGAATGAATGAATAAATAAATAAATAAATAAATAAATAAATAAATAAATAAATAAATAAATAAATAAATAAATAAATAAAAACTATCAGTTACCAGTTCTGAGACCCCAATTAGGCTTGAAAGACAGACAAGGAAACCTATGATTTCCCGGACAATCAGTGGCCACCTAGGCTGTAGGGCACTAGAAATTGTAGAGCAAAAAGATAATTTTTCCAACCTTTTCCTGGGAATTAATACTATTCCAAAAAGCCATTTCAATGCACAGCCAGCTCCACGCCTTTGGTGGAGTCTGGAGAATGAACTAACATTCTCTTGACCATTGACCTGTTATCCTCTGGCTGCATTACCTTCAATTATTCCATGTTTTATTGATTTGGTTTGCTTTTGGAAAGGTGGGTACAAAACTTTGATTGTGTCAGCTCTTGTCTCTTTGCTGACTGTTGTAGTAGTCAGCTGCCTTGAAATCAGAAAAGAATGCAGATTATCATTATTGTTTGTGCCTTTGTTGTTGTCAGAACTAATTTATGAAAAAGCAGAAGGTGCATCCACAAGATCTCATTGATCCATTCTTGAATTGATCTTGCGACCAAGATCATATGAAAAACATTTTACAGAATGAGCTTTTGGCATTTTGGAACTCAGCCTGGCAGATCATAAGGAAAGAAGCCGTGTCAGCAGTTCCGCTGTTTTTACAATGAAGGACAGATCGCTTCCCATTTTGGACAAGAAGGGTGGGGGGAAATGGACAGGAGGGCCAATTTACTGAGGAAACATGACAGGAGACAGCAAAAAACATTATCTTGTGGCAGTGCTGATTAAGGTGAATTGTCTCTGGAGAAGAACCTGAATTGCAGTAGGTGACAGCATTCCTTCAGATTGGGCCCTTTTGCATTAAAGCAATAGTATGGGATATGTGTCAGTGTAAAGAGAAATTATATTAAATCAACTCCAAGTCGCGCGTGTTTGAATCGCAGTTTGCGTTCCCTTGGAACAAAGTTTAATCTGCTATTTTTGAAGGGACATGCTTGCCAGATGCGTGCACACTCTCTCTCCAACCCAAAGCTGGGATTCAAAGAAGCAGGTGGGTGAGCGCCCAGAGGAGGTAAGCACAATAGGGAGCAGCCGAACAAGCCAGTGGTAGCAAAGCTTTCACGTGTACAGCTGCACCTTGTGAGTGCTGATGCATGCAGAAGAGCCTGGGCAGCTGACACACACTGCAAATCCAGAAACAATAACAACAGACACACACACACACAGAGAGAGAGAGAGAGACAGAGACAGAGACAGAGACAGAGACAGAGACAGAGAGAGAGTCAGGGACTGGAAGAACATTTGGGTGAGCAAGCAAGCAGCCAGGCTTTGCCCCCATTCCCCTCTTTTAACCCAACAACAGCAGGGAAGGCTGCTTAAAAATTGATGCAGATGCAGCACTGACACAGGGGGGGGGGGAATCAATTTCAATGAATTGATTCTACATCCATGTTAAAATAAGTGAACCTTTGGCAGAAGAGTGAAAAAAACAACAACACCTCACTGCTTTTCCAATAAACACAATTCCCCATTAAATTAATCCACCCTACACATAGGTTGTGTATTCGGCCATTTTGTAGCAACTCAAAACAGACAAAATCTGATTTAAATAGTCTTTTTTTAAAAAAAATGTAACTGCCTTCATGGAATACTTTTTGCGTACTGGCCTACATTTGGTTCTGCTAACTTTGGTTCTACTTATTTGAGAAACTTCATTAAGATTGTGATTTAGACAGTTTCTCTATATCTTGTAGTTCCCTGAGTGAAATCTGGATACAATGATTATGCTAGCATACTTAAAGTAAAAGGAATAGAATCTTCACCACATTGTAGCTACACAACACTGATTGTTTAAATGGACAGGACCTTTGTTAAGGTGTTCAGAACTGAATAACAAAGGTATTTCACAAAAGATACGTTCCTATACTAGTCAGTGCTGAGAACTAGCATCTAGCTCCACCCCTTCCATCATTCCTTTTGCTCACAATTTCAATTCTATGCCTGAAAAGAAAACGTTACATGTAGACCCTGCAGGCAAGTAAGAATCCTGAAAACCTAGGCTCTTGCTTGTGTGTAGAGTCTATACACAAACAAGCATCCCCTCTTCCTCAGACTCACCACTGAAACTGTGAGAAAAGCAATTATTTGAGGTAGACAGGATTATTTCTTCCATTTAACTATGTTTAGAACTGTGGTTCATGTAATGCCTTATTAGGGGTTACATAGTCCAAAGAAGGATATATAAACATAGTTCATTCTTATAGTCCTTGTCGCCACAATGTTATAGAATCATAGAATAATGGAGTTAGAAGGGGCC
The DNA here is from genome assembly GCF_051106095.1 of Pogona vitticeps. Classification (NCBI taxonomy): domain Eukaryota; kingdom Metazoa; phylum Chordata; class Lepidosauria; order Squamata; family Agamidae; genus Pogona; species Pogona vitticeps. Next base: position 222,302,041 of record NC_135786.1, on the reverse strand, counting down.
TTTCTAGGCCATTGAGTTCAACCCCCTGCTGAATGCAAATCAAAGTAGATCTGACAGATGGTTGCCCATTCTCTTGAATGCCTCCACCACTGGAAAACACACTACCTCCTGAGGTGACTGGTTGTGTTGTCATACTGCTCTAATAGTTAAGAAATCATGTTAGGCAATAAACATGAGTACTAATAGCTAGGTTTTGGAAAGACAAAAATGACATTAAATTAGAAGATTGGTATAATTAAGTATGGGATATTGCATGAAATGATAAATTAACTACTGAATTAACGATGCAAAGAGGGGAAATGAGTTTCAATATTTTTAAGCTATTTGGGGTAGATTTGTTGAATTTGTACTAGTGAAAGGAAAGGGGAAAGCCTCTAAACAACAATCAATTCAATTTTGGAAAGGAAGGTTGTATTAAAAATATTGTTCTAAAGGGTCCCAGGGTATGGGGTGCATGATAGTTTAGATTGTGTAGTAAAGGGTTTTTTTTGCACTTTTGTATTTGTTTTGTTTTGAAAAAAAAATTTAAAAAGCAATTAACATCTATCTATCTATCTATCTATCTATCTATCTATCTATCTATCTATCTATCTATCTATCTATCTATCTATCTATCTATCTATCTATCTATCTATCTATCTATCTATCTATCTATCTATCTATCTATCTATCTATCTATCTATCTATCTATTTATTTATTTATACCTCGCCCATCTAGATAATCAACTACTCTGAGCAATTGACTACTCAGAGCAAACATGAGCAATTAAAACCCATATTGACTTGATTCACATATAGTGACATTTTATGCTTTTGGCACATATGTCTTGGGCCTACACACTCTCTCTTCCTTCCCCCTATGACTGGACAATCCCAGGTTTTTAGATAAATTACAATTTACAGAAATTATAGTTTTCTGGCTGAGTTCTAATAGCAAAATTTGGTATCTGCAACTAGGAAGGATGGCTGTGAACATCTGAGGGGATGTGGGGGGGGGGGGAGACTGTGTAAACCTGAAGCACTGTTGAAACTTCATTCATTACACATTGACCACAGCTACCTTCACTGATTCTTAGTCCACAGGCCGTAGTAGCATTGGCCATGCCACTGTCATTGAGGGTAGCCATCTTTACAATTCTCCCCATGCATGTCTATGCAGATTTTTTTCATAGTGAAAAAAATTCATAGTGAATCTTAACAACTAAATTTAAGGCATATTTTCATATTTTCCCACATATATCTTCAGTTTGTCATAAAGGAGACAAGCAAACTTATAACGCAGAACTGATGGATCCGTCTTCCCTCCCACAAACTGTGACCTAAGGCAATGTACGGATCCAGTGGGACCTCCTCCTTTTTAAAAATAGATCAGTGGGGCAACGCATTATCAGCAAAACGCTCATTTCCAAAAGAAGAACAAATACAACTGCAAGCAAACTTCTAAGTGCAACTGGTAACTTGAGTCTACAAGAAAGTGAGATACTTGTTCTCATGTAATCTTAACTTTGTTATCCTATCTTTCCCACATGTTACTGGGAATAGAATATCTTGAGGAAATTCTTGTTACATTGACATGATCGAAGCAAGCACCCAAGTTACTCATGAAATTCTTTGCACCATTTATACTCCCCCCCCCCGAGTTCATATGTGTAACATAAGGACAAACGTGAGTAGGAAGTAGTTCAGGTAGTGCTCTCAGAAGGTAAAGGTTTCCCTTGACAATTTTTGTCCAGTCATGTTCGACTCTAGGGGGCAATGCTCATCCCCGTTTCCAAGCCATAGATCCAGCGTTTGTCCGAAGACAATCTTCCGTGGTCATACGGCCAGTGGGACGTAGACATGGAACGCTGTTACCTTCCCACTGAGGTGGTCCCTATTTATCTACTCGTATTTGCATGCGTTCGAACTGCTAGGTTGGCGGGAGCTGGGACAAGTGACAGGCGCTCACTCCATCACATGGATTCGATCTTACAGCTGAAGATCTACAGACCTTACAGCACAGAGGCTTTTGTAGTTTAACCCACAGCACCACCAGAAACCTGACATTAAATTGAATGGACTTTTACACACTGCACCATTGGATTTGCATCCCCCCCTCAAGCCCTCTCAAGAAAGAAAGCTTTAGAGGAGTATGATATTTAAATAATGCTTTTGTATTTAAATAATGCTAGGTGTTCAAAGGCACCTAGACCCATAGAATAATGAAATTGGAAGGGTCTTATAAGACCACTGAGTCCAACCCCCTTCTGAATGCAAGAATCCAAATCAAGCTATATATCACAGATAGTTGTCTAATTTTATCTTGATTTCCGCTAGTGTTGGATTGGATTTCAACCTCCCCAGGAAATTGGTTCCATTGTTGTACTGCTCTTATAGGAAGGACATTTTTCATGATATTCCACCAGCCCATGAAATACTTTCAGAGGTGAATAAAAACCGGCCTTTATTTTTTCTTCTTCTTAAAAATGTATTATAAAAACCATAGCAATGCCCTTGAATACAAGGCTAGATATATAACATTTTAAAGTTTTAGCAACTTGTTCCACTTTTATACCTTTGGGCATGGAAGGTTAATGTTGATTTGCTTTGAAAGAATGAAGAAATACTGGAGATCAAAGAGTGCTTTGTATTAGACCTATGTTTATTTTGAATTTCAGAGGGATGAAGTACAGTTGAGAATATCCCTTATGGCTGGGCAGGGGCTCATTGAGAGTTGCATTTGGAAGCTGGCAGAAGCTTCACATGAACAAAATTCATGGCCTTCTAGGTTTTCTAAGGACAAGGTTAGAAGAAGCCTTGCCACATGATGTGCAGACTGAAGGGTAAGTGTAGCAGAGTGAGTGGAATGTGGAATAATTTCTTTTGGTTTCAGTCACAGCCTACCATTAACACATCAGTCTATGTATTTTTAAGAATGTAGCTGCCACCTCTCTCTCACCCACTCACCTTTCCATCATATCCCAGGGAGGCTGTTAAAATTCTGAAACAGTGACTACAGTTAAGTCATAGACTGGGGTACGAGTTGACAGATTGAAACATAGACCACAAGGCTGTTGGATTCACACAGAGTAAACCAGCAATCATGCAAGTTGTATGAACATTTTTACCATCAATCTATCACACACTTTGAGGTTACACAGCTGATCATTTGCCCAGGCCCATAGTTAGCAGCCAGTAAAACATGAAAAGCATTGTATCAACGGCCCTTGTGCACTTAAAAAGGATCTTGGCCTTCATCTCAGCAAGACAGAGGTGTTCCTAGAAAGCTGTGAATATTATTCACCTTATTATTAGAGGCTTGTAGTTTGGAAGTGATTTTGCTCCTAGTGTTGACTTTAGAAGCCCAGTTGATACTGAAGTTTTGCCTAGCTTCAGTTGGTGTGCCAGCTATGATGGAATGGGTGATTGGTGTCTTCCAAGAAATTCACTGGCTATGACTGTGACTCTTCAGATATGACTCCAGATATTTTTGGACTGCAGTTCTCATAATCATCCACTATTAACAATTTTGGCTCAGGCTGATGAAAACTGTAAGCCTAAAGTAACGGAAAAGGAGGGAAAGGAGTACAACAAGGCTGTATATTGTCTCCCAGCTTATTTTAACTTATATGCAGAATACATCATGCAAAAGGCTGGACTGGATGAATCCCAAGTGGAAATAAGATTGCAGGAAGAAATATCAACAACCTCTGATATGCAGATGATACCACTCTGCTGGCGGAAAGTGAGGAGGAATTAAAGAACCTCTTAATGAGGGTGAAAGAGGAGAGTTCCAAAAATGGTCTGAAGTTTAACATCAAAAAAACTAAGATCATGGCCACTGGTCCCATCACCTCCTGGGAAATAGAAGGGGAAGATATGGAGGCAGTGACAGATTTTACTTTCTTGGGCTCCATGAGCACTGCAGGTGGTGACAGCAGCCACAAAATTAAAAGACGCCTGCTTCTTGGGAGGAAAGCGATGACAAACCAGACAACATCTTAAAAAGCAGAGACCTCTCCTTGCCGAAAATGGTCTGCATAATGAAAGCTATAGATTTTCCATAGCAATGTATGAAAGTGAGAGCTGGACCATAAAGAAGGCTGACTGCTGAAGAATTAATGCTTAAGAATTGTGGTGCTGGAGGAGACTCTTGAGAGTCCCCTGGACTGCAAGGAGAACAAACCTATCCATTTTGAAGGAAATCAACCCTGAGTGCTCACTGGAAGGACAGATCCTGAAGCTGAGGCTCCAATACTTTGGCCATCTGATGAGAAGAGAAGACTCCCTGGGAAAGACCCTGATGTTGGGAAAGTGTGAGGGCAAGAGGAGAAGGGGACGACAGAGGACGAGATGGTTGGATAGTATCAATGAAGCTACCAACATGATTTTGTCCAAACTCCGGGAGGCAGTGGAAGACAGGAGGGCCTGGCGTGCTCTGGTACATGAGTTCACAAAGAGTCAGACATGACTTAATGAATAAAGAACAACAAAATAACGGAAAAGCCACAGTTACCAACGAATGAGGCAAGAATGTGAATCTTGCAGTCTTTTGCTCTTGTTAAGAAAATGAAGTGGCAAAATCCCTTAATTCCTCACAGGGATTTTTTTTCTGTGCAAGATTTATTTATTTGTTTGTTTTGAGAAATTATGCCAGATTTCTTGGATGTTTCATGGGTTTTTTTTTCCTTAGAAGAAACTCCTATCAATTCCTGCCGAAAACATCTTTCCTGATCAAGATTTCCTGGGAAGGACAATGAGTAGCACAGAACTGGGTAGTTTCTTGAAAAAAATAAAAAGCTAAACATGGGGATCTGAGCGAGGAAGGGGAAAATGAGGCTGAGATCTCATTTTTGTGAGGAACCAAGAAAACGCTTTAATACACGGGAAGGCCTTCGCGGTAAGTATTGCCTGGTGAGTCCTGGAAAATCTCTGAGAATAATTTTCTTCCAGTGTTCTTCTTAGCGGTTTGAAAGCATGCAAATGCGAGTAGATTAATAGGGACCACCTCGGTGGGAAGGTAACAGCGTTCCGTGTCTAAGTCGCACTGGCCATGTGACCACGGAAGATGGTCTTCGGACAAACGCTGGCTCTATGGCTTGGAAACGGGGATGAGCACCGCCCCCTAGAGTCGAACACGACTGGACAAAAATTGTCAAGGGGAACCTTTACCCTTTACCTTTACCTAGTGTTCTTCCATCCCTAGCTTGAAGTGTGCTCATTCCTTGGTAAGACAGATCAGTGTGTGGCAATGTATACCTCTGAGTACTGGCATCCAGTCCATGTAAGGCTGTTTTTGAAGAGAGCCAGAAATGTCTACTTGTTCAGAACCAAACACCAGCACATGAAACAGAGAATTGGCTCCCAGCTTGCATTCAGTCACAATGCAAAGTGCTAGTGATAAGTTGTACATTTTAGGACCATGTTATTTGAAGTATAAAATGTATGATTACCGTGAGTCGTCTTGATTATTAAGACCACCAGCAGAGGCACTGTTTTATGTTCCAAGATCACAAGATGGGATCAGAAAGAAGGCTTTTTCAATGGCAACAGCTAGATTCCGACTTTCCTGCCCAGCAAGATTTTATTCACATTTTCTCCAATGGATTTCCATACAATGTAAAGACATTCCATTTCAGGAAGTCATTTGGGTGCTTGAACATTTACTTTAAAATCATTTTTTTTCTAGCTGTAATTCCAGGGCTTATAATAATTATCTGTTGTCAAGCTGAATGCAACTTAAAAACAGAAATCCTGTTGCACTTAGTGTAGCATACAGTTATGCTTGCAGAAATTCACAGGGAGTTACACCCAGACAGTCTGTATGTCACATTGCACAATGAACTGCACAATTGACTGTGCACTGATTGCGCAAAGAACATGAAACTGACCACACAATTGACCGCACAACAGCACCCATGAAATTCCTTCCTGAAAAAGACTTTCACCTTGCTGCAAATTTTGCAATGGCTTGTGCAAATTCAAGTTGTGCGGGTATACCTACGCAACAGGATTTCAGCCACAGAGACCCTTGCCAGGGTTTCCTAGGTATCAAGTACTCAGAGGTGTCTTATCAATTCCTTTTTCTGTGTTCTAGGGTTGTGCAGCTTGCTCAAAACTACACAGGGTGGTTCTTTTCCTGAGAGATAGGGAGAGAAATTAAACTTCTGACTCCTGGCTCCTTAGCCAGGTGCTCTAACTTACTGAGTTATCAAGCCTCTGCAAAGTAGTTCCTTTTATAATTTCATTAAAAAAAACAGCTTTGTAGTGCCACATTTCTCAAAAGTAACTATACTAGATGCTCTTCATTAAAGAAAAAGGTCTGAATGCAGTACAATATGAGCTTGTGCTTAAAAAATGTGGTGTTCCTCCAAACCACTGAGTGAGTCTCATCAGGAATCTATGAAAACAACTTAAAAACTGCAATCACAGTGGAAAGGAGTCTGATGTAGTACCTTCTTAAATTGCCATGTTAGGGTTTCAGGGGAAACAGGTAAAGTCTATAGGAATTGTGTGCTTCCCTGAATCACTAAACAGAACAACAAATCTCAGGCCTAGTGACATCCAAATGGAAGACAAACCTATTTTTGTGTATGAGGTGGTTTAGATGCTTAGACATACACCTCCACCCATTCCTATGTGGTGCCAGAGATCATTCTCAGCATGAAGATGCTTTATGTGTGTTTTGTAAATGCTAAGCATAACAACAACCCTGAAGCAAAGCAAAGGGACTGAGTAAAGAGCTGGTAGGTGCAAGCTCTTCAGCCCATAATACTATTTGGAGCACAACACGGAGAGGAGCACCAGCATCACAGCCCATGAGACTTCTCGTTGCAGAATCAGTGCAGAGCAGCCTTTCAAAATATTCTCTGTGGACTGGAATTGGGGCTCCTACAAGCCCTGGGAGCAACGCAAGGCCTGGAAAAACTCCCATCATGCAGGTAAGGCTGTGTAGAATGTGAGCTGTAGTAGGTTCTGGAGCAACTACTGGACATGTTGTGCTGCTTGCCTGGCCACCACAAATGTTGAATTTTAGGTTTCTGTCTTACCTGGTTGGGATTTATCAAGATTCTGGGTACATTGACATGGTTTCTGTAACATAGCTGAGCCACTCTGAGGTCACCTCCTACTCAGGCCTCTCAGAATGCCCACCACGCCACTACACACTCTGGCTGCCGCCAACCTTTCCTTTAAATGAAAAGGACAAGGGTTTCTTTCAAAAACAAAACTGGTTTATTGAGTACAAAATAAAATAAGTAAATCAGAGTAAGATAATCAAGGTGTAAATCACTTTCTGGTTTAAATCAATCACATAGACTTTCCCTCACTGATACTCAGGCATGCAGGCCTCTTTCTCTCACACACTAGATCTCTCCAGATCTCACTAACTCTTTCAAAACGCTCAAACTGATCTCTCAAACACCATACACACCCCTTTATATCCCAGCTCCTCCCCCCTTTAGCACCACCTTCCGTCCCCTCATTGGCTGCTGTTCCACTGCCCAGCTGTGATGGACAGGTGAGGGCAGGGCTGAACGTTACAGTTTCCTCCTATGAGCTGGGTGCACACCACTGGTTTGGCAGTTCGTGTCAGTTTGTTTATTGGACAAACACATGTTTGGTGCTTCCCAGGACCAACTCTTCCAACAGGCACCCACTCAGAGGCAGCACCCAAGCTACACTGTCCCACCTATTCCAGGTGTTGTCTCTGAGCGGGTGCCTGCCAGAAAAGGCAGGGCTGGGAAGTGCCGAATACCTGTTTGGCCAATAAAAAAAAATCAAACTGATGGTTCCTGTCCATCTCACCTGTCACAGGTCTGCTGTGCTCTTAATTCCTGACTGCAGTGCCCTGTGGCTTCACTAATTGAACCTGCTGATCTGGCAATGCTAGTTGTTGCATAATTTAGCCAAATATTTGTTACTGGCAAAAGGAATTAAGTAACTCTTTATGTATTACACATTACTTTCCAGCACTAGTTGTTGAAGATTGTAGTGAATTTTGGCTGGCAGATGATTACACCTGTTTGCATTTTTTTTTCCTTTCTGGGTTTGCTGTCCTGTATTTTGACTTGAGAAGCTGCATTTTAATGACCCTATGTATCTTGATTGCATTTTATTGTTCATGTGTGAATTATTTTCTTTTGTTCCATTTTCTTTTCTTTTGTACGTTTTGAAAAGGCAAGCTATAAGAGTTTAGAAATGAATGAATGAATGAATAAATAAATGGGTTTTCATTTCATCATCCTTTAGTTGTTGGACAATGCGACCAGATTTATATTTTGTCATTTTTTTCATGACCCTTGGAAGATTAAAAGTAGACTCAAAATTCAATGTGTTCTGGCTTTTCCATCGTGCTCTGTAAAACTTTTGAGAATCTATTCTTGGATTGTATTAATCACCGGGGTCACCCAGGTGAGTCTAAAAAAGCAGGGGAGGAAAAGGAGTCCTATCCAGGGGGTCCCTGTTGGGGTCTTACACCAAAAGCAGGTTTAAAATATCTGTAATAGTTCCTTTCCCTACTTCTTTCTGTTCAAACCACAGTGTGTTCTAATTCAAGGCATGCTATTGTGTGTGAGTATCATTTTGTCAAAGCTAGGTCAGGTGGCAGCCATAGTTGGTGAAGGAGAAAGGGTGCTTCTAAGACATTGATAAAAGAAATGAAACCATTGGGGTTTCACAGTATTAAACCATAAGAGACAAAGAAAGCAGCTGTATTTAGAGGCTCCTTCTTAGATGCACGCCTTAAAGTGGTGAAGAGTGTGTCAGTGAAGCTGAGAGCAATGCCACCAGGAGGCCAGACTCCATTATGGTCCTGGATTCCTAGCAGTGTGGTCAAAGATGGAATGGTCACAGCTGAGAGATTATACTAAAATACACCCTTTCTTTTCAAAACAGATACTGGACAGCAGGGGTAGCTGAAGGTGACACTGGCAGAAGCGACAAGAGTGGTGACACTCGAACTAACTTTTGTTGGTATTGAGCAGTGGGTAGCAATGGTAAACACCTTCCTTACCTTGAATGAGACAATTCAAAATGAAGCAAGAGAAGATGAGATTTCCAAGTGGAAAGCACTCAATCAACCATCGAGGAAGAGCAAAGGACAAGTGTAAACAGCTCTGTCACTAATGATGCAATTAGATTAAAGCTAAAGGGACATCTAGTGGCTGATGTGCACAGAAGTGAAAGGAAAGTCTGATGCTGCTCAGCACATTCAATTGGCACATGCAAGGTAAGTATTAATCAAGGTAAACTAGAAACCATAAAGGAAGAAAAGGAATGTATAAACATCACAGTGCTTGGTATCAGTGAACTAAAGTGGACTGCAATTGATATTTTCAGTCATTGCCACTGAGTGTTCTTTTCTGGAAATAACAAACCCAGAAGAAATGGAGTGTCTCTAATAGCGAGGCAAGGTGTAGCACAGACAGGGGCTATAATGAAAATTCTGAACAAACCATCATAACCATCATTCAAGTCTACCCTTCAACTATTGATGTTGCAGAAGATGAAATTGAAAGCTTTTATTTAAGCATCCAGGATCACACAAAACAAGACACTTTTTATAATTGTAGGTGACTGGAATGCAAATACAGGAACAAAGAAGAACTCTGCCCAAACAAGACTAGAAGCAGATTGTTTTACTGGTCATAAACTGTCAATATCTATCATTAAAATGGAGCTTAGAAAGTACAAAGTATTGTAGTGCCAAAATATAATTTAAACAACATTCTTGATGAAGTTAAAGTCCACGTAAGGAACAAGTTTGCATTACTAAACTCAATTGACAATGAACCCGAAGAACTGAGGACTGAAACCAGAGATCAGGGAAGAATGCAAAAAGATAATTCCTGTAGTAAAAAGAAATGAAAAACCTAGATGGATGATGGAAGAAACACCTAAGAGATTTAAAGACAGCTGCAAAAGAAAAAGGTGACAGAAAAAGGATTAGCACCCTGAATGCAGTTTTTCAGTTACTGTTACGTAGAGACAAAGAGAATCTCTATGAAAACTAGGAGAGAGAGAGAGAGAGAGAGAGAGAGAGAGAGAGAGAACAACAAAAAAGGAAAAACAAGATATCTCTTCCAGAAGATCCAAGAGATCAATTTAAGCTTAGATGAGGAATGCTGAATGACCAACAGGGAAGCACATTACCTGACCAGGAGAAAATAAAGAAAAGGTAATTGTCTTTTTAAAATTCTTATTTATTTATTTATGTATTTATGTATTTATGTATTTATTTATTTATTTGTTTGTTTGTTTGTTTGTTTTGTTTGTTTGTTTGCTTTTATTTACTTACTTACTTACTACGGTCAATTCAATATTGTGCTTCAGAATACTGTAGTGCCCCGCTTGATGACAATCCCGTTAGATGACGAAATTGCTTTACGATGACTATTTTGTGATCGCTATAGCAATCGCAAAATGATGTTTCTATGGGTTTTTTAGCTTAACATTGATTCGGTCCCTGCTTCGGGAACCGATTTTTCACTTCACGATGATCTTTATGGCTGATCGTCAGGTTTTCAAAATGGCCTCCCGCTGTTTTCAGGACCTATTTCCGGAAGACAGCGATTGAAAATGGCTTCCCTATGGAGGATCTTTGCAAAACGAGCAGATATTTTCCCCATTGGAACGCATTAACTGGTTTTAATGCATTCCAATGGGTTGTTTTTTTTACTTTCGCTTGATGACGATTTCGCTTAACAGTGATTTTAATGGAATGGATTATCGTCGTCAAGCAGGGCACCACTGTATCCCAATATGTTCTGATAGGCTTTAGGAGTATTGACTGTGAATGGCAAATTTCAGAGAAAGTCACAAGCCCTCCCCCGTTCATGGGCAGCCTTTTTTATGTGACTGGAATCTGGCACACAAGTGTTCATCACACTTCTTCATTTTGTCTTGTCATGCAATAGTTGTGACTTGAAAGTTACTGATATTCCAGAGCTCTTACTGAAATGAATATCTTGCCATTGAGTGGTTGAGCATCTGCTCCTGTTTGGTGGAACCAAACCATAATGGGTAGTCCATTCAGTGACACATAGGGATATTGTAAATATGGCTTGGATTCATTATTGCTCTTCAACATATGGGAGAACATCCATGCTTTATTATCATACATTTTATACTTCTTTCACTGCCCAGCTTCTAAGAAGGGAACTCTGGAAACTATTATTCTCTGAAATGAAAAGGTAGTGTCAAAAATCCAGATAAGAAAATATATCACCTTTAAACTGTAAAAGAAAAAGAAAGGGAGAAAGGAATCAAGTGGGCCTTGTACATAATCCAAACGCAAGAGTGGGTGATACCCTTATAATTTTTTTTAAAAATCATAAACTTAAACAGTGTTTTTAGTAGCAGGCCAGGATTCTGAAAAAGATAGAGTCACTTGTAAGCAAATAGTTGCAGGGGGGAAGGAGACTCACCGGAGTATTGGATCTTACACACCTAATAGTGTTGTCGCCTAGACTGGAATTTGAATTATGTACAAAAATAACCCAAGCTATTCTTTGAGCTTTAATTGAAATGGCTATTTCCAAAGCAAGAACATTTCTGTGGCATCCCTGGAATAGACTACACATATACAAAATGCCTCTCGATGTCTCTTGGGATATACTTAACTTTGTATAGCTTGCAGATAATTCACATATTAGCATCTGTCTTCATTTGACAATTAGCATCTGGTGCCTTGCCTGTTTTGTACTAAAGATGTGCCCAATGCAGAGATGCCTTTTTGAAAATGAAACCCTTCATGTTTGAGACTACTTGGAAACATTTTAACCAGGAAGATGAACATGCACTAGAAATTCTGTGCAGGTGCTTAGATAAACAAAACGGGAAAATCTTCATTCAGCTGAAAATGATTTTGTGTTTTTATTGAACAGAAAGTGCACAGAACAGAATGGGTAGGCCTAAATGCATTAAGCTCATGGCATGTTTAGACAAGTAAGAACAATTTATTTGGTTTTTCAAGAGGTCTGCGAAAAGGGTGAAATTACGCAGCAAATAAACAAGCAGTCCCTATTTTGTTATCCTTGCAGATCTTAGCAAGGAAAGTGTATACACACGTTCTAGACATACATGCTCTTCAGAATCTTCAAAATGTCACACAGCTCTCACTGGATCAAAACATGATTCAGGTAAGCTTGAAAGCTATATAGCACCTGCCTGCACTATCCACAGAAGTTCCATTTAATTCAGTGGGGGCTTATTTCCAGGTGGCTGGGTAGTAAGATCGTTAATCTCTTTAATCAGTAGAGAATCAACTAAATCGTCAGCTGATTCATTAGTGGAAGCCTGTTTTAATCTAAGAAGATGGAGTTTAATTGGTAAGGTTGTGAAGTGATGTTTGAGGCTTGGTTTTGGTGTGTTACTCTAATAGGGGAAAGAAAAGAAAATACGGCTACTTGGTAGAAGATACTAATTGAATAGTTGAGGATGTTTAGTTGATTGTTTGTTAGTGGGTTAGGAAATGGTATACACATAGTTGCAAATCCCTCTTCAGGCTTCCAAAGAATAGACAGAAGAACATGGAGAACAAAGGAATTACTACCACAAGGTTTCAGGGAATAGAAGTCTCTGTCTGTCTGTCTGTCTGTCTGTCTCTCTCTCTCTCTCTGTGTGTGTGTGTGTGCAAAAGCAGTAATTGGGAAAGTTGAGGAAAAAAGAAAGGGAGAGACTAAGGGTGGATCAGTATTTTTATATATGTTAGTTTGCAGACTGTTGAAAGAAAGCTAACAAAGAATACTGGGCATTTTAAAGACTAACAGATTTAATTTGGAATAAGCTTATATGCATTCTAGTCCATTTCATCAGATGAGTTAAGTCACTTTCCAATCTTTGTCAGTTTTACAGATCTTAAATTTGTGAGAACATTAGAATCACATTTTTGAACCTCCTTATTCCCAAAATAAGAACTTCACAGTCTGAAGTACACATGTATGTATGCTACTTATACATCACTTGGCACAATGGGATCTCCAAGCAGTTCAAAATGAACATGCATTTAGGTACATTTTCTCCGTGCTAAAGGTCAGGAACTTAACAACTCACATTTCTATTTGGCATCAGGGAGCATAAAGCAAAGGATCAGCGCCAAGTGGCCATGCCAACTCCAGTGCTTGTGGTGGCCCTTTTGGGGGCCCATCATGCTCTCATGAGTTTCTGAGTGATCTTCTACCTTTCACCAATCAGGAGGCAGGCTGGCTCAGCTGCGGAATGTCACTTGATGCAGAAGGAACTCTCAACAAGAAGTCTTGAAATGATGAAACTTGGAACGAATTCCATACACCACCCTCCCCAAGTATTCTTCACCTCTGTGGTTGAGACATAGTTTTCATCACGGTCAACATATGCACTGTTATGCTAAGCTTGCAAGGATAACAAAACTGAGATTGCTCATTCATTCACTGCATAGATTCACCCTTTCTACAGAACTTGTGAAACAAATTGTTCATACTTGTCTAAACATGTCATTTGCGTAATGCATTTAAGCACATCCATTCTTTTGTATTATTGAGGACATGTGGTCGGTATTGCTTTGCATAATGCATCAAAATACCTCAGGTGGCTGGATGGAATTGATTTTAAAAAATGGAAAGCATCCTCCCACTTAAAACTACTCACAATACACTCAAGAAGCTTGTAGACTGAAAAAATTTTCAGATTCATGTGAATTCATGTCACATTTGCATAATGAAAATTACACTTTACTACCTAGGGCATCAAATTTCCACAAGACCATGGGTGTTGTTTGATCAGTTGTCTTATTTAGTTTAATTATTGTTGTTTTCCTAAGGAGGAATTCACCAACAAAGTGGAAGGTCATGCATCTGTTGAAATTCCACAAGAAATTTTGGGGAAAAAATCATGGCAGATCATCAGAATCATAACAATTTCGCTTTGTGTCTCTCCACTGCTGTCTTGAGCTGGCCATCTGCAGGGATTGGGACACCAAGGAATGAATTATATGGAGAGAAAATTCATGCCAAGTCTCAAAAGTGCTCACTATAAAACTTTGCACAGCTGGCAGAGAAAGATTTAACCAACTCTTCTGCTGACTGTGTCTGGCACTGACAGCTGCACACAAGAGGCTGATGGAAGCTGGCAGCACAAAATGTTCAGAATGCCAATTTTTTTTTTAAAAAAAATACTTGACATGTTCTCTAAATTAAGAATTGAGATTTGAAGCCTTGCAAATTCTGTGCCTGCTACTGAATCCATGTGAAAAACCTGATAAACCTGATGATGTCACATATGTCCTACTTTGTTTTTGTAAAGAAAAGGAGACAAGGATCAGTATATGGTGGATATTTTAATGGGGTAGGTGGGACTCGTCAGCCTTGGAAGGCAGCCCATCTAGGAGAAAGAAAACTCCGATTTCAAACCTCCACTGCCTTGTGGCTATATCCACTGATAGAAAAGGCTTCAGGAGTCAACTTTGAGGGAAAATCCAAAGCTGGAGTCCCGGAGGCAGTTCGTGTTATTCTGCCAACTCCTGCAATGTCGCTGGAACCAGTTGTATTGGCTCTTGCCTTTCCATTGGACTAATTCAGTGACATGGAGAGGGGGGATTTGCTGCTTGGGTAACAGTCTATCCTCCATATTATTTTACCCAGGCTTCGTGCCCTGGAGAGGACACTCCATCGTGCACTTTTTCTCTCCCAACAGTTCAAACATTCTGATAGCTGTTTAAAATTCAGCCAGGTAAAGTGTTTGCAGTTTTGAATTTGGGTTGTCTCCAATGTTAAGAAATATTTTAACTGAATTAAAATCATGGGGCAGTGCTAATATAACTCCTATGAAATATTGGTTCAGTATAAACGGGTGAAAAAGCAGGGCCGTAACAGATTTGAATCACGTCAGGCAAAATCCAAAGAAGCAAAGCAAAGCAAAACAAAACAAAACAAAAACATGTGGCAACTTCAAGTCTAACTATTATATTTTAATGAATGCTTTCATGGACAAGTCCACTTTGTCAGATATATGGGGGAAGGCAGACCTTTCCATCAGAAAATCCCTGATGCCCCTTGATACCCTTTTTCCTCTCTTATCGTTCCTCCCACCTTGTGTAATGTTTTATCATTTAATAATTGTTTATATATCAATTTTATTGTAGTATTTATGTTGTTAGCCACCTAGAGTGGTCCTGACCCGACCAGATAGGCCGGATATTTATTAAATAAATAAATAAATAAATAAATAAATAAATACTAGATGAAATGCCAATTTCACAATTAAAACATTCTAAATATTTCACTGGCTCTAAGAGTTTTGTATGTATGGGTAAATCTAACACATAGTAATTTGTGGCCTATGTTTGGTGTAAAGATCCACTATACACATTCTTACAAGAGACAGAAAACAGATTATCAGGCATGAGCAAAAAGGAGTGGGGAGAAGGAGTGGAGTGGATGAAGACTGACAGGGATAAGAATTCAGTTAAACTCAAGAAAGGAAGAAAAAAGTATATATAAAAGTAAAGGAGTTAGCAGAGGAACCATGTGTGTTAATGTAGGGAATACAGTGGTGCCTCGCATAATGAGTGCACCGTTTAAAAACGAATTTGCATAGCGATGCATTTTTTGCGATCACTAATGCAATCACATTGCGATGATCTAAATGGCTGAAAATCACATTGCGATGATCGGTAAGCGTTTTGCTTACCTATCTTCGCATTGCGATGTTTTTTTAAACAGCTGATGGGTGGTTCCAAAATGGCCACCAGGTGCACAAATGGCCACCTGCAGTGTTTTCGCGCGCTGCCCTCACTTACCGAGGCGGCAAAAATGGCGGCGCTATGGAGGATTTTCGCTCAACAGTGAGTTTTCCCCCCATAGGAACGCATTCAACGAACGCATTAATCCTGGAACGGATTAACGTCGCTATGCGGGGCACCATTGTACTGTCAATATTGTCAACACAACACAAGCTGATTGTTCTGTTATGGATACTCAATTCAGTTGAGGAAGACATCTTGGATTTTCATCTGAATTTGACAAAGGAGACTTGAACTTTGCAATTACAGTATACAAGCAACTTCTGTATTGGTACTGCTGCTGAGGCCTTGAGTGCACAAATTGTAATATTTGGTTGTTGTTATAATTGCTCATGTTGTCTGTTGTATAACTGTGAATAAGAAAGGGCTTGTTTTGCAAAATTGTATTTGAAAGCTTCATCAGTTGATATTTGAATAAGTTCAGCATGCACACATTACTGAAACAACGACGTCTACGTTGGCTTGGGCACGTCGTGAGAATGGCTGATGGTCGGATTCCAAAGGATCTCTTGTATGGAGAATTAGTGCAGGGAAATCGCCCCAGAGGGAGACCACAGCTGCGATACAAGGATATCTGCAAGCGGGATCTGAAGGCCTTAGGAATAGACCTCAACAGATGGGAAACCCTGACATCTGACCGTTCAGCCTGGAGGCAGGCAGTGCTTCACGGCCTCTCCCAATTTGAAGAGACCCTTGTCCAGCAGGCCGAGGCAAAGAGGAAGTCACAAAAGCAGCAAAACCAGGGAGCTGGACAGGGGACAGATTGGATTTGTCTTCAGTGTGGAAGAGATTGCCACTCTCGAATTGGCCTCTTCAGCCACGCTAGACGCTGTTCCAAGTCCTCCATACAGAGCACGACACCATAGTCTTTCGAGACTGAAGAATGCCTAACTAAGCAGCACTATAGAACTTAGAAGTTTTCCAGTAACATACCTGAGGTGGGGAAAAAAAATTTTGGTTTAAGTCTAGTAAAATGGAAGAGATTAGCCCCAAATTTTGTTGGCTTCTATGTACATTAGTTCTGATATGGTTACAGGATAAGTGAAATAAGATACTACAGTTGGGTAGTAATACATACAAATCTGAATGGCTAACTAATATGTGTAATGTGCTAAGAAGACTTTATATTTAAGCTGAGAAAGACAGAATGGAAGTGCTTAATATATTCCTTTACAAGTGTTTCCCTTTGGAATTGATCTCTGAAATTCTTTTGTTTCAGGTTGCCATCTTCAGGTCAGAGTATCCAGGGCAGTGTTCTTCTCATTTCTGAGTGTTGCTTGTGTGTTGATGCTTGCCTACTCCTGTTACATAAAAATGTTGTGAAGGACACTACTGGCAAAAGTATACGTCACATTGGAAGAGGAGTTGATGTAGGAACCTCTGATGCTGGGGATAATATTATTAAGTCCTTTAACTGCATGTTCTTTTGTTTATATGGAGGCATAGTTGGTACCTGGATGCACAGCACTGTGTGGTTCCTGTGTTAATTTCTCTGTTCTGAGATCTGCTGTTGCTGATGAGTATTCTGTGCTCGTGGGTCAGTTGTCCAACCTGAAAAGCCATACCCTTTAATTCCCCCCCCCCAAACTGGGCAGCTTTTTTGGTTGGGCAGTTTTCTACTCTATAAACAGCAACCTATCCTAAAAAGAATTCTCATTGCTGCCAAAAGCCTGTTTTGTAGCCTCTTTTTGTTTTGCTAGTTTCTGTCTTATTGCTACTCCTTCTTATTTGTTTTCAAAGGTCACTCCTGAAAAAGGGTGTTGCTGGGCTACAACAGCTCAGCTCCACTAAGGAAACCTTCTTCTCTAATGGGTCCGCTGTTGGAGCTGGGCATTCATCTCACTCAATCCATGTTTTTCAGGGGAAAGTCCTCAAAGCAAGAGAGAAATGGTTGTTTTGGGTTTTTTGGGCTCTTTGGCCGTGTTCTGAAGGTTGTTCTTCCTGACGTTTCACCAGTCTCTCAAGAGAGAAATGCTTATTCCCGAATGTTGCTCCTGAAGAAAAGCCAATCAACCAAGGTTCAGGGTTCATCAAACCAATTTTTGAAAAATTCCCTGTGTTGGGTGGACTTTGGTTAGGAATGTGTTTCCAGGAAAAGCAGGGTGAAGAGGCAAAACCTGAATCCATGTAGAAGACCTTTGGCTTGACTAGGTCACTTTTGTTCATACTTTTTCACCCCCTAACCTTAGATCTGTTGTACAAAGATTTTTTTTCCAAAGATTAAGTAAGTCAGGTCATCTTTTTTGATTCAGAATCAAATCTGAGCAGGAGAAGATTTTATGGACTTGTAATGCTTACAGCTACTGTGTGAAGACCACTACTTAGGGCCCAAAGCACAATTTTTGGACTCCAACTGGCTTGCCCCCAGGTTTGTTAGGTATTTTTTTTTAAACTTTGAAGCTAGTGGGAGAAAAAAAACGTTCTGTAAAATAAAGAAGGAGAAAGTGGTGCAGAGCATTCAGTACAATCAGCTAGGACTGTCTCTGAAGTTGAAGATTGCAGAAAGCATTGGGGGAGGGGAGAGAGCATACACTAAGGTGCTTTTAAGGGGAAAAATGTAAAAAATTTTTAGTAGAGAATCAGAAATTGTTTTCTTTCAAAGCCCGATGCTGGAAAATTACAGAGAAATGCAGCATCCTACCGTGATCAGAAGAATTGTATCAGGAACTCAGGGAAGAGAACATCAGCATGACAAGTATCATCTCCTCCATTTCATGTAATGACTTTTTTCCCTTTTCTTCCTCCCCCTCCCACCCAATGGTGAAAAATTCACTTATCCTTAAATGTATTTCAACAGTGATAACAGGACAAACCTTAATTTAGATCTCTCTGCAAAAGAACTTCTCCATGTGATAAAAAATGAACCTTGAACACAGATGCAGACTGTATATAGCACTGTTATCCATAACATCTGATAAATAACAACACAAAAAGCCCCATAGTCATCCATATCAACAACTCCCATTTGGTACCTTGCTTTGTCTGTACTGAGGAGGTTAACACTGGTTCTTCTGAGTAGACTGACCCCATGATGTTGTGTCTGCAAAGTAGGCTAACACTGATTGTTCTCTGTGACTGGATAACCTTAAGAACTACTGTACTGTTGTGTGTGTGGCTATATGATATGGCTATGTGTTATCAGTTCTTCAACTTATTCTGCAACTGGTTCTGCAACTATTGGCACAACCAGTTCTAGAACCACTGCTGCAACTGGTTACACATAAAAAATGATACTGGATATCAATCTTCTTCTAACTGAAAATGAATAACCACTAGCTCAGAGATGGGCAATGGAATATCCCATTTTGAGTTCTGAAATATTCTTGGGGGTTGTTTGTTTTGGGGGTTTTCCCCCCCATTTCTGATGGGTCTTGGGGGTTTGGTTGCTTTTTGGGGTATTTTCTCCAATTCTGATGGGTCTTGGGGGGTTTGTTTGGTTTTTGGCTTACCCCCATTTCTGATGGGTCTTGGGGGGGGGCTTGGTTGCTTTTTGGTTTTTTTTCCCTCCCATTTCCGATGGCTCCTGCATGCTTCCCTTGCTTTTTCCTTGTTTTCTTTGCATTTCCGACATGCCCCCTTTGTTGTCTGTACATTTCTGCTCTGCTCCGTTTGTTTTCTGCGCATTTCCAATGGGTCTTGCATGCTTGATTGCTTTTCTCTCCCCCCCCCCTTCGGCTGAAAGGGATTAATGGCATTTCCAGTGAATCTTGCAGTGATTTTATTTACTTACTTTTTGGTTATTTTTTCTTCAACATTTCAATGCATTCCTATGGGAAATGGTGCTTCGACTTACATCCATCTTCTGGAATGGATTATGGTCGTAAGTTGAGGCATTACTGTACTTAAAAAAAAGAAATTCAAGGTTCTGAAACATTATTTGTCTTGCATGAGATGGCAATTCATTGGAGGAAAAATTGTGAATTTCTGCATTATTGTAACAAAACCCAATATGGTTTCCATATTAAGTGTACTACAAAACAGAAAAGAATGAACATAAATACTGGTTTCCCCTCCAAAATACAGTTAGAATCCATGGGATAGAATGTCAAAAATGCCAAGTGACATCAAAGGAAACAAACACTGGCAGGATGTGTTTGTTGCAAAGACCATTAACCTCACTAGATGTACATAAAGCACTTACAAGTGGGAAGATCAAATGGTAAATTAAAAGCCAGCCACTGCAACAAGAGATACCCTGGAGAGAACAAAGATCTGAAGGGAGAAAGTTTCAGCAATTTTTCCACTGCGGAAAAGTGACTAAATCTGACAATGATAAGGAAGATAATGGAGCTAATTTAGATTAATGTACCCGATTGATAAAGGTGACTGATCTTTCTTATACTAACTGTGAAACAACAACTATGAATTCTGAGAACCTTTTTAATGGTGTGAGCATACTATAATGCATTTTTTTCTATTTGTCATGCAGCTGCTGAGAAAGCATAGCTGTTTTCTGATTAATTTCCAAGAGGGGAAAAAAAAGAGAGAATATATATGTCAATATGGAACAGCTCTCATTTGTTCTAAATTTCCAGCACAGCCATAGCAATAATTAGAGCGAAGTAAATTTGATTTACCAAAGTCATATTTTATTGCAAAACTTGTGAAGTGACAGATGTAACAAAAAACTGCAGAGGTTGTAGGATATTTCAGTGCAGCAGTGTTTGGGAAATTATCGGAGGGGGAAATGATTACACAGACCCTCGGGTAAATGGCTGCATTTGAAGACTGATTAGGTTGGCAGAAGGGTTTTTTTTTTTTTTTTGAAAGACTTTAAAATGTTTCTCTGAGTGCTGCAGTAAAGAGAACTGGGATCTTGGAAGTCTGCATTTAGCAACTTTGGTCACAACCCCATTTTTTAAATTATTTTTTAAATTCTGTTTAGGCTACATGAAATTATGCAGAAAATCAATTATGGCTTGTAGAAGCTATATATGTTTTTTTTGTTTTTTTACATAACAACCTCAACTATTGTGTTTAGTATTTCAAAAGGAACATGCTGACATCATAACCTGTTGCCAGGGCTAATACTGAAATTATAAATATACGATGAATAAAATAATAATAGTGTGACATCATCAATTCTGACTTATGGTGTCCCTTTTCAGAGTTTTCTATGTACAGTGGTGCCTCGCTTAACAACATTAATTTGTTCCAGCAAAATCGCTGTAGAGTGAAAACGTCGTAAAGCGAAATAAAAAAAGCCCATTGAAATGCATTGAAAACCATTCAATGAGTTCAAATGGGCTGAAAACTCACTGTCCAGTGAAGATCCTCCATAGGGGTGGCCATTTTCGGGTGTCTGTAAAGCAAAAAACAGCTCCTAAACACAGCAGGGAGCCATTTTGTACACCCAGCTGTCATTTTGAAACCCGACGATCAGCTGTTTTTCATCGTCGTAAAGTGAAAATCGGTTCCTGAAGCAGGGAACCAATCATCGCAAAGCGGAAAAACCACATTCAAACCATCATTTTCTGCCCGCAAAAACAACTGCTAAAACATCGTCGTCAAGCGGATTTGTCGTTAAATGGGGTAATCGTAAAGCGGGGCATGACTGTATAGAGTACTCAGACATAGTTAACCTTGGGACTGTATAGCTTGCCAAGGCCACACAGGCTCTCTGGAGGCACAGTAGGGAATAGGCCTCCCAATCTTTGGCTGTGTAGTCAGATACCCAACTCACTGAGCTGTCCAGCTACCTATAAAGATATGAACGAAATGTCGAACTTCAATTTGACAAGCAAAATAGGTAAGGCAGTAAAATGTCACCTACATTTCTGGACTACTTCAGACATTTAAAGTAGCAGCTTTACACCATCATGCCTGCAAAGACGTGGAGATCGATGGGCTGACAGTAAATCTCTCAGTAATTTTGCTAATTTTAGAGGAATATTTTTAACTTCCCTTAACATTTGAATCAAGTTGTCCAGACTGAGGAGGCCAAATCAAACTGAAGTTGTACAGCAAGGACACATCATGATGTCAAACTGACAGGTTTTGAGGACAGCAAATGCAAACTGGAATTAATGGTTGGGCTGCATCCCTATAATAGGTCAGCTTCTACATGATCCTGAGTCACTTAAGAATATTATCTAAATGGAAAGCTCCGTGATAGCAGGCAAGCATAACTAAAAGACAGCTGTCCCACCATGAACTGTCTTCTTCTCTAACAGGTAAGCCTAGGGTAGATTAGTATTCTCATATTCAGTGGGACAGCGGAGAACCCCAAATATTCAGGCAGATGCTGCACATGACTTTGAATCTTAGGAAACCTGTTAGGAACTTGTATAAAATGTAACTCTGTTTGGTGTTTGCAGAATAAGAATCAAAAATCTCTTTTAGCTTGAAGGATGAATTGGAACTCGGGGAAGTTCTTGGCAGTTGCCTTGCAGAAGTAGGTGGGGACTTCTTTCAGTTGTTAAAGGTCTGGGGGACAGTAACACAAGTCTTTAGATGGGTATCTCAACTTTTTTAGAATGAGGGAAACACTGTACAAAAGATGGAAATCTTCCAGACAATTATATCATGCAGAATGTGCCCTTGTCGTTCAGGGAAATTTTAGAGGGGCAAATTAGGACACCAGAAGGGTGGGATTTGTTTGCCGGGCCTGAGATTACCCACCTTGTTCTGTAGTGAAAAGGTTGTTGAGGAAACAATTAATCAAGGGAACAAATTTTCAAACCAACTGTCTTACAGAATAAATGTTAGAATTCCAGTGGTTCGAAGTGTAAGTCGTTTAGTCGTTTAGTCGTGTCCAACTCTTCGTGACCCCATGGACCAGAGCACGCCAAGCCGTCCTATCCTCCACCGCTTCCCGGAGTTGTGTCAAATTCATGTTGGTAGCTTCGCAGACACTGTCCAGCCATCTCATCCTCGGTCGTCCCCTTCTCCTCTTGCCGTCACACCTTCCTAACATCAAGGTTTTTTCCAAGGAGTCTTTTCTTCTCATGAGATGGCCAAAGTACTGGAGCCTCAGCTTCATGATCTGTCCTTCCAGTGAGGACTCAGGGTTGATTTCCTTTAGAATTGATAGGTTTGTTCTCCTTGCAGTCCAGGGGATTCTCAAGAGCCTCCTCCAGCACCACAATTCGAAGTGTAAGAGACCCTAAGATATATTTTCCAGAGGTAAATTGCTGCTAGTTGTGTGACTGAGGATAATTCTTAAGAGTGTGCAGGCAAGAATCCAGGCTCATGTGTTGCCTTTATGGATAAACATAAGTTGTTGTTTTTTAAAGCTGTACAGGTGATGCTAAGTCAGGTAACATCATTCTCCATAGATTCTATAAAGGACGCTATATGATGACATTGCATTCCCTCAAGGGCCATTTAACAAAACAGCATCTACCTAGAGAATGACAGCATAGCTATCATTTTGAAACACCCACTGCCGGCGAGCAAAATGAGTAAATGAATTTTATCTGCACCCTTTGCCACTCCACATACTTGCAAAATTAATCAATTTTTTTTTCAAATTTAATCTTACAGTCCAGCTGTATTATAAACCTACTCTCTCTTTTTGTTGCCACCCGTCACCTTTTGATTGCAGAGTGGAAAATCTCCTAGACTTCACACAGTGGGGATTTTTAGAATCCTTGGTGTGTGTGGGTGCATGTGAAATATAACAAGCTAACCCCGAGGCCAACTTAAGAGACCATATGGAAGAGTCACGTTGGGTGTTAGTTGCATTGGCATTTTGTTCGTTTGGTGAATATACTCAGGATGGTGCTGAAAAAAATAACGTCAGCTCTCATAGGCAAGGAAGTGACATGCGACAAAATTACAGAGTGAGAAAACGCATGTGTTTGACCTTGTGGTTATGGGGGCAGACAAGAGTTAGGTGGCACTTTCAACATTTATTGATGTTCTTTGCAGCTCACACTCCTAAGTATGAATTAACTTTGTCACCATAAGTACACTCTGTTACTGTACAAGTTTTATCAAGGTGCCTGGTTAACACTGCCACGGCTAATAATATTTGATTGAAAGGATTTGCAGGAGGGGCGGGTAGTGATATTCCATTTTTTCTCTTTTTTCAGAAAGACTGATGCACCACGCTTGCTCGTCAAAAGACATACCGATTCTACTTTGCTAGACTCACAATCAGTCCACCAGCTGCTACCGATCACAATGGGTTGCATGTCATCAGAGGTAGCGGGAAGGTGGTCCTCATGATTCAAGGGGGAAGGGGAGTAGACCACTCTGCCTAAAGTGGTGGCCTCCTGCTGGGTTCATTGATACCAACACAAAAGCAATATTGCCTAATATTATAGACAATAGTACCAGCCAAAGTTAGGATGACACCAAAGCTATGATATGTTAGCAGTGAAAAATACATGGTTAACAACCGGTTGCCTAAACTGACATTTCTGCAAAACAGTTTCTTAGAACAAACACTGACAGTTGGAACGAAGACAATTTCAAGGTGAGCTCCATGGCAAAGTGCTTAAACTGCAGCACTGCAATCAAAAGCACTGCTCGAGACACGAGTTTGATCCCCACGGATTCAGGTAGTTGGCTCAAGGCATCCTTTCATGGTGTCACAAGTTTTAGCTTTGAATACTGTCTCTTTTCATGATATAAGCTGCCTTTTTTTGAAGAAAAGTGGAGTAAAAATATTTTAGATAGATAGATAGATAGATAGATAGATAGATAGATAGATAGATAGATAGATAGATAGATAGATAGATAGATAGATAGATAGATAACTAACTAACTAACTAACTAACTAACTAACTAACTAACTAACTAACTAACTAACTAACTAACTAACTAACTAACTAACTAACTAACTACTGGTTATTGGTGCTTAATAAAGCCAAAACTTTCACTTATTGACTACTGCCCTACATAAAAGTTCAAAAACATTGACTAGCATATAGCGTAGCACACAGATGAAACAGCTCTGGCTTGGCTTGCAAAAAATGTGCACTCACTAAATAAATAACCACAATTGCTTATGAAATACAGCACAGTTAATGGCATTTGTTATAATTGCTTTGCTATAATTCTATTCAATTCACGCTTACTATATGGAAAGCCCGCAAATTTAAAGCTATTATCTAGGCCCCTGTGGGAGATATTGAACTTGATCCTTCACTATTTCAAAGCACTTTGGGGAATTTTAATGCCTACCCATTTATCTATCAAGAGGAATTTCCTAAAAAAGAAATGACTTCAGGGTAGTTTGTGTTTGAAAGCAAAGCAAGGGAAGGTAAGATCTTTATTGGACCACCACAAAATTTGTAAAATAGCTAGCTCTCGACCTGTAGTATCCTTCATCAGACTGTACACAAATATCTTGTGGATTATAATAATCATCATGTGCTGTCAAACCCATTCTGACTCATGATGACCATTTTTAGGGTTTTCCAGCCGGAGAACACTCATAAATGGCTTACCATTCCCTTCTTCTGGAGATGCCCTGGAACTGTGCAGCATAGCCGAGGCCACACAGGCTGGCTCTTCTCCCTTGAAACAATCAGGAATCAAACTCTGGGTCTGCATCCAGATACCTAAACCACTGAGAGTGGAGGAAAAAAAAATCTATATGAAAATCTCAAAAGTTCCTTTTCATGAGGCGCACAGCAACCGGGGCGAGGCTCCTTTGCCTGCCTGGCTGGAAGAGGCAGTTGCAGTAAAAGCTATGTCATATTGGGCAAGGGGCTGGGTGAGAGAGGAACCTTGAAAAAGGCTGCCCAGCCTCTCATTGCCCCCCTTATCTTTTCAACAGAGGAAGGAGAAGAGCTGTCGAGGAGGGCCCTGTGGTTTCGATTTTGCAGGGACCTTCGGCGCTGCGACATCTGGAAAGCAGGGCTATGCATTGGTTTGGAGGGGTGGGGGAGGTTTTCTTTGATAGAGAGCCTGTGCAGGCTCCAGCATTTGTTTGTTTTAAAAAAGAGCAAAAGAGGCTTGGGAAATGGAGAAGTGGCTTGTGTTTTATATATATATATATATATATATATATATATATATATATATATATATATATATATATATATATATATATATATATATATATATACAGTGGTGGGATTCAGCAGGCCAACAAACGGTTCTGCAGAATCAATAATACATTAGCTACCAGTTCTGTAGAACTGGTGTGAACCTGCTGAATCCCACCACTGGCCAGGATCAGTGGTGGGATTCAGCAGGCCAACAAACGGTTCTGCAGAACCAATAATACATTAGCTACCGGTTCTGTGCATCAATATACAACCGTCCCTGCTTATGACCAATTCAACTTACGAACAGCTCCGGTTGTAAAATTTTGCTTCTACTTGTGACCGGAGCTTCCACTTATGAACATAAAAAGGCAGGGGAAAAGGTGGGAAATTCAAATTGCTAATTTTTGGCTTCGCGGTCTTCCAAAGCCGCCCCAACCGCCGCATGGGGTGCCGGTGCTCTGGAAGCCTGGGAAGCCTCTGCAGAGGTGGCAGGAGCCAAGGCCCGGCAGCAGCGGTTGGAGTCCAGGAGGCCTCCTGGTGGTGGTAGTTGCGGCGGTGGAGGTAAGGTGCTGCTTTTTGCTTTTTAAAAAACTGTTTTTGTGGCTTTTGCAGGGTGGGATTGGTCTGGTAGGGTTATGTTTATGTTTATTTTTGGATTTGTTTCTTTTTTTGCAGCCCCAGGGGCTTGCAGTGTTTTATTTTTTTGGTGATTTTTTTTCCTTCAGCCAGAACGGATTAATTTATTTAATTTATTTAATTTATTTTATTTATTTGATTTGTATCCCGCCCATCTGATCAAATAGACCACTCTGAGCAGCTTAATCCGTTTTCATTCCTATGCGAAATGGTGCTTCAACTTATGAAAATTTTGAGTTACGGACACCATTCCGATATGGATTAATTTCGTAAGTCGAGGCACCACTGTACTTTATCTTAAATAAGGCTCCTTTTGCAAACAAGAGCATTCTGGTTAAACAAAAATACTTTGCTATCCCCAAAGTGATACTAATGTTCCAGACTTCCTCCACTTGATGGACACAGTGCTGCTGACTCAAGAGGGTCTCTGGCTTGGAGTAGATTTTTTCAGAATTACAGTATCATTTATGCGGAAGTGATCCTGAATTTAGAAATGTCCTTTTAGCCGCCTTGACAGGGATCACACAGGAGAATACTGAAAGTGTGGCACATTTTAAATAGGTCTATTCAAACCTGGTTGTTAGTCTTCTAAAGCCCATTGCTATGTTTTCAGTCATAATGGTTAAGGAGAGGATTCCATCCTCCCTCGGTAGGATGGTGAAGAGTGAAGATGTGCCCATAGAACTAGGGACTCACATACAACTCTGTACCACAAAAAAGAAGCCATCTTTCCTCTCCATACAAGTACATTTACACATACTGTCAGAAAGCTGTGCCTCCAACAATAACCTCCTTGTAGAGGTGGCACCCAGCATGATTTAATGGATAGGCTATGACATATAGGACCTGGGTTCAAATCCTTATTTGACCATAGAAACTCATGGGAGGTGGCATGGTAAAACCACTCCTTAAATATATCATTTATCTCAAAAATTCAGCCATCATCATCTCAGAAATAACACAATCAGAGCTACAAAAACCAGAAATATTATGAAGAACAGCATACATATTGAGTCAATATTTAACAGATACTTAGGTTTTGGGTTAAAACTTGTATCTGTTATATTATACGGTCACGATCAGCTTCCTCTAAAGGAGAACTTGACCGGTCAGACAGAGAGTAATTAGAAATTTGTGCACCCTCATGCAGCTGGGTTGAGTCCTGGGTGACCTCAGCCAAGGTGTGCAATAAACATCTTCTTACAAGTCTGCCCTAAAAGATACTTGCTCAACCTTAGGAAAAATCTATAAGGAATTACACATGAGCTTTGTAGTCCTTAGGCCTACTTAGCTCAATAAGGTAGGACTCAGTAGCTTACTGTGGCCTTGCTTCCCCCTCAGGGTATTGCTAAGACAGCTTCACTGTTCAAGAGACCAAAATATTTTATAATTATTATTTTTATTGAAAAAATATAGATTTACAGAATTTATTTATTTATTTTATTTATACTCCGCATATCTGTTCAAAATGACCACTCTAGGCGGCTGGTCAGTTTGAATGCAAAAGCATAAAGTCAGTTTGAATGCAAAAGCATAGCAAATTACCGTTTTCAAGGCTTGATACAAAATACAAATAAAGCAATTATTCTCCTTTAACTACAACAGCTCTAAAAATCCCTAAAAATCTCTAAAAGCTTCCTCGGGGTAGACAAAAGGCATAAAGTCCCCCTTCCTTTCTTCCTTGTCTCCCTACATCTCCCCCAGTCCTTTACTTGCACTGGGAAGCAGGCAAACAGACCTAGAAAAACTATGATGGAAAAATAGAACAAAAATTGTAGAACAAAAGAAGGAATTTTTGCACATAGTAAAAGTTCCTTTTCAAGCTTCTTGGAACCACCCTTCTCCTCTGTCTCTCAAGCTGTCATCCAATCACGGCATAAGGTTATGGAAACAGTCCCTCCTTCTCTTCTCATGAGAAACAGGTCTTGTTTTTCTCAATCCATCGCCTTCTACGCCACAACAAGTGTCTGGTCTTCTTATCTTGTATTGGCTTGTCCTGGCCTAAAGAAAAAAACATTCCCACAGTCCTCTGGAAATATACTCTCCACTTACAAAATCATTCATACACAGAACCAATATGGAATCCATTTTACATTGTTCACAACTACATATCCCATCATCAATACATGATTTAAATCACATAAATCAACCCATGACATATACCAATGTTATTTATAATTTTGATCGACTGTGCCTAGTGTGTAACAAGAACATCATCATCATCATTATCATCCTCATCCTCATCCTTACCATTGGGTCCAGCTCTCGTCAAGGAAGCACAGTGGGGAATTTGAACTCCCAGCCTCAGGCCCAACAGGCAGAGACCTAAAACACTGTGCTGTCCAGTAGTTGTAACACATAAGAGAACAAAAAAATCATGATAAGGCCTTAATAAAGCATTTATCCTGCTTCCCTCAGATCAGAATTAAAAAGAGCATAATAATAAAATGAAGTATAGAAACAGGGCATATCCTTATGAACAGAATATCAAAAAAAGTGTCTGCCTTATTTGCAGCTTTGTCTTTGATATCTTTGACTACACTGTCCATTTTACTCTCATGCTTTAAGAAGAATGGACGAATAATTCGGTTATAAAGAAACTCGGCTCCATTTGACGGACTTGGAGCCATGCACCATATCAGAAAGCCACACTTCATCATGTAGTAGAAAGGGAACCAGAAAAGAAAGATGTCAGAGAAAAATTCTGCTATGCTGAAGGTGCCATATACAACCCAGTAGGTCAGCCACTGTGTGTCATCATCTTTATTAGGGCTTTCAATAGCCTTGATGGAGTTGTATGCAGGATAGGCAAACCCGATCAGATTGCAAAGGAGGGATGCTCCATAGCCAATCACCAGATAGATGGCCAGCACAGCCAAAATGGCGACGGCGAGGTAGGAGCGGCTCACGCCCGTCTTGGTCTCGATTTTCTCCAAGACATTCGTCAAGCAGTTCTTCTTGTGCAGGAACTTGTTGAACCTCTACTTCAGGGACGCGGTCATGACGAGATCTTTCCCACTGCCTCGCTGGGAGCCAAAGCAGAGCCTTCCTTGACCGAGTGCAGGTCCGCAAGGAGAGGTGAAAGAGGCCGCGGCGGCTGCTGCTGCTCTTCTGCCAGCTTCTTGTACCAGACACTCCAACCCGAGCTCACTCAGAGGGGAGGAGGAGATGCAAGCTAGGCGCGCCTTCCGTGTCAAGACCGACCACCGAACAGAATATCATCTTCTAGGCCTTGTTCAGGACTTCAAAGAATGCCATGGAGCTGCATGACTTGTTCAGTCATTTATAATTTCCTCCAAATATATGCACTGGAACATGTAAGATAGTCTTTTTTTTCTGGACTTCATAGAAACAAACCTGGAGCTGGTAAAACCAATTATTTGTAATGCCGTCATTGCTGATTACATATATTAGGTTCTGTGGAAAATGCTGATAATCCATTCATTTCTTTGAAACTTGACCTAGAAATATAGTATGCGTGTCTTCCGATTTTAAGAGGGCTGCTTGCAACTGCAGGACAATTCCAAACCACCATCTTAGTCATTTCCCCAGAGGCACAAAAGTAGGAAAAACAGAATAGTATGAGCATTTATTAGTTTGTTGATACATGTATGTACTTTAGCACAAAACTGCAGGTTGGAGGCCCTGAAATACATGCCAATTGAACAAGTTGATCACATTTTTTTGTGATTGCCACACATCTCATCCAGGGCTGATGCATTTGCCCTGTCTTCTTCATGGTGTAATCTCAGCTAGTGAGGAATCCAATTTTGAATAATATTTGATTAAGTGTAGCCGTCAATGTAGTGATGTATGGAAGTGAGAGCTGGACCATAAAGAAAGCTGACCACTGAAGAATTGATGCCTTTGAATTGTGGTGCTGGAGGAGGCTCTTGAGAGTCCCCTGGACTGCAAGGAGAACAAACCTATCCATTCTAAAGGAAATCAACACTGAGTGCTCACTGGAAGGACAGATCCTGAAGCTGAGGCTCCAGTACGTTGGCCATCTCATGAGAAGAGAAGAGTCCTTGGAAAAGACCTTGATGTTAGGAAAGTGTGATGGCAAGAGGAGAAGGGGACAACAAAGGATGAGATGATTGGATAGTGTCATCGAAGCAACCAACATGAATCTGACACAACTCCGGGAGTCAGTGGAAGATAGGAGGGCCTGGCGTGCTCTGGTCCACGGGGTCACGAAGAGTTGGACACAACTAAATGACTAAATGATGATGATGAAATGAGCTGTCAATGAGGACAGGGCCCTTGCATTGGCCTCAGTGTGAAGGAAGGTGGAAAGAGGGAAATGTCAGTCTGTTACCAAGGCAACAAGGCCAGTGCTCCCTGTCTTCCTGCACTACATTGGTTTGCAATGAAAGACAATACTGCAAAGGAAGATGTGGAACAACAGACTAGTTTTCTCAGCAACAGGCTGACCCATTCCCTCATCTCAAAACATTCATTCCTTGGAACAGTAGGAAGAAGAGGTCTGGGAGTACTCTAAAACGCCTACTAGATTTTGTCTTGTGGCAGCTGAGAAGTGATATTTATTGTTAAGAACTGTGCTTCGTGTAGGAGTATGCAATCAGTTGATATTTATAAATAGGATCTGAGAGGAGAGAGAGAGAGAGAGAGAGAGAAAATAAATCAGGCAGGAGTAAAAAAAATGTTAAAAGATGAGCGGAGAATCAAATTTAAAGAGAGAGTTAGAGGTGGGAATTGTCAGCCCCTGAACACATTAAATGGCAACTAAATGGGGAAACACAATCAATCTGATTTCTCTGAGAAGTGCATTTGAATCACACCAAAATTGCCATATGCATACTTCAGGTTGACTAAATAAATATGAATAAATGTGTCCATATTCAGTCTTTGTCAAAGCATGGGGAGCCCACAAATATTTCTCCGCCAACATGTGAAAGAGGCAACCTAAAGTAGGAGAGGTTGCTGTTTCTGGCATAAACCTCTGCATGTGAGCGAGAACCACTTTGTTTCTGAGAGGGAGGGAGAATTCAGGTTTCTGTGGAGAGGAGACACAGAGCATCCTTCTCCTATTTATACCGTCACTTCCATATGTTCAAAGTGATGATGGAGAAAGGCAGGTATGGACTCCACACAGAAAATATATGAATAGGGCTTACCTTGCAAGTGGGAGCAAGTAAATCCTGAAACAGTCCTGTGAAGTACTATAATTGCACACCTTTTAGGAGTATTC
The DNA here is from genome assembly GCF_051106095.1 of Pogona vitticeps. Taxonomy (NCBI): domain Eukaryota; kingdom Metazoa; phylum Chordata; class Lepidosauria; order Squamata; family Agamidae; genus Pogona; species Pogona vitticeps. The sequence continues at coordinate 222,270,492 of NC_135786.1, read as the reverse complement.
TAATAGGAACACATGTCCTGCTTCCATTGTACAGCAAAAAGCCAACGGTAGTCAACTAATTTACCAAGAATAAATGAATGCAGCCAAATATAGCATCCTACTATCATGTCTTTATCCACACTTCACATCTTTTAAGTCTGAATGAGATACAGCTTCAGTGTGCATCTGGAAATAGACATGTAATGGGGAAAAAATCTATAGTTCTCAGTAAACTTGCTCTTGGAAATAAAAGCTTGTTTTCATGACAGTTGGAAAACCCTCTATACACCGTTTTACTGTCCTGAGACAGCTTGTCTTGACCATGAATGAGATCTTACCATGAGCTCTTCATATCCCTGTACTGAGCATATAATGTAAGGAAGCTGCTCCCTCAGATAAGTAATCAATAATCAGGGATATTTTTCCCTTGCAAGAAATTGTTTCCAAAGCAGAGCAAAACAACACAGCACCCTAAAGGCATAATTGCAGACATATTATGAAATAATGACATGCTTGTCTTTAATCATTATGACTTCACCCCATAAAACTGCATGCATTAAAAGATCCCAGCGTTGGGAATATATCCAATAAAAACTTGACAATGTTATTGTATTTTGAGAAGAATCAAATATCTGGGAGGTTCCTTGAGAAGTTGCCCCATCTATTTCATAATTCAGAAGCATCAGAATATCACCCACTTACATTTAACCTTCTAATTTGTGTTTAATTAATCACCCATCTGCTAATGCAATCCTGGCCTCACGCCTGCAGGTGTTGTTTGTCTACAGCTTGGGTCTTAGAAAAACATTACTGCTTGTTAACCCTTGTAAGAGACCTCTATCTGCAGAGCGTCAGCTGGTTCCATGTCCTCTCATAATGAAGCAGTCCTCCAGAAGAATGGTGATGGTTTCTCTGGGACTTCTGATGACTTCGAAAAAGCACTTGACATCTTGAAATAGGGAAATTGCACTCTCTGCCTCCTGGAATGTGGAAGAGCTCAGATGGTGCCGAAGGTTATCAGAGTCCTTTAAAGCACCTCTAAGAGCTCAGCTTGCACTGAGAGATGCCAATCTGGATAATTCAATGTGACTAGTGGGGTGTCACGAAGAAATTTTCCATCCTAATTTCTCTTTGTCATTGTCATGTAGATGTAACTCAGGAAGGATCTTGAAATTCATTATTCAGTTCAAGCAGGTCCCTCAGGCATTGTAGCAAAGACTTAAAACAAAAGAAGTTTGCTATTCCCACTGCCTTATGAAAGGAGACTTCTAACTTTGTGCAACTGTTTTCAAATGCTTAATGGTAGTGCAATCCAGAAAGCACATCACCGGGCATCCTGATGGACAGACATTGTCATAAATGGCAATATAGGTACGCCCTTTGAATGGCAAACTCTTTATGTTCTTTTGCCTTGGGTTGTTCCTGATTAATGGAATGCTGCTAAGCTGCTTTTGCTTATTTTTGCTTGAATGACTCAATTAGCACTTCCCAGATCTTTCAGAGTTCATTAACTGAGGGTGCAACTAGATGGTTCAATTATCTCAGCCTGCTTCAGTCTAGATACGCTCTGAGGTTATTGTGTAAGTAGAGGTGATCTTTGCACCCACATACTAGGACTGATCAAGCTGCACCTCAATCGACCCTGTTTAGCATTATCTAGACCAGTTTTATTTCCCTTTAAAATCTTCCTCTTGTCTACTTATCCATGCTTTGCTTAAGCCACCTAATGATCTTGAGAAATGGAAACGTTCCTTCCCACTCTCCTGCAGAGAAAAAGAGAGTTAAAGCTTTCTCTTTCTTCTTGTTGCTAACTGACACAGAGAATCAGTGATACATTGAAAGTGATGCATTTTTAAAAAAAGCTCTTTCATGTATCATGGATGCATTAGCAACAATTCAAAAGGAATGGAAAAAAATCATCTCCCTTCCTGTTCACAGGGGAGTAGGAAAGAAGCTTTCGATTCTTCAAGGCTGTTAAGTGGCTTAAGCTAAGGGGCAACTTAAGACATCTGCTTTGGTTTGAACCCAGCAGCCACACAAGCTGGAATGGAATCAAAATTGAGCATTCTTATCTGCACTGAAAAAACGACAGCTCCTGACATGTAAGTAAATGTCATGTAAGTTCTGTGGTCATCAGGAAAAGGAATGAACTAATCCATCCCCGATCCATACCTAACCACAGGACAAATGCCTGTTTAGTTGCACCCTAAATTAGTTGACATTCTGATTTTTGTAAATTCAAAATAGCTCAAGGTATCCATGAGTACAGGATGTGGTGGTGCTGTGCTGCAATGTCAGAAGACCAGCAGTGCAAAAAGCCTCTGTGCTGCAAGGTCAGAAGACCAGCAGTCGTAAGATCGAATCAATGCGACGGAATGAGCTTTCATCACTTGTCCCAGCTCTTGCCAGCCTAGCAGTTCGAAAGAATGCAAATGCGAGTAGATAAATAGGTACCACCTTGGTGGGAAGGTAACAACATTCCGTGTCTAGTCGCGCTGGCCATGTGAACCCGGAAACTGTCTTTGGACAAATGCTGGCTCTATGGCTTGGAAACGGGGATGAGCACCCCTGCTAGAGTCGGACATGATTGGACAAATTGTCAAGGGGAACCTTTACCTTTATCCACGAGTACAAGCATTTCTAGGTTAAACACTGGCTATACTTTGTTGTTGTCTTAGTTACAAGTGCTATGATTGTTGGGGACATTAATTGTGAAGTCAACATATCTTTGCTAAGGCAAGGTTTACAAAATGTGTATGAAATATACAATGTAAATGTCTACACTAGCCTTGTTGTTCTGGAGATGAATGTATAGTTCCTGTTGTTTCAAGCAATTTGTCAAAGAAGATTGGGCTGAAACAGATATATTTGTAGCCATCCAACATTGCTGGTTCAACTCTCAGAATAAATTACCATGTCTTGAGATAATATTAAGAGCTATATCAGCCAGGCACCTTCTTCAAAGATCTGTCGGGAATTTTTAGGGTACGGTATATTAAATAAAATCTATTTATCTATCCATCTATTGCATTTATTTGTCTTTATTCCATCACTTTATTCCATTACTTGCTCAGAATTAAAAACACAGTGCACTTTGTTTTGCTCAATAGTAACTAGAGATGGGGGTATTTGTATTTGTATACGAATATGAATATCCCCCACAGCTGGAGATAATGAGGGAGGGACCCATGGGTGGGTCTTGCCCCACTCACAATTTTGCCACTGACACGAACTCGATGGAGCCTTCCTATCGATCCATTGCTTTCAATGGATTAGCCACTCTGTGACCTGGCAGAGAGGCTCGTCATCCTGCCTTCTGCCAGAACTGGCTAATCTAACGCGAGCAATGGAACAATAGGAAGGATCCATTGAGCTCTCATCATCAGCGGAATTGTGAGTGGATCATCCGGCCCCATGGGGCCAGACCCTCATTCATCTCAAATAAGAATTCAATACAACTCTTCACATAGTTTGCTACTTACACCACAGAACTCATACAGTATATGGGAATTGAGAAGCAATGTAACAGTTCTTGCTTGACTTCTGTCTCTGACCTCTTTCCCCTACTGCTCAGGAGAGTAACACAGCTGAAATTCTAATAGCTCCAATTGGTAGGGTTTGTTCTAAATACATGCCATCAAGTCAATTGCAATGCTTGGTGACCCTTTACAGCTCTAAAGTGATCTTAAAATGGTGGTAGTGATGAGCATAGGCAGTAAGGTAACTTAAATGGCCACTTCTTGTTTTATACTCCTCCCCTATATTTCCCTCCAATGTGCATGCAGATTGGCATGTTGGGGCATGTTGGGGCTTCCTTCTTTCTCTTTGAAGGCAGTTTCTATTGTTACCAGCCTCTTCTTTTATTATGGAGATGAAAGCAAACTTGATGAATTTGAAGCCAAATTTGGGGGACTCCTCTCCTACATTCTCCAGAAATGAATTCCCCAAATTAATAAAATAATAAATAATCCTTGGTTTGGAAGTGGTTGCTTGTCACCTTTATTCATCTTCCGCTGCACTTCCAACAGTTTGTCACAAGCCATGATCAAATTTCTTTGGAAATTGTCACAGCCCATGACTTTCTGCTGTCTACTTGAAATATCTTCTGAGATTTTAGGGCCAATATCTGAGGCCAGACCTATGATTAATCATCTCAATCTTCTTCCCTCACTCCTGGCATTTGCTCTGAGGTCTATCTCTATACTGGGAGTCACAGGAAAACATAATGAGTCCTTGAGTGTTCAGGTGGCACCTTGAGACTGGTAGTGCCATCTGGAAAAACTGTTTGTGAAATCTCGTGAGGGGGAAAAAGGGTGAAGTTGAAGTCAAAGCCATTCACTTTGAGGGGGAAATTGCTCAGATTCGCAGTGGGTTGGACTCCATCATTAGTGCAGAATCAGAGGATGTGTCCAGTGTGTCGTGCTTCGTTCAGGTATTAATGGATGAGTTTCAGTTGTTGAGACCTGAGGATGTGGACTATACTTGGATATGTCCGTTCTAACACCATTCCACTCAACCCTTGCCCATCTTGGCTAACTGGAAGATCTGCCAGGGGCATTCGCACCTGGGTCCAGGAGGCAGTGAACGCCTCTTTGAGAGAGGGAGTGGTCCCTACCACTTTGAAAGAGGCGGTAATTTGGCCACTCCTAAAAAAGCCTAACCTGGACCCAGGGCTGGTGATTAATTACCGACCAGTGGTGAACCTCCCTTATTTGGGCAAGGTGTTATAGCAGGTTGTGGCCAGGCAACTCCAGGTGCTGCTGATTGAAATGGATTTTCTGGATCCATTTCAATCAGGCTTCAGGCTGGGCTTTGGTATGGAGACTGCCTTGGTCGCCCTGTATGATGACCTTTGCTGGGAGAGAGACAGGGGGAGTATGACTTTGTTGGTACTCCTGGACCTCTCAGTGGTTTTCTACACCATTGACCATAGTATCTTTCATAGGCTGGCTGGGTTGTGAGTTGAGGGCACCGCTTTACGGTGGTTCCACCCCTTCCTGGGTGACCATGTCCAGAATGTGGTGCTGGGGGACAGTTGCTCTGCCCCATGGCATTTATGTCATGGGGTTCCTCAGGGCTCAATACTGATCCCCATACTGATTAACATCTACATGGAACTGCTGAGAGAGATCATCAGGAGGTCTGGGCCGAGGAGTAAGCAATATGCTGATGACAATCCGCTCTACCTCTCATTTTCCACCAATCCAGGTGAGGCAGTTTCTGTACTGAACTCATGTCTGGACCTGATAATGGACTGGATGAGGGTTAATAAATTGAAACTCAATCCAGACAAGATGGAAGTGCTTTTAGTGGGTGCTTCGCCGGACAGGCTGGAGGGCCATTTCCCTGCCCTGAATGGGGTTACACTCCCCCGAAAGGACAGGGTCTGCAGCCTGGGGGTGCTCCTGGACCCTAGACTAACTCTGGAAGCCCAGGTGGACTCGGTGGCCAGGGGCGCCTTCCTTCAGCTGCAGAAATTATACCAGCTACGGTCCTACTTGGATGAGCAGAGTCTCATGACAGTTACGCATGCACTGGTAACATCCTGTATAGATTACTGCAATGCACTGCCTTTTAAGTTGGTCCGGTGCCTGCAATTGGTTCAGAATTGAGTTGGGCAGCTGGTAAGTGTTGGGACCGCTAGGGAACACAGCAGGCCAATTCTATTCAAATTACATTGGCTACCAGTCGCTGCCTGGGCCCAATTCAAAGTGCTTGTTTTGATGTATAAAGCCCTAAATGGCTTGGGCCCTGGATACCTGAAGGACAACCTCCTTCCATATAAACCTACTAAGCAATTAAGATCTAGCCAGGGGACCCTCCTGAAAGAGTCATCTCTCAAGGAGGTAAGAGAGATGGTTTGTAGACAAAGGGCCTTTTCAGCAGCTGCCCCAGACTATGGAACACCATTCCAAGTGAGATTCATCTGGTGCCAGCGTTGATGATGTTTTGGTGCCAGGTCAAAACCTCCCTGTTACAGAAGATTTTGAATTGAAATAATATCAACCGTGGGTCCTGATGGCAATTGTATTTTAATTGTTTTATCTTTTTATCTTTTTATTGTATTTAAATTGTTGTAAGCCCAGATACCTTTGGGTAGTGTGGGTGGCATATATAATTGAAATAAAATAAATACATACATAAATTATAAGGAGAGGAGTAAAGTCACTGTAGTTGATTTGGGAAGAAATCCTCCCAGAAGGCATTCAAGAAGTCAGTATTCTTCTCTAAATAATCAAGTCCTACACATTAAAATGGACAGAAAATAATAATAGTGTCCAGCAAACCAGATTAAAAGCTGTCCAATTAGATGTTAAAAGTCTGTCTAAAACAAGAAACAGTCTTCACATTTTTCTAGGAGAAAGAGAGAGTGAAACAATCTAGCTTCCTGGGGGAAGGTGTTCTACAACCTGGGAGCAGCCACAGAAAATGCCCTATTTTGTGTCCCCATCAAGCAAATTTGTGGAAGCAAACAGACTGAGAGAAGAGCCTCCTCTGAAGATCTTAAGAGCCTCTAGATCTACGTTCCCAAGTATTTAAAAGGCCTTGCAGAGCTATTGCCATGGCAGCCAGAGCAGCAGTACAGGGATCAAGGAACCATAATTTGACTCATTATATGGAGCTATCCTGTACTAATTTGTCTTAGGAATCCCTCATAAGGTCTGTTGGCTTTCTTATTCAACTCAGCTCATGGATGCATCTACTACTTCTGCCAGAATATGTATGCGAGCTCCCCACGTCTACCCTGGTAGAGTGCCTCAGAAACATAAATAACTAATATTAAGAACTTCTTGATATTTTGAGCACATTAAGAAGCATGTTCATCCTAATTATTTGACTTCTCTAAGCATAAGCAGGGATGTTCGATCTAAACATATTTGTGCCCTCCCTTTAAGGTCCTTTGTTCCTTGGTTTATGTTTATCACAACTTTACCATAAGCTTAGGGAATATGGAGCACTGAAGATTCTCTCCTAGTGTTAGTAATGAAGGCTGGCAAACCTTTATTTTATTACTGTGCTGATCTTGGTTCCTTCCTTTCTTAAATTGGCTACAGTTCCTAGTTTATAGTGCACTCCTGGGCCCCATTCTTTCAGTTTGGAGGACATATCACAGACCTTTGAGGCACTTGGGAGCCTCAGAGTTCATTGCTTAATTCATTAACTCATTTTTATTTTGTTTCTTTTATTTGTAACCAGGGTTTGACTAGCATCTGCTATCTTGGTGTGTGTTCCTTTACAGTGCATCTGTTAGCTACAATTTAATGAGTTCCTTTCCTACTTCTCTAACGATAGGAAGGAACACAACTCCACAAAGGCATGAACCGCACATGGGAGGTAGTGGTTTAGGGTTTAATTAATATCCTTTCACAGTGCCAAGTTCAGCAGGAAAGGAAGTGTTAAAGAGTTTTAACCTTAAAGATGATATCCCACAATACTTGGACTGCTCCTGGTTTCTTTGCTTGTGTGATTTTTCATTTATTCAACCAAATGTAGGCTTTATTGTTCACATTCACTGTTGAAAAGATTGACATGCAACATGCCTACTTAGGTACTGTATCTAACTGAAAACACAAAACTGGAAAGTCATTACTCCAGGTAGTAACAATGGGATTAAATGACAAGAAACATTTGAATGTCCAAGTCACCTTGATTTAACTAACCCAGGGAATCTGAAAGACCTAAATCTAAACCAAGAGCAAAACACCTGACCTTAGATGGTCCTTGTAACATACATCTCTGCTCTCACCTGTCCGTCACAGCTGGGCAGGGGAACATCAGCCAATGAGAGGACGGAGGGTGGTGCAGAAGGGGGAGGAGCTGGATTATATAAGGAGTGTTTGTGATGTGTGAGGGGGAGAATTCTTGAGAGAGTTTTGAGAGTTTAGGGAGATGAGAGAAATTGTTTGAGAGAGTGAGATAGATCTGTGAGAGTTAGTGTGGGAAAAGTCTGTGTGAGGTACATTAAATGAGAAACTTGATTTACAACCTGATTTACTACCTGTGATTTACTCCTTTTTATTTTGTCAAATCAATAAACACAGTTTTTGTTTTAAAAGAAACACGTGTCCTTTTTGAGTATTAAGGATAGGTTGGTGTCAGCAGTTTGAAGAAGAGTAGTGAGCACTCTGGGAGGCCTGAGTTGACAGAGGCTTCAGAGTGGCTTTCTACATTCCTCTTCAGAGTCTTCAACAACTGTGTATCCAATGTTCTGTTCAGCAATTGGGCTCCCAGTGTTAACAGGCTCTGAGTGCTAAGTGGCAGGAAAAAAAATGAAATAAATTGTTCTTGTTGGGTGAAATAACAGTACAGTGGCGTCTTGACTTAAGAACGGCTTGAGTTAAGAACATTTTGACTTAAGAACCACTCTCATAGGAAAATATTGACTTGACTTGCATACTTAGATTTGAGTTAAGAACTGAAAAAACCACGTGGGAGGCAGGGAAAGTGCAAAATTTGAACTTTCAGTTAACTGTTGGCCAGTGAAAAGGGTGCCTGTCTGCTTCCTCACTCCTCCCAGCGTTTAGAGAGTGGATTGGGAGACAGTCTTCAGACTGCCTGGTACTGCCTGGACTGTATTTTCCCTGCCTTCCCTGAACCTATCTTGACCTAAGAAAAAAAGAAACAAAATATCCCCCTCTAGTGGTCGAAGGCAGAATAGCAGCTTCCCATTAGTTTCTATGGATGGAAAAGAGCAGATACGGATCAAATGGTTTTCAATGCATTCCTATGGGAAATGCAGATTTGACCTGAGAACTTTTTGACTTGAGAACCACCTTCCAATACGGATTAAGTTCTCAAATCAAGACCCCACTGTACAACTGTATTGGCTACAGCTGAAGTATACTTGGCAGTGCATAGGATAAGGATCCAGAGCTTGCACACCTCCTAAGAAATCCTTGAAATCACCTAACCCATGACAGCACTGCCATTTCATGGCTTTCTGGGGGTGCAACTGGACTCACTCCTCTGAGTTGTCCAGAACTTTCATCCCCAGTCTGTTAAGAGGATTACAATAAATCTGTTGGAAAGTATCGCAGTATGCCTAGCCTGCCTACTCAACTGGATCTAGACCATTTTCCAAAACCAATCAAGAAAGTTATGCAAAGTTAAGGGTGTATGTGGTGGGGAGCCCAGCACAGATACATGCGACCTTAAGGAATAGTGAATGGAAAGATTGCCAAGAAATGCTGCCTGTCTTGGACTGGCATGGCCTTCCGTCTAAAGTTAATAGTCTCTGCCCATGGGCTGCCTAGCCAACCAGGTGCTGTGGCTGGCCCGAGAACCATGTGAGAAGTCAATAAAACTGGTTCAGGAGAACCACAGGGATCCAAGAAGAAGAGGATGTCATGTTACAAAAGAAGATGCAAAACCATTGTTTCATTCTGCCCTTCATGTCTGAGCTCCAACAGAACACAACAGAGGTCTGCAATAAGTCATTATTTTCATGGCTTCATAGATTTGATCAGCTATTTTTGGAATCATGTTTTTCACATCCATGAGAACTTGAAACTTGTTTTAAAAGCTGATCATCTTAGACAACACACTCAATGGTTTTCCTATACAATCTCTGTCCAGTTGCAAATATTCATACATATCTAACTACACATCCATGTTATAGAATCAACAGTGTATTGCTAAGTATGGGTGTACTGCGAAAAAGAGAGAGAAGATAGTCTAACCATGAACAGTGTAAGGTCTTTGTTCTTGAATGCTTAGCACTGTGTCCTAATATAATGCTCCAATTGTCCTTCAAAAGGGTACCTATGAAAATAAAAGGGTTGGACCAGGCTTTATTTCTTCTCTTAACAGTAACCTATCATCAAGTGTCATTTTTTTTTCAATTTTCCATTGAAGTTTTTTTAATCTGCTCTTATTTGAAAAAGGCACAGTAAACTTAAATAAAATAACCCTCTAAATTGCATATTCTTAGAAGTACAGAGACTGTGCTGATTGTACAAACACTCTAGGACACTTAAATAATATCCTGAGTGTGTTTTCAGTAGCTTCATGATTATGTAATGAATCAGTGTCCAGAAGTTTTGGTTTAGATTTGTATCAGCTTCATCACTGCTCATGAAGTGGGCATATGTAAAAAATGGTTTCAAGAAGGTGGAGGGCTCCGTAATAAACTTAAACATGTGGAGTGTCACCCAACAAGACTCCAATTTCAAGCAGAAAGCCTATTTACTCTTAACTGGAAGCAAGGCCCATTGAACTCAATAGGAAACAGAACTGAGTAGGTATGCATAGAATTGCTTTTTAAAAAGTCATTTTCACTTGAGTAGTGACTACGTCTATAATCCTATGGGCAGTTATTTGGGAGTAAATCCAGTTGAAGTTATTGGGATTTCCAGGTTGTATTTTATAGGTTGTAAGAAAAACACCATTCATCTGCCAAGATTATTATTTATTGTTTAAGGTTGAAAGGAGAGAATAGGGTTCTTTCTCCTTGATTTCTCTTTGAGAACAAGAGGCTAATTCATTCACATCTCTACTACAATAGATGTGCTGGAGAATATTGTAAAGTGGGGTTTTTGAAAATATCTCAAGTCCTGTTCCAGTTATTTTTCAATACCACAGTAGCGGAAAGACCTATTTTGTCATGTCTGATCTCTTCTGACAACACATGAAAACTTATTTAGAAAAATGTATGCGTTCAGTAGATCTTTGGCCATAATATGCTATGCCCTTGATTTGTTTTTCCCTGCCAAGGCTTTTGGTTTCAATTTTATGATTGTAAGACTGGGTGTAGACAAGAAAAGGACTGCTAAAGTCATCAGATTGGTTGGCCAATTCTGGCCTGGTTTTATAGTTAGGAAAACTAGAGACAGCATTTTGTAAGAGGAACTACGTAGTTGACTGATTGTTCTCAGTTGGTGACCTTCTGAATGACCAGCAAATATGTGGAAATGGGAAAACATTCACCCTTTCTGGCTAAGTAGCATTATAATTCCAGTAGTTTTCCCAAAAGGAAATGAAAAGGAAAGGAAAATATGTATTCTCGAAGTTGAAGACAGACTGCAAATGGGGGTATAACTTATTTTGAGGGGCTTTTGGAAAAAAAATCATGGCTGGCCTTTTCTGTAGAAATCTGAAATGACTGGCAAAGTAACTGAAAGTTTCGGACTGTGGTGTCATCAGTATGCAAGGCACACATAACTCTCTTTTTCCCCTCTGATCTCAGCAGTAAGCCTGAAACAGGCCTTTCAGTTCAGTTTTTGGATGGATGTAGGCAAACAAGCTGATGTTTCATCCAGATAAGATAGAAAAGGAATCTCAAGCAAGTATTTTGAAACTGCAGAAAGGACTAAAATGTCCTTAAATGTCTCTCTAACAACTGAACTATAGAACATATTTGTCAGAAGAAACCTTGAAAAGGTCGAAGTCCTTCTTACAGCAAACCGTGTGAAATATTTTAATTGTGAATTGACTGAATGAATTGAATGATAAAAATATTACTACGTTGATTCCTATTTAAGGTCTGGGAAAAATTATATTTTATTCTGTTTTGTTTTGTTTTTGCTGGTGCCAACTGAATACAAAATAATAGACTTTGAAAAGCCATACAAGAGTACAAGCTGTTCGGTTACAAACATCTAAAAGACTGACTTCAGTAAATAGAAATCCTTGCTGGAAACAGTTTAGACATGATATCATTGAGTGTTACCATGAAAAACATTGCAGTTTGGAACAGGATATGGATACATATTGCTGGACAAAAATGGCCTATAAATCAGATGTCTATGTTGTCATAGTGTAAAGAGCTGCTATGTAGGAGATGTTTAGATCTCTTTGTGGCTGCTCCATGTGGTAAGCCACTGAATTGAATGTTCTAACATTTGGTATAATGATGGATAAGAAGAATTTACCAGGATTGGCATGTTTCTTCGTATTGGGCGGCAAGAACTTGAAGTTGTGGTGTTTTTTTTAAGTGATAGATTCAACCTTCCAGGCCCAGATATCTGAGTCCTTGCTTCAAATACTTTTGAGTTCTATCCAGCTTGTCTCCCATCTCTGTCTTCCTGCCCTACATCAGTATAAGGTCTGGAATGTTCACATTGTCCCATATTTCTTGGTATCTGGATCTCAACTCATTTTGGACAGCTGCCCCTGGGGCAAATCTGACATGTTGCAATGTATATTTGCAACTGGAAAACGGTTGCTTATGTTTAGCAGCTTTGCTCAGTGCACAACAGCTTTCTTTACTTATGAGCAGCAGGGCAGAGCAACTATGCATGTTAGACTGGATGAAGAGAATTATGTGACTGCTATTTGCCTCAGTTTGGATTGAAGGTTACTTGGAGCCTAAGATAAGGTTCAGATGACATAACTTCCAAATGCCCAGTGTTTGAACCCAAATCTCCCCGCAAAGCTTCTTTAAACTGTGAGGATGTCCTCTCCTTCACACACATTCTAAGACAGAGACAGAGTTCTCATAACACTTCATGTGGCCTTCCAAGTATAATGTGTTATCTCTTACCAACCCTACCTCAGCCATTTTGCCATGCTAGTAGCAATTCTTCTTGGTGGTGGTGGTGTTATGTGCCATCAAGTTTTCTCTGACTTATGGCGACCCTTATGAATGGGTGATCTCCAAAGCGTCCCGTCCTCAGCAGCCCTGAACAAAAGCTTGTGGGTTCCTTGAGGGAGTCAATCCACATCCTGTTGGTCTTCCTCTTTTCTTGTCTTCAGCCTTTTCTAGCATAATTGTCATTTCCAGAAAATCCTGTCTTCTCATGCCCAAAATAGGACAGTTTCAATTTCAAAGTTTTTGCCTCCTGAGATAGTTGAGGCTTGATATGATCCAGAATCCACTTCTTTGTGGTGGTGGCGAAACTGTCCTCCAGCATCACATTTCAAACAGTTTTTTTTTCTGTCAGCTTCCTTTATCGTCCAGCTTTCATACCCACACATGAGGATTGGAAATATAAGAATTGGGCTGTTTGGTGCCTTTCTTCTTTCATTTACACTAGATTCTAGACTCCAGATTCTGCATATTTCCTCAAATCCTCCATCCTCCCTGCCTACCAATTTACCATAAATTAAAACTATAATAACAAAGCACATATAAACATAAACATATTCCTTCTAAGAAATTGTGAATTTTTGTTTCTTTCTTGTTGGGAATCCATGGATTTTTAAAGGAGTAACAAGTGGGACATGAAGTCACTGTTTTTTGAGATGTGCCTATTGGCCCTGGAGGACAGGCAGTCTTTCTGCCTAATAGCTTCTTTTCTACCTTCAAATGGTATACATCTTTCCTGCCTCCCATGATTCTCCTTTGTCTTCTCATTTATCATACAAGACATGTATAATTCTGGAACTATGTGTTAATTAGAACTATTCACTTCCAAAGGCTAATAACTATCTCCTTAGCAACAGCCTCAGCCATTATCAAATTGTCAAGCCAAAATATAACCTGCGGTTGACCCAGATTGACTCTGCTATTTCTTTTTTCAGCAGCTTATATTTTGTTGTGATACACCATCCACTCTTTTTCTGAACTTTGATTCTGATTTCTCTTAAAAGCTTGCTTTTATATGTTATGCACCAGTCTTCTTTCGCTTCTTTTCAAAAGTCTGCCATGCCGAAATCAGATGAAGTCATTTCTTATCCTTTTCTTCATCTAGAATGAAGGCCTCATCTTAAGCTCATCATATCCTTACTCGGTCTTTTTGTCGTTATTCTTCCTACTAAATCTCCCCACCTTCAGCTATCTAAACACCCTCTAACAATTCTACACATTTTATTTTTAAGTAGTTTTGGTCTAATATTTCTGAGAGTCACAATAATTACTTGCTGTCAACCACAGGTTGACTAAAATAGCCAGGTAAGGCATTCATGAGCCATCTGCAGTACCCACTCTGTCTCACTCTCTTTGCTTTCTTCCATGCACTTTTCTCATTAAGCATTTTATTTAACCCTAGAGTCTTCACTCCAATAGAATGAGATCACTCTCTGTCTAACATATTTTCTTGCATTCTCCCTTTTCAGCCAGGTAGTCCATAACCTGCTGATAGTGTTATATTTCTGCAAATCCCACCTGCATTTTCTTCTTGTTCCTGTTTTCTGTCAGGTTGTGAGATTTTTCATTCAACTATGCCATTTATGTTTTTGTGCATTATTCTCAATGTGTACATTGATGCACCCATTTTACCTGACTTGTGCATCCTCCTTGTTGACTTTTGTGCATTTTTACAGCACTCCTTTTGACTGTTTGCATTTTAAATGGTGTGCTTTGTTTTGTGCACACTGTCTCTTCCAATGCCCCATAAACTTTGCAAATGCACTCATTCTAGAGGCAAGATGTTATTTGACTCACAAGTCTCAAGGAGATGCAAACATGCTACTTTTGTTGACTTTTCAAATCTAGAGAAATTCTCCATTCCTATCCTTACTCCCCCCCCCCACCTCTTTCCTTCCGTTTGTTAGGACAGCAGAAATGATTAGCTTGTGTTTCTTACTAAAGTGCAATGAACATTAGTAGGGCTCCAGGGAGCCATAAGTAACAATAGTATATTCCTATGTTGCCTTTAACCATCTGAAACAATCAAATATTTTAGGAAGACAGAGGCATGGCAATATAGGCAGAGCATACGTGAGAGATAAAATGTTTGCGTAGCTGTGCTTTCCATTCAGAGCAGGTTGGAGAGACCCTGCTGTGATTCCAAATTGTAGAATTTCCACTTCACTTTGCAAATAAATCACATCAAATTAATGAATTTGTCCAATATACCTTGCCATGTTTCTCCAGTTATAGGCCTCATTTAACAGGGAGCGTTTAGATAATTTGGTGGCAGTTTTATGCCATCTTTTTTTTGTCACCCCGTCTAATATATCTATATCGCACAGAAAACGAGCTTTGCTTGAAGCACTACCACAAAGCTACTCCTGTCACAGAGTAGGTGTAATTGGCTTGGAAACACAACCTCAGGGCAAGAGTGAAGAGCCCTGTGATAAAGGATATAGAAAAGACACTGTCGATTGATAGGTATCCTCTGGGAAGAATATGCCTTGACTGAGATATGTATTGGCCAAGAAGGATTTTTTCTCTCTCACTGGCAGACAATCCCAGTCTTCCCCCTTCACCTTAAATGGTTTCCCCTTCCTTTAATTGTGATTATAATCATAGGTCTTCACTTCTTCCTTTCAGAAGCAAGGGAAGCTGTCTTGTAGTAAGCTAGAGGATTCACCCACCTAGCTTGCTATTGTCAGTTCTGACTGGCAGTAGCTTTTCAAAGTTTCGGACAGGATCTCTTCCGAGTCCTATCTGGAGATCCTGGGTAATTCTCTGTCGTTGCCCAGTCAACTACTAACCAAATAAAACCCTGCTTACTTTTAAAACTGCTGGATAGCTCAGTAGTTTAGGCATTTGGTTGGGAGTTTCATTCTTCACTGTGCCTCCTTGATAAGAGATTGACTCAATGATCCATAGGGTCCCTTCCAGGTCCGCCATTATAAGATGATGATGATAATGATGAAAATCATGTGAGATCAGATGAGTTCAGGTTAATAAGGTGGAACTTATCACAACCCTGCAGAGGGAGAAATTGGGGCATAGGATTCAATCCAGTGAAGAATAAGCAGAGGTTATGGTGAATCATAAATGGAGTCACTACAGGGGACTTGGAGAGATGGAACTTCTTTGGGGGCCTCATTGTTTGCCCTATACACAGGTTGTTAGCAGTTTAAAATCACAGCAAAAGATTTTCTCCTTACAAAGGTTTGGACCAGAAGCTCCAACATAGTAATGTACAGAGGAAGACACCAGGAATAAGTAAAGAGAATATTTACTTGCTATCTCGCTATACGTATTTACATAGTGCTCACAGGAACATAAACATAGGCATTCAACAGTCAAACGGACAGAACATAAGCATGACAGTCAAAATAGAACTGTGAAGGGGAGACTAACCAGCTTCTTAATTTATACTACCTCCAACCAATCAAATTAGTGGTTCACCTCATGGTAGTTAATTCCACACAGCTGTGTCCTTCTTGTCACTTAGGCAGTGACTAAATAACTCCACCTGCACTGACCAATTGTTAGTTACATTTCTTCTTCTTAAAGACCTAACACAGGTGAAGGGGGAAGAACTATTCTACAGGTACACACCTTAGGATACGTCATGCCTTCATCATTCCATTTGGTTTGCGTGAGCTGTCATGAGCATGAGCATCACATTAAGAAGACCTTATTAAATTCTGAACTGGTTTGATCTTTCCCATTTGTAACCACATCCAGAGCTTGGAAAGGTTATCTTTTTGGATTACAAATCCCAATATCCTCTGCCTGTCCTTCAGTGTCCAATAAAGGACATTATCCACCTTTGTTTGGCTTTTTTATTCTGCTTTGTCTATGGAAAATACTCTTGACAAGGACTCAAAGCAGGATCAACAACTAGAGCAAGAGGATGTGCCACCATTTAGTAAGGACTCCTAGATAAGACTGCAATTTCATTTCAATTAACTCTTTTTTTTCCTCCTAGAGTGCTGTTAAATTCAGTTTGCATCTCTTTTGACGTGGCAGTTCCTATGTTTCTTGGCGCTTCTACTCCAAAGCAGAAAGCAATGTAGTGATGGCCATTCCTTCCTCTGTAGTACTGGGAAAAGATGATTGTCTCTCAATCCCCTGAAATGAAATTGGATACTACCAACACATCTGACACTGATCCTTTAAGTGTGTAGCTGTTGTTCAAGTAGGTGCAGCAGAGCTCTCTAGCAGAAAATGCTATGTCATCAAACTATGAACCTTGGATTCCGGAGGACGGAGCCATGGCAGTTAGTGGGATCAAATTGCTATAACTCTTTCATGTAGACAGTAGAGCTGAACAGGACTTTTTATCACTCCTTTTTTCAATTCCATTTAATGCAAAATAAGAGTACAGTATGTTATGACTAGTCTTCTCAAATGTGTTCTTTCCCTCTCCCCCCCCCAATGTGTTACTGAATCTCTCTGTCCATGGAATCTAGAAAAGCCACAATCGAGTTTAGTTTAAATTAGAATTCATGATGACCCTTTATAAATGAACCTCTTTATAAAGGTTTTTAGAATGAGGACTTGTTGAATAACAAATGGATCTGATCCTAACCCTGCTATCATGAACAGATACCACTTTGCTTTTAGTGCCTAGTGAGAAAATGAAAAACTTGGCAAGATTGTTTACATTGATTGTCATACTTTTTCCCACACTTCCATGAGCCCGAGAACTTTTATTTTAAAAAAGATAGTGTGTAAAGGTGTCTCTTCAGGAGGGGGAGTTGATGGGAGACATTTGTTGTGTTCCAGTTATAATCCACTGCCTAACTTGTGACTGCTCCTAATTATTTAATTTGATTGCAAGAATGTGATTGTTTAATTTGATTCTATGCACATTTACTTAAAATATGTTCTGCTGCGCTTAGTGGTGAACTTAGCGATGTGTACTTCTGAGCACACATGTATTGATTCAAGTTGCAATGTGCTACATAATGAGCATTTTCTTTAGTCAGAGAGCTTTGAAAAATTGCCTTTTTAAAAAACTCTTGGAGACACTGAAAAAAGTGCCTAGGAGAGCTTATTGCCAGATCAATCTGGCAATAAGCTCTCTTAACCAAAATACTGGGATAGGACAGTTCTGTTAAAGGCACTGATTGTGAATAGAAGCTAGAGGTACCAGTTACAAAATAATCTTAGAACTGAAGAACTGGAAGGGACACTATGGATCTTTGAGTCTAGCCCCTGTCAAGGAATGAATTTAACAATGGGGAATCAGACTCCCAATCATGAGCTATCCAGTACTCCTTGCCTTTCCCAGTGCTGCTGTTTTTTCATTTGAGGGGAAAAGAACCAATTCTTGGACACTGCATGTGTGTCTTCCCCTCCAAATTGAAATTACATACAAATCTTCAGGAGTGTTCTGACTTGAATCCATCACACCTTTGGGGGAGCACTGTTTTTGATCTGGACAATCCTCATCTGATTGTTTGGTTCAGGAGCCAGGACTCATGTGAAACCAAAGGACGGTGTTAATTAAAATCTTAGGACTGAAGAGAATGCTAGCTAATAATTTTGGTGTCTTGAAGGACTTTGCCGCCTGGGTCGTGTGAGATTGGTGTATGTGGGTGGGAACAGGATGGAGAAATGAGGAGGAATACTTGAGTTTGAGAGTGAGATGACCATCGTGGAAAGTGTGCTGAGCTGTGTTCTTTTGAAACTTCTGTAAACAGCAACATGATTAAGCAGCAGACTTTAAAGGAAACAACAAAGAAACAGCTTGTGGGTGTGTGTGTTTCTGTATCTTTCCTCTCAAAGGTGAACAAGCAACCTGGGAAGGTAGAAAGTTCTGCAACCTCCCTCTGCATGTTCTTCCTGCCTCCTGGTCTGCTTTGACATGAAACAAAATGTGGTAATAACAGTCATGGAATCCCACAGAGTCTACAGTTTGAACTGCAGATTTCTTAGTTTCTTTATATATATTTTTTCTTTTGGACACTGACCAAACTGAAGTGACAGATCACAGTACCATGTGCTAATAAAATAAGTACCTACTATAAATAAAAAGCAAGAGTGAAACAACTGTCAGTTTGGTAAAGCTGAAACTAGTATTATCACTCTGCATGTAAGGTGACAGATAACCTACTAAGTTGAGAGGAAAATCTGCTTATCACCCAAAAGCACAAACAATGCAGGGAAGGGAGGAGGGAAGCATGCCACACACATTATTGTTGCTTTTGGCACTATCTTCAGAACAGGTCCAGAAACACTCACTCTCCCACTCTCTCTCTCATTCACACACACACCAGAAAAATAATGCAATGCAGTCACCACAGGACAGACATAGGGTAACACTCTGATCTCACATTTCACACAAATCCTTCTAATAGCACTATCTGACAACATTTGACTGTTGACACATCATCACACAAAGAGACTGGACAGGAGGTGCGGACACTGTAGTCTTCAAGGTTGAATAGACTAAAATATTGCTTCCAAGGACCAGAAAAGGCAGTGTTACAGATCTTGGGAGCAGGAAAGGAAAACAGCTAATAAGAAATGACTCATACAAATGAAACAATTGCGTTTAAATCCCTTGCTCTTTATTAATGCCATCCTCAAATGCTCTTCTCTGGCTAGAAGAAGTTCTCCAAGCAGTTCCCCCGGTTCCAGTTTTTAGGATTCCTCATACCACCCTGAATGGAGAATCAAAGATAGAAGCTAATGTAAAATCAGATCTTCCAAGTTGCTAGTTACAAGTAACTATAAGTAGATATTTTGGACTTAAGGGTAGAGTAACTAGTAGTTGTAAAATGGCATTCTAGGTGTATTGAGTAACAAGTTATATTTAAAATTACTTCTAAAGGCTATTTTAAGGTAATTTTAGAGCCTCTTGCAATAGAAGTAAAGTAAAATAAATGTGGCTATCATACTAATCCTTCTTTCTCTCTCTCGGCATATATATATATACGAGTACGTAATCCATAGGGAACCAGATTGGTACATATATGGAAATGGATGAACTTTTTCGTGATAGGTAAGTACTGTATATCATTATTGGTATCCCCCATAAGCTTTTTAAAAAATCAGCTCCTACAACTCCCACATGTTACGCTGATGCCTCCAAACAAGAGTAGTAAAAAGCAAATAAAGTTTATGTTTCTCTCTGGCCCCTCGCTGCTTTATGGTTTTTATAGCTTTACTCATGCATAAAGATTTCTGTGAATGGTTCTAATTGGGTGAAGAGTAACCAGTGGGAAGCCCCCACTGCCAAAGCATTCTTGCTCCGCATGCTAGTCAGTATTTAACAACAGGGAAAGATAGTGATGGTAATGACCGCACAGCCAAATGTCTCTTAATTTCACATTCGTTTAAGAGAAAACAAATATAAACAACAGTCTCCTCCTCTTCCCCCCCTTTTTTCTAGAAGCACATTTTATATCTAAATTGACAATGTGCTGTCTTTCCTACAATTATTTCATTATAGATCATTGTTTCTCAAGAGAAAACAAAAAAAAAGCACATGTGCCCATACTTGTATGCCTATGCACGCATACACACAGAACAGTTTATTATCAATCAAGTTAAAGCTTGAGGAAAAACATCATTTTGGAATGAGTCCCAAAACCCCCCAAGGATCCTGGCTACAATCCTGCTAGATGAGGGATTCTGAGAGTTACAGTCCAAAAAAGGAACTTATCTCCGTCCTGCTTCAAATTAGACTCATGGGGGAAGATATAGTCCCAAGTTGTTTAGCACTTAAACCATCAAAACAGGCATTTTGAATTGTTTCTGGAAACATGTCTGTAGGCAGTGTAGTTGCTGCAACAACCTATTCTCTTATCATAGGGAGAACTATCCATACCCATAGGAAAATGTGTTTACAATTTCAGAAGAGTTTATATAATGTTCACAGGACTGTCCAAAGTCTGATTCAGGCAGTCTAAGGGCCTGTCCATACTGTGAAATTTGGTGCAATCCAGTCGCTGCTTAAAAGGTCCTTATCTTCGGTGCAATCTATTGTATCCGTCAGGTATCCGTTGAACAAAGAGCTATTTTGTATCTCAATATTGAATCCTCCCAAAAAGACTGCATGCCCTGTATCAGAAAGATACGGGACAGCTCTTAAAGGGGAAGGATGGATTGTTTTAACTAGAAATACAAGTGGATGAAGTCTTTGTTTTCCATGTCAAACAGTGCTATCAGGGACTCATACGTCACAACTATATGCCAGTGTGGGCAGACTCTAAGTGTAAACTCACACACTGAAGTGAGTTTAATGTGTGTGGAGTCCAATTTTCTAGAGGAGAGAATTTCCTCTCTTTGTGAAAGCTCTCCGTGTGTTTTGGTACCAAGGGAAACCAGTCCTCAAAATCATATGGAGAGCTTTGTGGATACAAAAGGCTCTATTCTTCAGAATGGCACCCTCTATACATAGGCAAATACAGTGGTGCCTCGCATAGCGAGGTTAATCCGTTCCGGATTAACCTTCGCTATGCTGAAGCATCGTTGAACGGGGCAGGGAATTCCATTGGAACGCATTAAACATGATTTAATGCGTTCCAAATGGGCTGAATACTCACCGTTCAGCGATGCTTCTTAATGGCCGGCAGCCATTTTCGCGCCCTCCCCTCACTTAACGAGGGCGTGAAAACGCTGCGCGCGGCCATTTTGGGCCATTTCCAGGCCTCCGGCGGCCATTTTGGCCGCTGAACAGCTGATCGTTGGGCTTCGTTTTGCGAAGATCGGTAAGCGAAACGCTTACCGATCTTTGCAAAGCGAATTTTGCCCTATCTAAAAAACGTTGAGCGATCGCATTAGCGATCCCAAAAAAGGGATCACTATGCCATTTCGTCGTTGTACGGTGCGCTCCTTAAGCGAGGCACCACTGTATAGGGGCTAGGATGCCCCCACTCTTCATGTTTTTAATTAACTTCAGAATGTTCAAATAATGGCTAACATTTGTGGGTGTGGAGGATTCTAAAGGATTAGGCCAGGTATAAGATACAGTGATCCGTCAAACCATGTGCAACCCACTAGAACTATTCAACTAGTGTCCTAGTTTGATTTTGCGGCACTGGGCAATCCACAAAAGTATGTGGTTTATTACCTCACTCTCTGTGAGTTAATAAGACCTGGCTTTTTAGGCAGGCCTTCCCTCCTGTCAATATCTAATTATTTTGCTATTTTCTGTTGTATTAATATTGTTGTTTTATTTTTTCGAGTGTTGTCAGCTGCCCACAGCAGTCTTTGGTCTAGATGGGCGAAATATTAAATAAATAAATAGTAACAAGTTGAGCATGTCTACTGTACCATAGATGGGAATATGAGCATAAATATTGGTGTCTCATTCTATGCATGCAACTTTTTTATGGGTAAATCTACTCTGAAAGTCTATTTTCAGTGAACATGATTGCATATCAAAATTGGTATGTATGAACAATTGAGATATATCATTTATACAAATGCCTCTATGGCAATGTCTGGGAGTGGTCCTATGATGGAAAAATAATACCTGAATTACTCCAAAGCTGAAAATTATTCAAAGCTTCATTCTATCTAATTTTGAAAATATATGCGTTCAGAATACATTCACTCTTAAGCTTAGCTCCTACAACATTCAGACGAACTGAACATATGGGAGGATTTAAGGGTTTTTACTGTGGTTTATGATTTTACTTTACACTATTTTAAGATTGCTTTAAACTGTTCTTATTATTTTAAACCATCCTGAAATCTTTTAGATATAGATCAGACTAGAAATAGTGAAACAAATTAGTAAAATGGTTATATGATGGCTGAAATCCCATTTGTGCAACAATGTCTATGTAAGGTTGGTGACATCAGCAGCATGAGTAACTTTGCACAAATTAAAGACTTTCTACTTCTGTCCCATGTATCCTACACCCACTTATGCAATCCTTTTCACTCTTTGGAAGCCATGAGAGCCTTGGGGCAGAAGGAGGAAGACTTTAATTACTAAAATCACCATTTCTGGTAATGTCCTCCTGGTGGTAGTGATTTTCAGTAATTAAAAACTTCCTCCTCCTGTCTTGCGGCTCCCACAGTTTCCAAATGCTGAAAAGTATTACACAGAAGTCATGAGAGGTTGGGGACAGAAAATGAAGTGTGAAAAATCACCCCTGCTGCTAATGTCATCAGTCTTATTTAGTTGCACAATGGGGATTTCAAATAGTGCATCATAGGAAGCTACAGTGGGGTCTCTATTTAAGAATGTCCCTACTTAAGAACAATCCAACTTAAGAACAGCTCCATTTGCTAAATTTTGCTTCTACTTGAGAACAGAAATCCAAGATAAGAACAGGAAAAAAAGCCTTTCCTGCTCTTTTTTTAACCTTAGGTCATCTTAGATTGAAAAAAAATCTCCCCCTAGTGGTAGAGTACGTATTAACCAGCTTTGCATTAGTTCCTATGGGAACTAATGCTTCAATGTACAAACGCACCTCTACATAACAAAAAAACAGCCAGAACGGATTAATTGATTTTCAGTCCATTCCTATGGGAAATTTTGCTTCAACTTAAGAATGTTTCAACTTAAGAACACCATTCCAAAACGGATTAAGTTCTTAAGTAGAGGTTCCACTGTACCTTATATCAAGTGAATTCCTCACAGTAACCCACTGAGAGGAATTTCCATAACACTTGCATGCAAAGTCACTGGGATCCACTCTGACTTGGATATTTTAACTGACACAGGACCTATGGATGCTCCTGCTTGTCCTATTATAATGGATACATTTTAGTTGGTGTAGCTTGGTGCAGGTTTTTGGAGAGATGAATGCTACCACATGTGTTCTAGACCCTTGCACTTCCTGGTTTATAAAGCAGCTGGGGTGGGGGAAAGCCAAGTGGGTAAGGGAGTGGTGAATGTCTTGCTGCAGCAGGGTAAGATCCCAGCATGTTTAAGGGAGGCAGTAATAAGATAATAATTTAAAAAGCCCTCCCTGGATCCCACTTTACTGGGCAACTATCCAGCAGTCCCAAATATTCCATTTCTGGGCAAGGTGGTGGAACATGTGGTGGCTTCTCAGCTCCAAGGATTCCTGGAGGAAGTACGGTCTACTTTTATAGACTCATTTCAATCTGGTTTCAGGCTTGGCGATGGGACAGAGAAAGCTTTGGTCATCTTGGTGCAAGACCTATGCTGGGAACTGGACAGGGGAAGTGTATCCCTGTTGGTTCTGCTGGGCCTCTCAGCAGCTTTCAGTACCATCAACCATGGTATCCTTCTGGCTTGTCTGTCCAGGATGGGACTTGAAGACAGCGTTTTTTAAGCGAATAGATAGCACACTCCAGTCCTTTGGAAAGGAGAAATGAGGATGTCATGCTGTGGGGCTCCTGTTCAATGCCCTGGTCATTCACCTACGGTGTCCTCCATGCTTTTTAACATCTACATGAAATGACTGGGGGAGGGTGTCCAGAGTGTTGGGGACCAATGTCACAAGTATATAGATGACACCCAACACTCTTTCCTTTCCATCCAATTCCAAGGAAGCTGTTTTGGTTCTAAGTCAATGCCTGATATCAATAAGGGGCTGGATGAGGGCAAACAAACTGAAACAATACAGGCAAGACAGATGAGTTCCTTGTAAACCAGAAGGCAGATGAGGAAATAGAAATACAAGCTGTGCCGGATGGGGTTACACACACCTTGAAAACTCAGGTTCAAAGCTTGGATGTGCCCCTGTATTCATCCCTGAACTAAGATGTTCAGATTTTGAAAGAGACCAGAAGTCCTTTTTGGACAGCTAAAACTGGTGTGCTGCATCAGTTCCTTGGGATGTCTGATCTGGCTACAGTGACACATGCCTTAATTACATCCTGCTTATATTACTGTAATGCACTCTATGTGGGGCTGCCTTTGAAGATGTTTCTGAAACTTCAGTAGGTTCTGTGGTGCCCAAGCTTCCTAAGGTGCACTTAGCACTTGGTCAGAGAGTTCGACAGGCCACTTACCTACCACCTTTGCGCTGAGGCAAGGCCCAAGACCTCAGCAATGAATGGCATAAGCCCCTTGAACAAGTCTGACCTTAAAAGAACACTTTACTTTTACCCAGTACTTTGCAAGTAGAGACACATGGGGTTTGTGATTCCTTAGAACTCATAACAGCTCAGTTAGGTAGGACTCTTAAAGATAGCTAGTTTGTGGCCCTTTCCACTCCCTGGATTTAGCCAGACCCTGCTATTCAAGCGACCAGTCTTTTGTAAGAATTTTAATAATTATTTTTATTAGAAAAATAGAGTTTCATAGAATCAATTTATATTGCTCAAGCTTTAGCATAAAGATTATTACAGTTAAATAAAATAACTAATTGCCATTAAAATAAAAAAAACACACTACTAAGTTGGGCTAAGGTGGGCTAGTCCCACCTCCTCCTTTCTCTTCACTTACATCTTCTCTCCTTCAAGCCACATACTCAAACCAGCAAGTTCTTTCTCTCTCCCATCATCATGGACTCAAACTTCTCCCACATAACCCATCGTCCATTTTCTACATTCTCTAACTCCTCCCTTCTTCTTGACACTTCACAGCTGTTAACCAATTAGCCTCAAGGGGCTGTAACACCTTCCTCTGCCCTCAATTTCCATGAAGATCCAGGTGTTTTATCTCTTTTCCAATTAGCTCGGAATGTTGAGTCTTTCACCAGCCTCTTTATCCAACCTTCAGCTTTATCTCTAAACGGTCTTCAGAAAAACACTCTCATAGCACTTAGAAAAACATATTCCAATGTCTCTCAAATCATCTCTACACAGAACCTGTCTGACTCCATCTTACTGTACATTTCTCTGACTACATATCCCACACTGCTTAAACTCCATCACAGGTCCAACATTCGGCAGCCATACTACTTACTCAGGCTAATAATAGGGAGCATATAATTAATATTGTGAGCTGCCTTGAATCCCCTAATCTGGAGAAAGGAAACCTATAAATGAGACAATAAAATAAAATAAAATAAATACTATTTTCCCATTTTGCTTAGTCTTGACTAGTCTGACCAATAATAGTTTTTCATAGTCTTCAGCAGGGGTCATTCCTATGCTTGTTAACTTGTTCTTTCAACTGGGGATGCTATGGATTAAACAGAGAATCTCCCATATGCAGCGCTTCTTCCACATCTCTGCATCCTGTATCCAGTGAGCATATCCAAGGAGTGATACATCCAGCACAATCCAACATGAAGTCATGTGTGCCCAATCCTGCTGAAGTCAAGGGATGATTCCCTGAGTTCTTAATTATGTGTTGGGTCAGGCTTTTAAATCTATTTTTGAAGTCCAGAAATGAAGAGCTGCATTTTCCAAAGTACAGGGGAACCCTGTTTCTCTGGTTGCTATCAAATGGAGATTTAGAGTACAAGGTATCAAGTGCCAAGGAATCAGACTGAAAGCAGCAGCTAACAGCAGCCTAAAGCTATGATTTTGTTCTTGGATGCGCTCCAAGATCTATGCTAGACAAGATGTCAGCAATACTACATTCAGCATGGTTAAGAACAGACTTTGCTTTCACACTATGGGCAAAAAGTTTTCACGCTGAGCTTCTTTGAAATGTACAGACTTCCACTCGTCACACATTTTAATAACACTCCCTTTCCCTTTGTAATCTATCATCTGTTCATTCACCCTCATGAGGCTTACAGGGCCCTCCTCGTCAACCCCAAACTGTGGTCTTCATGTAGGCAATTTAACAGTTCACTTAACTTCTTGAGCAGTATTGTCATATTGAAAGATTATAACTTCACTGAAAGGCAATGGTGCTATGAACTAATAGAATTAGTAATATTAGACAATAATGGAATTAATTAGGATAGGTTTGGGCTGGTGGACACACTGATGGAGAACAAGAGGATTGTTTTGCTGACAATGTTGCCTGACCTGTGCAAGAAAAGTCCCCAAAGTCCACCCTGCAGAGAAGCTATAAATTGGTGTTTGAACTAATAAGTCACCAGAAGAGGAACTGATAAACAACAGAGTCAACAATAATTGGGAGAAAATATCTATAGAAGATGTGACCTGGAGATGATGAGAAAGAAAGGTCAGGCGGAGGACTCCAAAAGTTACAAAAACCTATAAAAGAAGGAGGACTACATCCTTTATTTGGAGAGACATCCACAGATACATAAAGGTGCACCATTCTCCCCCATGTTGCTTTCTTGTCCCAACAAGCCAGCTGGGGCTATAAGTATGGATGAATGGATTTAATTGTGTGTGTGTGCACATGCGTCTACAAAGGATTATTGATGCGCTTTACTGAGTACCCAAAATAAATCTAGATAGCATTAGAAATCCAGCTGATCCTCAGGACATTCTTTCTCTGAGGCATTACTCCATAAGCAGCTGTACAGAACTTTAAGGAATTCATAACAATGGATGTTGCTTAGCTTGGAGAAAGTTGGCTTTTATTCATCTGCAGTTGTCAACAGCTGTAGCAGTTATAATTCAGGAAGATCTACGGGTTACTGCTAAGGCACATACTTCGTGGGGTGATGGTCCTGGTTCAATGATTCATAGAAAGATCCCTACCATTCAATGGAGAGCACGAACAGCACCAAAAGGCAGAAATTGCGGAAAAAATGCGGCACGGGCATTAAGAGCACCGTAAGATGGGTTTCCAAAAATGGACGCTCTATAATGCACTGTTTTAAAAGACTTTTAAATGTTGGGAGGAATGGAGCCAGGCGCAGCTAAATATAAAGAGTTAAAATTCACAGTTGATAAAATTTTGATCAAGACTGGGTATCTTGATATAGCAAGACATGCTGTCAAGTATGTGGGATTGAGATATGGGATGCATTATTGGGTTGTGTTTTCTACAATTTACACACAATGTCTTTGCTCCAGCTTTCTGCCTTTTGTGTTGCTAAGCACAATCACACACACACACACACACACACACACACAGAGAGAAAACACAAAAGGTTAGGCATGTTGTTCAGTCCAACATGATACAAACAAGAAAGGCAAGAGCTATTAGATTTCTTTTTTTTTTAGGTTAGGTTAGGCATCCTTCAGTCTCGAAAGACTATGGTAACATGCTCTGTATGGAGGACTTGGAACAGTGTCTAGTGTGGCTGAGGAGGACAATTCGAAAGTGACAATCTCTTCCACACTGAAGACAAATCCAGTCTGTCCCCTGTCCAGCTCCCTGGTTTTGCTGCTTTTGTGACTTCCTCTTTGCCTCGGCCTGCTGGACAAGGGTCTCTTCAAATTGGGAGAGGTCATGATGCAACGCCTGCCTCCAGGCTGAACGCTCAGATGTCAGGATTTCCCATCTGTTGAGGTCTATTCCTAAGGCCTTAAGATCCTGCTTGCAGATATCCTTGTATCGCAGCTGTGGTCTCCCTCTGGGGCGATTTCCCTGCACTAATTCTCCATACAGGAGATCCTTTGTGATCCGACCACCAGCCATTCTCACGACATGCCCAAGCCAACGTAGACGTCACTGTTTCAGTAATGCATACATTCTGAAAATTCCAGCTCCAGATTTCATATTTGTACAGAAATGCACAAAAAATCTGTCTCAAGGGTTTAGAATCTCTGAGAGAGTCAAAATAAAATAAAGCAAAATAAAATAAAGTAAAATAAAAATATCTTGCCACCTTGTGATGAGGAGAAAAAATTCCACGTCATACAAATAAACAAGATTAGGATATAAAAGTGCTTTTAGACTTTTTTCATTTCCATGTGTCCATAGATTTTGGAGTTTCAAATTATCCAATCTTGTTTCTAAAATGTATCCTATGTTCTGGAATTTTGAAATTTTACTTCTGACTTTTGGTTATTGATATTACCATTCAGTATGTTTTATGTGTTTTCTCTAGCTAAATATGGAACATATACACACTATTGTGATGAGATTACCCGAGCCATTGCATCAATATTACGATTGTACTGAGTCTGACGAATGTTTATGCCTTTGGAAAAATCACTTTTTTGTCCCAGTAAATGGGGATCTCACTTTATTCATTGATAAAACATCATAAAAAGGAAAGTCAATGAGATTACACACACACACACACACACACACACACACACACACACACACACACACACACGATATCTAGATTCTTTTCAATGCAATGCTTCATTTATTTATTTTATTCATTTAAAATACTTTTAACCCGTCTTTCTTCTTAAAAAGAACCAAGTGTTTTACCACTGTTCACTAAAACATGTTAAAAACTGTGATGCAGTGATACATACCATCCTATTGAGAATGCTTTTGTGAAGCTAGGAATGTGCTAGATAATTTTTTTTTCTTTGCTGATTTTGATCTATGGTATGACATGGGATCATAGACTATAACCAGATTATTAAAAGGAAGCATTTGAAACATGGATTGATCACAGGGTGCTAACAATTTCTTGGACTAAGAGGATGACTAACAAGTACTAATGCAAACAAATAAGGGAAATCATGGAACTGATCAATACCAAAAGCTAGAATACATAGACTATGTAATTCTCTTCTTTATTTGTAGTAGAGCATTGCACAATTTAAAATTATTGATATATATGAAATATAAAGCACAAAAATGTAAAATGTTATAATTATTATATTTTTAAAGAAAAGTGGTGTATTTCAATAGTGTTATCTCAGCCATTTAGTAGATCTTCTTTAGCACACATGTTGTTGTTATGTACCATCAAGTCACTTCAGACTTAACTTATGAATGAACGATCTCCAAAATGTCCTGTCTTCAACAGCCCTGTTCATCTGTTGTAGACTCAAGCTGATGGCTATATAGTTGGGCATAAATTGCATGCACAGAAATGCTGAATTGATTGAATTTCTCCACATTCAGAGAAAATTTGTCCTGTATCCAAGTGATCCTATTTTACTTGATTATTCTTAGATCTTTCTACTTTTTTTCCCCAAAGTCCATTACGTTACTTCTAAATGGTCCAGCCAGAATCTTGTCCCGGCGGGAGATACTATTCAGAATTCATTCATTCTGTAATGTGTTTTATTTTTGGTCTCCATAGATTTAGGTTAGATAATGAAAAACGAAAACAAAAAAACACAGATTTTTACAGCTATAATTCGAGGTTAAAAAAAAGGGAAAGGAAATGCATGGAAGTGATTAATTTATTGGTTAAAGACTCTTGGAGACTGATTTACTTACAACAGAACTTCATTGTCCAGAGCTGTTGTCATGTCTCATGCTGCTAAGTTAAGATTCTCAGAAACACAGGCAGAAGCAGAAGGAGTAATTCTGGTCAATGTGGCCTAATTTGTGAATCAGAAAGCAATTAGCCTTTGGATTTAGCACCACTCTGAATTTTGCAATTATCTTGTCGACTGATTTTGATTCCCTTAGGATCATGGTAATTGTAGATTATTGGAGAGAGAGAAAGTCTCTGAGACTCTTAAACCACTTGGGTATTACCAAAGTTTTGGAGAACAGTGAGTGGACGTTAATCTCCTACTGTAGCTTGTTTTATTTTCCTGTTTTTTAAAAAAAGGAAAGGAAGGGAAAGGAAAAACACATTTCACAACCTAACATATTATCACTGCATTACAATCCTATTTATGTTTATTGAAAATTAAGGTCCCATTGAGTCCAACGAAGCTTACAACATAATCTTCTCCACGTCTACCAGATTCATTGGGACTTAATCCCAGAAAAGTGGTAAAGGATTGTGTTGAAAGAGTTTAAAAATTATAAGCCACAAATCAATCCAGAATAAAATCATCATAAAACTGAAGATATTACAACAGAATAGTCAATACTAACCAGAGATGGGCACAAGCCATTAGTTCAACAGTTCATCCTGGTTTGTCCTTTGGACAAACAGGTGTCTGGCATTTCTCAGCCCCACCTCCTTCAGCAGGCGTCCACTCAGGGGCAGCACCCAGAGGAGGCAGGGCAGGGAAGCCAGGGGCTGCCTCTGATTGGGTGCCCACTGGAGGGGGTGGGGCTGGGAACTGCTAAACAACTGTTTGTTCTGTACTCCTAACAAAGCAACATTGCAAGTACTCGGTGGGGAAAATATCTCAAAGATGGAGCAGCCATCTTAGTTTGTGTAGCAATCTTTAAGATGCCACCAGACTCAGTGTGGTGTTGGGAAAACAAGAAGTATTTCTATAGGTCCCTCAAAAGGGCCAACATAATTAAATCTGGTGAATTTCTTGTGGATAGGATATTTCACAGTCACACGTCCTTATACCAATGGTGTGTGTTCTCACCACAGAGACCTCTGGTGACCACATCTGGTAATCATTTTGAGTCCTGAAGTCACATGACAGCAAATATTGGATGGGACAGCCTCCAAATGTCCTACTTCCAGACTGTATGGAGGATGAAAGATTCTTTACACCTGAATGATTAAGATGAGAGATGGCTTAAGTATATCACAGATAAAAGTAAATGAGAGAGAAAAATACCACAGGAGTATTATTTTTGCATGGTGCAGTGCTAGTACAGAATTTCATTAGTACATCAACAGCTTAGCAGTACATCAGAGCTGTTGACTTTGTAATTGGGTTAAGCTAGACAAAAAAACACTCTTTTTGTTGTTTAGTCGTTAAGTCGTGTCCAACTCTTCATGACGCCATGGACCAGAGTACACCAGGCCCTCCTGTCTTCCACTGCCTCCCGGGGTTGGGTCAAATTCATATTGGTAGCTTTGATGACACTGTCCAACCATCTTTTTGATGACACTGTCCAACCATCTCGTCCTCTGTCATCCCCTTCTCCTCTTGCCTTTACACTTTCCCAAAATCAGGGTCTTTTCCAGGGAGAAAAACACTCTAAGGAAATGTTTAATTTCTTTCCTTTGTTACAGGGGCTGTCTGAATAAGAATCAAAATGGAATTCATCTCTCTCTCTCTCCAAGCTTCAAAGCTTCTCTTAATGCCTTTTGGATTAGAGCCCAGAATGGTTCTACCTTGTAACACTTGAGGGAAAAAAAATAGAACCCTGAAGACATTGTCTGTCAGCAAAATATTTCTTATAAAGTACAATGTAGGTTAACATCATCAGCCTTCCTGGGGAAAAAAAGTTGCCTTTGAGCTTGGTTTAATCTTCCAGTTCAAGTACAAGACTATATCCTCTTATATCACTTTGAACAAAAGCTGCATGGTATGTTTGCTTTTTTCTTATTTTGTGGGGGGCAAAACAAATGTTTCCTTAAAGGCTCCTAATAATTCCTAAAGTAATTATTTATGTCCAGTGTTCATTTACTATGCCTGTTGACATTGTTTCTCCAGTTTGCTGTTGCTTCAGTCCTATGAACCCATATTGCTGGAATAAATTGCCAGTAGAGGTTCACCAGGCAGCCTCCCTCCTGTTTTTTTAAGAAGCTAATTAAAATGGAATTATATAAAGGCACCTTTTATTACTGTGTGACACTGGATGCCCAGTGTGTTTTAAATTTATTTACATATGTCAAGTTTGGTGTGTTATGTGGCTTTATCTATTGCTTATTGTTTCTCAATATTTATAGGTGGTACAGTAGGACACCTCCCCCCCCCATATCTGCTGATTCAATTATCCACGGTCTGGAAATATTAAAAATATTTTTTAAAAACTCCCAGAAATATATATTTCTAATGTTGAAGTTGCCAGAATGGACCACTAAAGGGAGCCAGAGATCATGCTATATATAGTGTTTGCTATTATATTAATGTTCACTATAATCCATGTTTTTCAGCATCTATGGGGGGGGGGGTTTGGAACCCATCTCCTGTAGATACAGGGGTCCTACAGTATTGCATTATTTATTTATTTATTTATTTATTTTATTTTATTTATATCCCGCCTATCTAGCCACTTAAGGCCACTCTAGGCGGCTTACAACAAGTGCAATTACAATAAAATTAAGACAATTTTAAATATGGGGAAAACTTAGATGAAAAGGGACAAAGACGAAGGGAGAGGAGAAAGAGGAAAGATCAGGGAATGGCTGAAGGGAAGGCCTGCCGAAACATCAGTGTTTTTAATTGATTTTTAAAAAATACCCAGCGAGGGAACCGCGCGAATGTCAGGGGGAAGGTTATTCCAGAGGCGAGGAGCCACCGCCGAGAAGGCCCGATTTCTTGTCTTTTGTTTCCAGGCCTCCCTCGGCATTAGGCTCCTCAGCCTCGCCTCCTGACTCCCGCGAGTGACACGGGTAGAACTTGGTGGAAGTAGGCGATCCTACTATAGTTCACACATGTTAGTTGTTAACCACCCAGAGTATGTGTGTCACATTTTCGGCAGTATGTAAGGGAGGGAGGGAGGGAGGGAGGGAGGGAGGGAAGGAAGGAAGGAAGGAAGGAAGGAAGGAAGGAAGGAAGGATGGATGGATGGATGGATGGATGGATGGATGGATGGATGGATGGATGGGTAAAGACATATATATAAATTTTGTCTGTTCTCACTCTCCCAACACTCAATTTGAGTGGATGTCCCCTGGTTCTGATACTGTGTGAGAGGGAAAAGTGCTTGCCTCTTTCCACTTTATCCATCCCTTGCATAATTTTGGACGTCTCAGTCATGTCCCCCCTCAGGTGCCTTTTCTCTAGAGTAAAGAGCTGCAAATGCTGTAGCCTTTCCTCATAAGGGAGGCTCCTCAGATCAGTGATCATTTTAGTCACTCTCTTTTTTAGTCACACCTTTCCCAGCTCCACGATGTGTTTTCTGACGTGCGGCAGGAAGAATTATATGCAACACTCCAGGTGAGGCCTTACCATCATTTTGTACAATGGCATTATAATATATTTATTGATTTATTTTTATCTAAAGTTTAAATAATCTTAGTGGGCTTTTTTTTTTGGTATGTTGTTCTGTATGTCACCAGTTTGTACTGTTGTTTTATTTGTGTTTGCAGTTATAAATAATAATAATAACCATGTGCCATCACGTCAATTCTGACTCAAAGTGACTCTTTTCAGGATTTTCCAGGTAGAGAATACTCAGAAGTGGTTTCCCATTCCCTTCTTCTTGAGGGTGCCCTGGGACTGTACGTCTTGCCCAAGCCACACAGGCAGGAGGCACAGTGGGAAATCAAACTCCCAACATCTGGCTCCACAGCCAAATACCTAAACCACTGAAGGAATAATTAATACTTTAAAAAACTGCAAAATGTAGGGGGTATTTGTGCGTTTATAAAAATATGTGCACATAGTCTCCTTTCTGCTGCTTCTGGACAAAAACAAAGCATCAGCTACCACAGTGGATTATTCTGGGGTAGAGAGGGTCGGAATGAAAAAAAGTAGGGAGTTACAATCAGAAAATAATACTAGGAAAGTTTTAAAGTGATCATCCATTGTTAGAAGGAAATACCATATTTAATAATTGTTATCCCTTGCTTTAGTAACAGGAATAATTTAATTCTCAACCCTATCAAATAAATTTGCTCTCTTCAATTAAACAGTCACAACTGACTGGAAGAGCAACCACGTTAAGGGTGGAAGAGGAGTACCTATGTTACCATTAAAAATACATACTATGCCCTGTTGGTCTAATGTGGACAGTAGCCAATGGCCAAGGCAGGAGGTACTGGAAGCCTTTTGTAAATTATTCCCTCCATGAATATGTCTGTTTGTTTGTTTCATTGCAATTAGCACCAGTGGGAGGAAGCTTTACATTAGTGATTGTCGGATGTAATTTGTGATAAATTCACATCCTTCCTCAGAAGCACCCAGGGTAACTAACAATTTACACAGAACATAATTAAAATGGAAACTCAAAAATCACAAAGGAGTAATAAAATGTAGTACAACTAGTAGGATAATCAACAAAAGAACACATAATGTAGTACAAAACATTTAAATATACATAAAAACCTGCTAACTAATATCTATATACATTCGCAAGATGGGATTGTTAAGAAACAGAAAATGAGTTAATTGACTGGAGGGAAGGCCTGCCTAAAGAGGCAGGTTTTTAAATGGCTTTTTAAAACGCCCAGCGAGGGAGCCAGACGGATTTCCTTAGGAAAGGTATTCCATAGCTGAGGGGCCACCGCCGAGAAGGCCCGGTTTCTTGTTCTTTCCTTCCGGGCCTCTCTTGGCATAAGGCCCCTCAGCCATCCCTGAGGGGCCTTATGCCATCCCAATAGAAATAGATTGTCTATTGGGGAAAACAGAGTTAGAGAATCTATCAATTCTGCCTTTTCCATGTTATTAGTTATTTTTCCACTCAAAAATTATCCCACTGGCACTACTCTAGGTGGTGCTAGCGAAAGGATTCTGGCCAAGAAGTAAATGAATCAAATAATAAATCTATAAATAAAACTGGGGCTGCTATATCTGCACTTGCAGAGGTTTCTGTGATGTTTTGGTGACTTGGCAGGGTGGTCTTCTAAGGTTACAAGTTCCAGCCCACTGAAGGCCAACTGCAATCCTGATCATATTTATTAGGGAGTAGGTCTCATTGAATTTAGAGGGGATTTCTCCCCCCCAATAAACATGGGAATATGTTTTCTCAGGGAAAAAATCATTTGTTCTGTAATCTACTATTTAAGGCAATTAGCATGTATTGCCGCAATTATGGTGGGGAAAAGCCAGCAATAAAACAAACCCTTTTTTAAATAGACAATTATGCATCAACAAGTAAACAGTAGATTTAGTAGTGTGCTGAATTTTGGGTGTAATCAGCTCTGCTGATTGTTGGCAATAGACGGACTGCTAAATTTTGTCAACATTTTTTTTAAAAAGAAAAGAACTGAGTGAAAGAAAAATGGGTGGTAGTGTAATATAGCCTGTGGACTGCGCTTTGGCTACAGTCTCCTTTCAAGATTTTATGTGAAGTATATTGGACAATTTTATATTATTGTTACACTGTTTATTGAACATCATTATGGTGTAGGAAACAGAGTGTCAGAATAGAATTTCAAAGATCTTGCTTCGCTTCCCTGTTCAGCCATGGAAATAACGAGTCACCATCTTATTAGGTACATGTCGGTCCTCTGGCAGCAACAATGAAATTGTTAGTATTAGTTGATAAAGTTCTTTCTCAAAAACTTCTCATGTAAGTGTTTTTTGTTCAATTCTGCTACTTTTTGAAGGCACGTTATTGCCAAACAGGAATAGATTTCTCTGGTAGGGCATGAACAATTGGATACAGATCACTGGGAAGTGAAAAAGTGGAGTTTTATTTTTAAGTGTGCATAGTTGTTCCATTCTGTCATACTTTTTATTACTTTGTGTCAGGGTTTAACTTGCTGACATTAAAGAAAGAAAATGTCTCCTGACGTTGAGCTTATGACTACTACTAAACAACATTTATTGCAGGAAGTTTTTTTTTTTAATGGAACGTATGCAGGTTCTAAAAGAATTTTTATTAGAGATGGACATAAACTGGTTCATCCCAGTTTATCCCAGTTCCTCCTGGTGGCAGCACAGGTGCTGCTGCTTGCCTCCTCAGATGATTCAGCCACTCAACAGGAAAAAAGCTTGCTTGCTTTTTCCACCATCTCAGCTAATCTCCCAGTAACAAGCAAGAGCATAGACCTCTCTGCTCCACCCTTTTGTGTGAGTGGGAGGATCAGCCCAGAGGGTGGGGTGGAGAAATCTGTGCTCCTGCTTAGGGCTGGGAGATTAGCTGAGAAGGTGGAGAATGCAAACAAGATGGGCCTGGTGAGTGGCTGAATGAGCCATAGTTGGTGAGAGAGGGGAACAGCAGCACCTTTTCTGCTGCCTTGATGAACTGAGATGAACTGGGACAAACTGGTTCATGCCATCTCTAGTTATTATCAACATTCTCTGCAATACGTAACTTGGTATCCACGGCTTGGGCCCTGGATACCTGAAGGACCACCTCCTTCTATATGAGCCTACCCGGCAGTTGAGATCTAGCCAGGGGGCCCTTTTGAAAGAGCCATCCTTCAAGGAGATAAGAGGGATGGCTTGTAGACAAAGGGCCTTCTCGGCAGCTGCCCCCAGACTATGGAATGCCCTCCCGACTGAGATTCATCTGGCGCAGACGCTGATGACATTTCGGCACCAGGTCAAAACCTTCCTGTTCCAGAATGCTTTTAATTGAAATAACATCAACTGTGGGTCCTGATGGCAATTTTTAGAGTATCTATTTTGTGTTTTAATCGTTTTATCTTTTGTTGTATTTTAATTGTATTTCAATTGTTGTATGCCGCCCAGAGACCTTTGGGTAGAGTGGGCGCCACATAAGTCAAATAAATAAATAAATAAATAAATAAATAAATAAATAAATAAATAAATAAATAAATAAATAAATAAATAAATAAATAAATAAATAAATAAATAATTTTTAGCTATTTTTTATTATTGTAACTCCTTTCTTGTTGATAGGGATTCCCTTTAGCCTTTGGGGAGGAGGAAAAGCCCTCTTTAGGCATTCTTTTAGCTGGCATTCTGCCATGATTAGAGAAAAGTGCTTAGTTCTGCTCCCTCCAGTTTTGCTTCATTCATGGTTTGAGTGCTAATTCTATTTTTTTTTCTTTCACACATTTTCTTCGAATCACTTGGGGAAATTTACAGCCAGTAATTTTCTGAGGTCTGTTGTCAGCAGCCAATCAAAACGATGAGAAGTGGGGAATGGGTTCTTGAAGTGAGGGATGAGAAGTCAGCCAGTAGGTGGCCAGACCATTATGTGCCATATTCAGATCAGCTGAAAGGAGAAGGGGAAAAAACCCTCTCTGGGTCTATTTTCCAATTAGATTTCTGCAAAGCATGACTTAATTAGTGCAATGTGCCTGTGCACTGTTACACAGGCACAATAGGAAAGTAGAATTAGCCTATATCTAGATAAATTAGATTCAGGCCAGGTGACAGCAGCAGACCTAAAGAGTCAAAGAGCCAGAGAAGGAGGGGTCTGGAAGCAAGAAAGGGGGAAAGGAAGTCAGGAAGATGAGCAGAAGGAAAAGAGGACACACCCAAAAATGGGGCTGGGAGGCATATATTCCAGTGGGCTTTGCAACCACTCTCTCAATCCCACACCCTGCAGAGGGACAGAACAGGTATTAAACAGCAGTAGTAGTGGGAAGTTGCCAAGAAAGTTGCCTTTAGGAGGAGTCCAACGTGGTTGCAGCCCAAATCTTCAGAGCCTTTTCCTCTTCCTCCAGCCATCTAGCAATCTCCAGAGGAAGTTGCCGTATTGTTGTGCTCTCTTCTGTCACTCACTGTTTCGTAAGGCCATGAAGAAGCTACTCTGCTCTTTTAATTGGGTTCTCCTCCACTTCCTCATTCACTGCTCAGGAGCTTTGGCTGGCAAAGAGGAAAAGAAGCTGCCAAAGTGTAGCATCTGTACTTTTGAGTCTTGGAGGAAGTTATTATGAAACAGAGTCTATATGCTACCGTTGCAGGGGAATAACTCCATCTTTTGCTCCTTCTTTTTCCTGTTCTGTTGCTTTCACATGCATGAGGGGGTGCTGTGTAGTTCTGGAGAGGAGAGCTCTCTATGTGAGTCAGTACACCAATTTTATGGCTCTAAATAGAGATGGGCATGAACTGCCAGTTTGGATGATAGCCTAACAGGTTTTCTACGGTTTGGTGCCCAACCCCCTCTGGTGGGCACCCACTCAGAGGCAGCGCTCGGTAGAAGTGGGGCAGGAAGCCATGGTACTGCCTCTGAATAGGTGCCTGCTGGACAGGATTGGGCACCGAACCACAGAAAATCTGTTGGACCAATTTCTAAACCAGTGGTTCATGCCCATCTCTAGGTCCTCCTGTTAAGATTTGCTGCTCTCCATGCATATCAGACAGACGAAACCAGAATCAGAAGGGTGTGTCTGGAGTGCTGTCTTCTACCTGTGTTAATATAGTTTTATTTATTTAATTTATTTATTTAAAATATTTTTACACCACCTTTCTCCTCGAAAGGACCCAAGGCACCTCATATCATTAAAATGGCAATATACAAAAGCTAAAATCAGTAAGTGTACAAATATTTAAAAAGAATTTTAAAAGTATGATATTAAAAATGGTAAATAGACTCAATGCTAAAAGTGTATTGAGAGGCAACAGAGCACAAAATCCCTCTCGGACTGCCAGTTACTAAGGAAAAGCCTGTTGGAACAAAAAGGCCTTTGCCTGCTTGCAGGAGAACACCAAAGATAGAGCCAGCCTGACTTCCTGTGGGAGGGAGTTCCAAAGTCTGGGCAGCGAGAGATAAAGCCCTCTCCCATGTGCCCGCCAAGCGCACCTGTGAAGGTGTTGGGATTGAGAAAAAGGTTTCCCCTGATGATCTTAATGCCCAGGCAGGCTCATAGAAGAAGATCCGGACTTTTAAATACTGTAGTTGGGATCCAAGCCATTTCGTTTTATAGGTTGAAACAAACATTTTGAATTGTGCCCCAAAATAGATTGGCAGCCCATGGAGCTGTTGTAACAAGGGAGATGTATGTTCTCTGTTACCAGCCCCAGTTAACAATCTGGCTGCAGCATTTTGAACCCTCTAAAGTTTCTGAACACTTTCCAGAGGCAGCCCCGTGTACAGCATGTTACAGTGATCCAGCTGAGATGTAACTGGGGCATGTGTCACGATGGCCAAATCAGAGTGCTCAAGAAACAAGCGCAACTGGGGCATTAGTTTTAACTGTGCAGAGGCGCTCCCGGCCACCTCTGAAACCTTGGCACCCAACCTTAGAGACGAATCCAGGAGCACCCCCAAGCTGTGCACCTGTGTTTTCAGAGGGAGTGTAACCCCATCCAGCACAAGCTGAATCCCTATTCCTATTACTAGTTTATTTAGTTACAACTAAATCAGGAGGGTTATAGTACATGCCATAATAAAAGATGCAAACCCAAATACTTATCATGGGGTAAGATAAACTGCATTCAGTAAAACTCAGTTCTGAGTAAATATTCTTGAGGCTCTGCTATAACACACACTGTGTTTTTAAAAAAACCCTCAAGCATCTGCAACCTGAGAATTAATGTTAGTTATCCTTATCACCCGCATTGTCTTTCAAAGGTGTGTTGAAGTTTCTGTTAAATAATTTAGATGAATCATCTTACTGCAGCGATTAAGTTCACTTGGGGGAGGGGGAAAGACTGAGAGGAGCAGAAATGAACACTGTAGGCCGTTGTAATAATACTGTAACAAATGGCTTGCAATAATAATGTTATAGATTTAGATTTAACCCAGATGATTTTATTAATTGAATCTAGCTCTCATTGAACTCACAGGAACAAATTAGTTGTGACTTTTCATTAATTTCAGGGTGATCTAGGTTCAGATAAGAGGATCCAGGATTAACCCACTATAATCAGTGGGACCTTAGACATGACTAATTGCAGTCCCATTGATTTCATAAAATCGTAGAATAGTGAAGTTGGAAGGGGTCTATGAGACCATCAAGTCCAACCCCCTGCTTAATGCAGGAATACAAATCAAAAGATTTCTGCCAGGTGGCTATCTAAGATTTTCTTGAATGCCTCCAGTGTTGGAGCACTCACCAACTCATGAGATAATTGGCTCCACTGTATAACTGCTCTAACAGTAAGGTAGTATTTCTTGATATTCAACTGAAATCTGGCTTCCTTTAACTTGAGCCCATTGTTGTGTGTCCTGCACTCTGGGATGATTGAGAACAGATCTTGGCCCTCCTCTGTATGATAGCCTTTCGAGTATTTGAAAAGTGTTATTATATCACCCCTCAGTCTTCTTTTATGAATGCTAAACATGCCCAATTCTTTCAGCCTTTCCTCATAGGGCTTGGTTTCCAGCCCCCTCATCATCCTTGTTTTCCCCCCCTGAACTTGTTCCAATTTGTCAGCATCCTTCTTGAAGTATGGTGTCCAGAACTCTATTCAGGCCTAATCAGTGCTAAATAGAGGGGGACTAGTACCTCACAGGATTTGGAAACTATACTTCTGTTAATGCAGCCTAAAATAGCATTTGCCTTTTTTGTAGCCACATCACACTGTTGGCTCATATTCACCTTGTGATCTACGACAATTCCAAGATCCTTCTCACTCATAGTTTTGCTCAGCCAGGTGTCCTCCAACTTGTAACTGTGCAATTGATTTCTTTTTCCAAGCTGCAGTACTTTGTATTTATTCTTGTTGAATTTCATTC
Organism: Pogona vitticeps; assembly: GCF_051106095.1. Lineage (NCBI taxonomy): Eukaryota > Metazoa > Chordata > Lepidosauria > Squamata > Agamidae > Pogona > Pogona vitticeps. The sequence goes on along the minus strand of NC_135786.1, from coordinate 222,230,032 downwards.
TGTTGCTTTCGGCCCAGTGCTCCTTCCTATCAAGGTCATTCTGAATTTTGTTTCTGTCTTCTAGGGTATTAGCTATTCTGTCCAATTTGGTATCATCTGCAAATTTGCCAAGCATTCCCTGCACTCCCTCATTCAGGTCATTAATAAAAATATTGAAGAACACCGGGCCCAGGACTGAGCCTTGGGGTACCTCACTAGTTACCTCCTCCCAGTTAGATAAGGAACCATTAATCAATAAAATTAATTTCAGAGGGCCTATTCTAAGTACAACTGATTCTGGATCCAACCCTAAACTCCTAAATTGACATTGTATTTGAGTGTAGACACTGTTTAAATGGTGGGATACAAATGTAATAAATAAAATAAATAAAAATCCCACATGAAATAATAATGATAAGAACAACAACAGAACTACAAAAAATGGCAATATTAGGAACAGTATACATACTGCACCAATATTTAACAGATACTTAGGTTTTTGGTTAAAACTTGTATCTGTTATATATAATACCAGTCAATGTTTTTGTAATTTAGATTGACTTTGCCTGGTGCTTTTGAATAATAATAATAAACTGCAAAGCTGGAGAAACAAGCTGCAAAGCTTGTTGTTGTTTAGTTGTTAAGTCATGTCCAACTCTTCATCACCCCATGGACCAGAGCATGTCAGGCCCTACTGTCTTCCACTGCCTCCTGGAGTTGGGTCAAATTCATGTTGGTAGCTTCGATGACATTGTCTAACCATCTTGTCCTCTGTCGTCCCCTTCTGCTTTTGCCTTCACACTTTCCTAACATCAGGGTCTCTTCCAGGGAGATTTCTCTTCTCATGAAATGGCCAAAGTATTGGAGTCTCAGCTTCAGGATCTGTCCTTCCAGTGAGCACTCAGGGTTGATTTCCTTCAAAATTGAAAGGTTTGTTCTCCTTGCAGTCCAGAGGATTCTCAAGAGTCTCTTCCAGCACCACAATTCAAAAGTGTCAGTTCTTCAGCTTTCTTTATGGTCCAGCTCTCACTTCCATACATCTCTACTAGAAAAACCATAGTTTTGACTATGCGGACCTTTGTCAGCAAGATGATGTCTCTGTTTTTAAAGATCCTATCTAGGTCCCAAGAAGCAGGTGTCTTTTAATTTTATGGCTGCTGTCACCACCAATTGCAGTGATCATGGAGCCCAAGAACGTAAAATCTGTCACTGCCTCCATATCTTCCCCTTCTATTTGCCAGGAGGTGATGGGGTCAGTGTATTATGATGTTGAGCTTAAGGCCTTTTTTTTGCACTCTCCTCTTTCACCCTCATTAAGAGGTTCTTTAATTCCTCCTCAGTTTCTGCCATCAGAGTGGTATCATCTGCATAACTGAGATTGTTGATATTTTTTCCAGCAATATTAATTCTGGCTTGGGATTTATCCAGTCCAGCCTTTTGCATGATGTATTCTGCATATAAGTTAAATAAGCAGGGAGACAATATAAAGCCTTGTCGTACACCTTTCCCAATTTTGAACCAATAAGTTGCCATAGTTTGCTGTTGTCCATGTAGTCAATGAAGCAGAAGTAGATGTTTTTCTGGAACTCTCTGGTTTTCTCCAAAATCCAGCGCATGTTGGCAATTTGGTCTCGAGTTCCTCTGCCCCTTCGGAATCCCGCTTGTACTTCTGGGAGTTCTCGGTCCACATACTGCTGAAGCCTACCTTGTATGATTTTGAGCATAACCTTGCTGGCGTGTGAGATGAGTGCAATTGTGCGGTAGTTGGAGCATTCTTTGGCACTGCCCTTCTTTGGTATTGGGATGTAGACTGATCTTTTCCAGTCCTCTGGCCACTGTTGAGTTTTCCAAACTTGCTGGCATATTGAATGTAGGACTTTAACAATGTCATCTTTTAAGATTTTAAATAGTTCAACTAGAATGCCAGCACCTCCACTTGCCTTGTTATTAGCCATGCTTTCTAAGGCCCACTTGACTTCACTCTCCAGGATGTCTGGCTCTAGGTCAGCAACCACACTATCTGGGTTGTCTGGAACATCCAAATCTTTCTGGCATAATTCCTCTGTGTATTCTTTCCACCTCTTCTTGATGTCTTCTGCTTCTGTTAGGTCCCTACCATTTTTGTCCTTTATCATGTCCATGTTTGCACAAAATGTTCCTTTAATATCTCCAGTTTTCTTGAACGGATCTCTGGCTTTTCCCTTTCTATTATTTTCCTCTATTTCTTTGCACTGTTCATTTAAGAAGGCCCTCTTGTCTCTCCTTGCTATTCTTTGGAAGTCTGCATTCAATTTTGTGTAACTTTCCCTATCTCCCTTGCATTTTGTTTCCCTTCTCTTCTCTGTTATTTGTAAGGCCTCGTTGGACAGCCACTTTGCTTTCTTGCATTTCCTTTTCTTTGGGATGGTTTTTGTTGCTGCCTCCTGTACAATGTTACGAGCCTCCATCCATAGTTCTTCAGGCACTCTGTCCACCAAATGTAGTTCCTTAAATCTGTTCTTCACTTCCACTGTGTACTCATACGGGATTGGTTTTAGATTATATCTGACTAGCCCCGTGGTTTTTCCTACTTTCTTCAGTTTAAGCTTGAATTTTAATATAAGAAGCTGATGATCAGAGCCACAATCAGTTCCAGGTCTTGTTTTTGATGACTGTATGGAGCTTCTCCATCTTTGGCTGCAGAGAATATAATCAATGTGATGTCGGTATTGCCCATCTGGTGATGTCGATGTGTAGAGTCGCCTCTTGTGTTGTTGGAAAAGAGTGTTTGCAACGACCAGCTTGTTCTCTTGACAAAACTCTATTAGCTTTTGCCCTGGCTTTGTTTTGAACTCCAAGGCCAAACTTACCTGTTGTTCCTTTTATCTCTTGACTCCCTACCTTAGCATTCCAATCCCCTCGAATGAGAAGAACATCTTTCTTTGGTGTCAGTTCTAGAAGGTGTTGTAAGTCTTCATAGAATTGGTCAGTTACAACCTCTTCAGCATCAGTGGTTGGTACATAAACTTGGATTACTGTGTTGTTGAAAGGTCTGCCTTGGACTCGTATTGAAATCATTCTATCATTTTTGAGATTGTATGCTAATACAGCTTTTCCCACTCTTTTGTTGACTATGAGGGCTACTCCATTTCTTCTATGGGATTCTTGCCCCCAATAGTAGAATGATAATTGTCTGAATTGAATTTGCCCATTCCTGTCCATTTTAGTTCACTGACACACAGGATGTCAATGTTTATTCTTCTCATCTCCTGTTTGACCACATCCAGTTTCCCAAGGTTCATAGATATTACATTCCAGGTTCATATGCAATATTTTTCTTTGCAGCATCAGACTTTTCCTTCCCTTCCAGGCACGTCCACAGCTGAGCGTCCTTTCAGCTTTGGCCCAACCACTTCATTAGCTGTGGTGCTACTTGTACTTGTCCTCCACTGTTTCTCAGTAGCTTGTTGGATGCCTTCCGACCTGAGGGGCTCATCTTCCTGTGTCATATCTTTTACCCTTTTGTTTCTGTCCATGGAGTTTTCTTGGCAAAGATACTGGAGTGTCTTAGGTGGATCGCGTTTAGTCAGAACTCTTCAGTATGACCTGTCTGTCTTGGGTGTCCCTGCACGGCATAGCCCATAGCTTCTCTGAATTACTTAAGCCCCTTCGCCACAACAAGGCAGCAATCCGTGAAGGGTGGGAAGGACCTATGTGATCAAATCCAGCCCCTGTCAAGGAGGCACAGTGGGAAGCTGAACTCCAACTTTTGGCTCCACTGCCCTGGAGAAGAAACTTGAGTATAAATTTCAGATATAGAAATTCATATGGAATTGTGCAACAAGCACCAGAGTAAAGGTAGATCATGTAACTGCTAAAAGCAAGAATTTAAACTTTCTTTTGGTTTGCACCCTGCCCCCCCCCCCAGTCATGGCTTGAAAAGCAAGAATGTCATTAACTACTTATTGAATATCAATCAGCAGTTCATGAACTGTAGCATAGTGGCATGCTTGCCAAATACAATTCAGCAATAAGTTTTTGCAATGGGGACACTTTATGTAATTTTCTTGACAGTTTGCTTACAATGATGTGAATTCAGAAGGGGGCGATTTCACAGGGAAAGTGGAAACAGGAAGGGGAATAGTTTTTTAAAATTATTATTATTATTTAAAAAGACATACATGCACACACATTTCATATGGTTATTCTCATTTGACAAGCAAAAATATCTGTGTCTGATACTTCATAAAAATGGACCAAAGAAGGTATTTAATGATATTCATTTGAGAAATCCAGTAGGAAGTCACAACTAGAGTAGGCCTATTACATCAGTGGGGCTTTTGGTGAGCCAACACCTCTGTAAGTTCCATTTTTTCAATGGGCCTACTCTACTAGATTTCTATGAGATATTGTCTCTTGCAGCAAAATGCAGGTTAGGATGGCCTAGGAAGGAAAAAAGAGGGAATTTACCTTGAAGCATGCTCAATTAGTAAAGGAGATGCAATCTCAAGTACTTAAAAAACAGCCCTTGTGTTTTGCCCAACTTGTTCCATAACCTTCTTCAGGAGCTATTTGGAATAAAAAAAGTGGCCATCTCTGGTAATATACTTTGGAAACACATATTTATAGGGTTTTTTATTTTATATTTTCAGGCAGCAGATAATTGAAATTGCTGATCCCACAAATACAGTAGTCCTACTATTCAGTAGCTAAAATAATGACTTAATAATGAGCTTAAAGACCACCAGTAGTGAATAGCTAGTTGGACTGTGTTACTTGGCCTGCGGTGTAGATGTCTGCATTTTTAGTGGGGACTTTTAGTGGGTGGGGAGTGTTGGGGGATTTTTTAGTGGGTGGGGAGTGTTTGGGGAATTTTATGTGTGTGCATATGTCTGATCTCTGGGTTTCTGTGAATTTCATTGTATGGGTATACTGTGTATATACTTACAATGACAATAAATAAATAAAAAATTAAAAAATAAATAAAAATAAAAATAAAATATTGGTAGGAGAGGAAACTAAAAACAAATAAAACACACTTTGCCTTGTACCTACTATTAATTTAACAACGTGTATGGAGGTTCCCTGTAATTTGCTTATCAGACTTCATTAACAGCCCATGAAGAATAAAATAAATGGTCTGATTCCCTCCTTCCCATACATCTTCAGACATCTTTTCTTTTCTTATGATTGGTTTCTCTCTGATTTTTCCAGCTCCGTGTGTCCTAAAGAATAAGAATAAGAATTAAAAAACTGTTGTGTTATCAGTTAGAGACCATTTTATCAGACCAAGAGACACAGACTGAATGACTTCACAGAGCTGGTAGGGTCTTGATGTTTCCAGAAATGCCCCTAGCTATTGCCACTACACAACTGCAGTTGAAGAAGCCTGCCATGGCCCGTGACAAGAGGAGGACATCTGTCTAAAGACCAGGGCCTCTGTTAATATGGATATGGTCTTGAACCAGTCCAGAACCTGATATTCTTGGAATTAATACTATAATCTTTCTTGATTAATTCATCCTCTTCTTCAAAGAGGCAGATATACAGTTCCATAGAAAGCTTCAACTTTGAAAGAACTATAAGAGCCAATGGTGCTGGCAATAGGAAACAAAGATGTTGTGTTTGATTACATTCAGTTCTGCAAATCTGTAAACAGTATATATTCCAAATATCACAGGGAACACATGCATGTACATATACTCCATGGCTGACTGGTGTTATTTCCAAATTGCTATTCTTCAGCAAAATATGATTGATTGACTTTGCCTTGTTACCTTTCATTTCCTTGACCTTTAGCTGTTTGTTCTCAAACTGCTCAAGTCTGCAAGCATGAGTAGTATATAAGCCTCTGATATATAAAGAACCTAAAAAGGAAAAGTTACATTTTTGGACGGTGACATCGCACACCAGACCTTCCTGTCTTCCACTGCTTCCTGGAGTTTGGTCAAAGGGGTTATATAGTCCCCTGAAAAAAAACCCAAACCAACCAACCAACCAACCAAAGAAAAAACAAAACCATCTCCGAGCAAAGAGAAACCAAGCCCTATGAGGAAAGTGAATGAACTAGGCATATTTAGCCTTGAGAAAAGAAGAGATATGGGGAGATATGATAGCGTATTTTCACTTGAACAGTAGTCTTACAAAGCCAGGCAGGATCTGTTTCCAATCATTCCAGAGTGCAGGACACATAATAACGTGCTCAAACTATATGAAGACAGATTGCGGCTGAATATCAGGAAAAAATTCATAATGTTTAGAACAGTATGTCAATGAGATCAATTACCTTGGGAGGTGGTGAGCACTCCAACATTGGAGGCATTTAAGAATCCTAAAATCATAGAGTTGGAAGGAGCCTAAAAAGCCATTGAGTCCAATCCTCTGCTCTATGCAGGAATCCAAGTCAAAGCAGATCTGACAGACAGTTGTCCAATTTTCTCTTGAGTTAACCCGGATATTTAGATATTTCAAGGTAACCCAAATTTAGTGTGAAGGAACAGAAGCTCAAGGGGGTTAAAGAAAACATTTATTGCAACCTCATTACTCCAGAAGAGGATACAAGCCGCGCAGAATCTATTTTAAATCACTAATCCCCTAGTGCATTGTACGCATTTCATGTGGCAGACAAGCTATGTCACAGTGATAAAGCATGGTGTCAGACTGACCTTGCTGCATGACCCAAACTATCAGCTAGAACTACAAGCAGACAGCCTTGGATATGGCTTGGAAATTCTTTCTGTGCATTACTTTTGAACCATTAAACAGCTACAGTGAATGTGTCTTCATGCAATAATACGAATATTTTCTAGTTGGTGTCCATCACATAGCATCTCTTTGAGTTTACATTTCTGTAAAATGCTTCATTTTTTTTTTCTTGAGGATGGCTGTGACACTGTTTAGGCCATCTTGTATTGGCAGCTCACCTCCTTGCAGTATCTTGAGCTCAACAAGAAGGAAAAAATAACATTTACAGCATGGGTATGAAGTGTGGCCACTTGGGAAATATGATTGTTGTTTATTTTATTTATAGCTATTGTATCCTCCTTCTCCTCAGTTAAAATGAATCTTGGAGCAGCATACACACAATCAAAGCAAGGTCAGTCTCTGCAGTCACACGTCTAAAAGAAGCAACACAATGAAAAATAGAAACCCTGTTTCCTCAAAAATAAGACCTAGTCTGAAAATAAGCCCTAGTACAGTGGACCCTTGACTTACGGAATTAATCCATATTGGAAATGTGGCCGCAGGTAGAAAATTCCATAGATCGAGGGTCCATTTCCCATAGGAATGCATTGAAAACCATTTAATTCGTTCCAGCCAGAGGAAAAAAAAATCCGAGGCTTCCAAAGCTGCATCCACTGCCCTTTGCCCTCTGCCTTCTGTCCCCACTGTCCTCTGCCTCCCATCCCCATGGGGACGGGAGGCAGAGGGCACCTGGGACAAGAGACAGGAGACAAGAGGCCAGTGGGTCCAGCTTTCTAAGCCCTGAAAGCCAGCAGCGGGCATGGAGCAGCTTTCGGGCTGATTGGCTTTCAGCTTTCGGGGCTTAGAAAGGTGAACCCACTGGCCTCTTGTCTCCTATCCCCGGTGCCCTCTGCCAGCAGCTACCATGTTTTCTAGACTCACAAAGAGAGTATGGCTTAATAAGAAGCTGATGGCATATACCAAGATCCAGGTCTATAGAGCCTGTGTCCTGAGCACACTCCTGTACTGCAGTGAGTTCTGGACCCTTTGTGCATGGCAGGAGAGGAAGCTGAACACGTTCCATATGCCTTGTCTCCAACGCATTTTTGGATTCACCTGGCAGGACAAAGTTCCAAATAGAGTAGTCCTAGAAGGAGCTGGAATTTTTAGCACATATACATTACTGAAACAGCGACTTCTACATTGGCTTGGGCATGTTGTGAGAATGTCTGATGGTTGGATTCCTAAATATCTCCTGTATGTAGAATTAGTGCAGGAAAATTGCCCCAGAGGGAGACCACAGCTGCAATACAAGGATATTTACAAATGAGATCTGAAAGCCTTAGGAGTGGACCTCAACAGATGGGAAACCTTGATATCTGAGCATTCAGTCTGGAGGAAGGTGATGTACAATCATAGGCATCCTTCAGTTTCGAGAGACAATGGTGACATGCTCTGAATTGAGGAATGTCCTTTCCAGAGCATGAAGCCCGGGTAAGGAAATATGGAGGATAGGCTGTTACCCAAGCAGCAGATCCCCCCTCTCCACATTGCTGAAATGGTCCAATGGAAAGGCAAGAGCCAATACAACTGGTTCCAGTGATGTCGCAGGAGTTGGCAGAATGACACAAGCTGCCTTCGGAACTCCAGCTCCGGATTTTGCGTCTAGGTTAACTCCTGAAGCCTTTTCCATGAGTGGATATAGCCACAAGGCAGTGGAGGTTTGAAATCGGATGTAGCATGGCCTCTCCCAATTTGAAGAGACCTTTGTCCAGCAGGCTGAGGCAAAGAGGCAGTTCCAAAAAGAGCAAAATCAGGTAGCTGGACAGGGGACAGATTGTATTTGTCTTCAGTGTGGAAGGGATTGCAACTCTTGAATTGGCCTTCTCAGCCACACTAGATGCTATTCCAAGTCCTCCATACAGAGCACATTACCATAGTCTCTCGAGACTGAAGTATGCCTACATGTAATATAAGCCCTACCCCCAAAATAAGCACCAGTTAAGTGAAACCGCACCCTTCAAAATTATGGAGCATTGTGCAGCAACCAGAAGATGACATGACTGTAAAATAAAACATCCCCTGGAAATAAGCCCTAATGCGTGTTTTGGAGCAAAAATTAGTATAAGACTCTGTCTTATTTTCAGGAAACACGGTATTAAAAAAGAAAGAAAGAGGAAGAAACAGAAAGGAAAGAAAAACAATCACCCTTGATAAGAGTAGTAAAATGATAAGACCAGTGTCTTGTACATGTGCGTGTGCGCGCAAACACATGTGTGGGTCAATTCTGACTTATGGTGACCCTTGTCAAGACTTCTTAGGTGGAGAATTCTCAGAAGTAGTTTACTGTTTCCTTCCTCTAGGGGGCGTCCTGGGACTGTGCAGATTGCCCAAGGCCACACAGCCTGTCTTCGCTGGCATGCACAGTGGGGAACTGAATTCTCAGTTACTGGCTCTGCAGCCAGATTCTTACCTCACTGAGCTTTCTAGCCAACTACAGATGTGGAAATCTCTCCATCCTGGTGTTCCTACATTTCTTCAAATCCTGGTTATATTTTTCTCCTGCCATTCTTTTGAATAAGTTTGTCAGGTTTTTCTTCCGAAATTGAAGGCCATATACATTTTTACTTGTGTCCCTTACTGTGCAAATTTATTTATATTTTTCCTTAAAATATGCATTAATGAATGCAGTTTTCCTAATTTACACACCCCTGAGTAAAGCTATTTTTGGAGCAATTCATTTCACTGGAACGGAATTAAGCAAATATTGTTTGATCAACCTATTGAAATTGATGAAGTGTCAAAGTGCTCTGCTGAGGATGGATTATGCCCCTTTTATCTTCATGTCACCTTAAGAGCCATTATGGTTTAGAAGTCTATGGAGCAGGAAATCTTCCATTTAACAGAGGAAGGTGAGAGCTCTGTTTTGGCTTTGTGAAAATAATTGTTCAACTACTTTCAGGGATGTATGGTCTCACCTTTACTTATTTTGACAAATAAAGGTGACTGTACAGCATGTATTTTGGAATAGAAAGCCCTTGACTTTTAGCTGTAGATGTGTCTCATGAATAATAGAGAATAATGAAGAATCGTAATAGAAAATAATAGGTAAGATCCTATGCATAAGAAGAACAGAAGATTTATGGACAGCTCTGTTATAAACTATACAGGTCAGCTCTACACCCTATGAATTTTAAAATTTATGTTTTGCAAAAATCTAATAAATACAGATGCATTGATTTTATAGGGCTCCTAGAAGGCTGCAGAAGTGAATTAGCCTTGCTTCCTAGTGTACTGAATTCTTTTGACTCAATTTGCTCACTTTGTTTATATAGCGGTGTTCAAATAAATAGACACAATAACTAGAGAACTAATCAAAGCTCAGGCAGAAAGAACAAATGGCCTGAACATATTTATAAAAGCTGTTTCAAAAGCAAATTCCTGAGAGAGGAACTGTCACGATAGAGAATCACAAGCTGAGTTAGCATGACTTGGTGTTGTCTCATTTTGTGTTTATAACATATTGCAATATCCTCCTTGCCAGGACCGGAACTTAGACATTGCTAAAAATCAGGGATGGGGACTCAAGTCAGGAGAATAGTTGGCAAATTGAACCTAAAACATATCTGTGACTTGACTCAGGCTCAATTTGGGTTTTTTTTTCCTTAATTTTTTTTCAATTTGGGTTTATTCAGAACAGGTGACTCAGAACTCACCCTCCTTTTTTTTCCTGGGGAAAAGAGCTTGTTTTCAAAAGGGACTCTGACTTGGGTCATTGGGAGCTGGTAGCAAAGACTCAGATTCAGACCTGGGACTTGGACTGAAATACTTGCCAATATCGCTGCTAAAAATGAAGGTCGTGCTTTGGAGGCCAGTTTGGGACTTTGCAGTCTATCCTGATTTGTTCTGGAGTGCTTTACATTTCATTCGACTCAACATATGCCCCATATCTGAGTCAACTTTTAAGCCTCCCATTGACTTGCGTTGGAAAACCAAAATTGCTGTAATTTGTTTTTGTATTTCAGTTAGTTATGTGCTGTCAAGTTGGAACCAACTTATAGCAACCCAAATGCAGTGGTACCTCGCTAAACGATGACCCCGCTAAACAACAAATCTGCATAACAATGACTTTTTGCAATCGCTATAGCGATTCGCAAAACAATCATTCCTATGGGGGATTTCCGCTGGACGTCGATTAGGTCCGTGGTTTGCAAACCGTTTGTTTGCAAGATGATGATTTTTCTACTCCACAAAATGGCTGCCCTGTGTTTTCGCAGGACAGCCATTTTTACAGCTGATCAGCGCTCGCAAAATGGCTTCCCTATGGGTGATCTTTGCTGGACGATGAGGTATTTGCCCCATTGGAACACATTAAACTGGGTTTCATTGCATTCCAATGGGGAAAGGGTTTTCACATGACGACGATTTCGCTAAACAGTGATTTTCATGGGACGGATTATCGTCATCATGCGGGGCACCACTATAAGGCTTTCAAGGTAAGTGAGAAATGTGAGTAGTGGTTTTACCAGTTCCACTCTCCCAGTGAGTTTCCATGGCTGAGCAGGGATTCAAGCACTAGTTTCCAGAGCCCTAATCTGCAATTCTTTCCACTACACCACACTGGGTCCCTGTTCATGCACTTAGGTACTATAAATTTGGAGACTTGATGGAACCTAAAAAGTGAAGGACATCTGCTGCATTTCAGACAGCTAAAGACACAAGTTTGAAAACTAGATACATTTAAATTTTGCTTTAAAATAAAGGCCAGTGTGATTTGTGGCTATTTGATTTGATTTGTGCAGAGGATAGAAATGGATCTGTAAATTCATTTTGTTTCGTCCCAGAAGTAAATATTGCTATTGCACTTAAACTAAAACCTCATACCAATCAATCAGAATCAGGCCAATTTTATTTGCAATTTGAGATTACAAGTCTGGTGTAGAGCACTACTAAAAATAGAAACTCATTGTGTTACTCATAGTCCGTTAAATGAGCAGTACATTATTCATTCTTGTTGTCCACGTCACGTGTGCAATGAATCATGTAATGCAAGAATAACACACTTTGGGACTGTTATTTCCTCTTGTTTCCTTTATCAATGCGACCTAAAAAAAAGTCTTTCTCCTTCATTGTCAGATGGAACACAGCTAGGCATATGTAGCTTCTGTGCAACACCAAGAATGTTCTAGTAATCCTGCTGGATAGCTCAGTGGTTTAGATATCTGGCTGCAGAGCCAGAGACTGGGAGTTTGATTCCCTGCTGTGCCTCCTTGACAAGGGCTGGACCTGATGATCCCTAGGGGCTCTTCCAACCCCACAGTTGACTCAGATGATGATAGTGATCCTGCTGAAATTGCTTGTACTTTTGTAAATAAAACACATGGATTATCTGTGTGCATTGCTTTCAGTGGAATTTCTGGAAACAGCCATATCTGGCCACCATTACTAATTCATGGATTTCCATGTATGTCACCTAAAAAAGATCTGCAGCTGCTTCCCAAAGCATCGGAGCAGGCAACAGCAACATTACACTAATATCTTGTGCCTTGATGGCATGCAATATATGTATTACAGGGAACATAATGGCTGCCAAGGAACTGTTACAATGTCATCGCAATTAACACAACATTGTGCTGGGTAAATGTTCTCATCATAAAATATTCTTGTTGAGCAAGGTTTTGTCTAGGAAGAAATAAGTCTGGCATCTTTCGATGCAAACAGGGGCATTGAGTTGAAGCATAAACATTGGTTTGGGGATCTTTTGTAGGAAGGGGGGAAAATATTATTTTAAAATTTGGTCACATAGTCATCCAACTGGCACAGGGCCATATCATACTCGGAAGGCTTAATTTGGCTCCAATATGTAAATGAGCATTTTATATTTGTTTACACACATGTAGTTGTTTATTCATTCAGGTTTTCAGATTGCTCTTCCCAAAGGGTTAGTGAAGGAGATAATGCTGAGCATAAACCAAAATTAACACTGAATGCAATTGTTGGCAAAACTTTAAAGAATGTTAACTAGACAGGATTGTTTGGGTTCTTGACAGTGAAAAATAGCAATTTGAGGGGTTGCATTAATTCTATTCAATTCCTTCATCATTTATCTAGAGCAGTTATTCACAACTGTGGCCGTATGGTCCCCTGGGGGCCCCTGGCACATTTCAAGGGGGCCACAGACGGGAAACTATTCTTCACACACCACATAATAAGGTTCATTATGTGACTTATACAATCCTGATCCAGCCTATATTTCTTTCCTATTGTGTTTATGGCTGTGGGGGAAAAAAGTAAAAATGTCTGATCTAGAGGGTCGCAACCTACCAAGTAATCCCATTTTCATTCATTCCCTTCAACAGTTAAAAGGATTTCCAGCATGGAGAAGACCAAGTTGCATGTCTTTTCAAGTAGAGATTGGCATGGGCTGCCCATTCATCAGTATGTGCTGGTTTGTCCTTTGAACGAAGAGTTCCCAATTCCACCTCCTTGCTGGGCACCCATTCAGAGGCTGTGCCCAGAGGAGGTGGGGCAGGGAAATTGCTACCATTGAGTGGGTGCCCACTAGAGGAAGCAGAGAAGGGAACTGCTGAACACCTGTTCGCCTATAGGCGAACCAGCACAAACAGGTGGTGGTTCATGCCCATCTCTGCTTTCAAGTAATTCTTCAAATAGAATATTGCTTTAGAAAAGAAACAGCTGGTGGCCCTAATGCAGCACTGATTGAATACACAGGGCTTCAAGAAAGACTTAAAAGAAAGACAAAAAAAAAAAAAGACAAGACAGTCACCTTTCACCCTCAAACCCAGTTTGTACCCAGTGTGTTTTCTAGATTTGTTGGCATCTAACTGACAGACTTTGGAACTCTCTGCTTAGAAAGGTGTGGTTTGGCTACTTCCCTGATGTCCTTCCATGGGCACATACAAACATCTCTGTTTAAGTCGGCCATCAGCAACTAGTTAAAGGCAGGCTCTTAAAGATGTGCTGCACTCATTCTATTGCTAATTTTAATTCTATTTTTAACTGACAGCTTTTTTTAAAAAAATTAAAGCATTCTATTTTAATATAATCATTGATTTAATCATGTGAATACAATGAATACTTTATTGCTTCATAGCCAATCAGGCTGTGCACATGAGTAAAGATTAAATTATTTTTGAATTCATGATATACTTTATTATTATTTTTAAAGTATTATTATACTGTAAGATACCTTGAATGTCAGTTGCTGGAACAAAAGCAGGATCTCAGTCAAATCAAATGAAAATAAATTGATAATAAGGGCCCTGAAAATCACAGTCCAGCCACTAGCATTGTGTCTCTCTGTGTGTAGGCTCCTTTTAGTCATGCTTTCCTGCAGGCCAAGGCAAAGAGGCAGTCCCGAAACCAGCAAAATCATAAACCTGGACAGGGGACAGATCGTATTCATCTTCAGTGTGGAAGGGATTGTCAGTCTCGCATTGGCCTTCTCAGCCACACTCGATGCTGTTCCAAGACCTCTATTCAGAGCACAATACTGTAGTCTCTCGAGACTAAAGGATGCCTACATGCTTTCCTATAGTTCCTGAGACCCTGGAAGTAATTAACTGGAAAAAAGTGAGAATGAAAAGGCCAGAAAGGAAGAGTAATGGTGGGATAGGAGAAATGTCACTGGATACAGTGGACCCTCTACTTACGGAATTAATCCGTATTGGAACGGTGGCTGCAAGTCGAAAAGTCTGTAAGTCGAATCTCCATTGACCTACAATGCATTGAAAACCAATTAATCCCATAACTGGCAGTTTTTATTCTATTTTTGTTCCATTTTGGTTTTTTTTTCTGGTCTGTAAGTCGATTCTCCGGCTGCAAGTTGAATCTAAATTTTGCAGCCAGAGAAGTCTGTAACTCGAAAAGTCTGTAAGTCGAGCCGTCTGTAAGTCGAGGGTCCACTGTACTTAATCACACTTTTTAATCTTATTACTTACAAATGATGAAGTACTTGTAATTAATTCCTTCCCTATTAACTACTCTGTAACTACATTAAGTTACAATTTAAGGCACCTGAAACTATTTGTATATAGTCGACCTGTTGGAAAACTTCATTAGACATGATTGGTAAGGTATCTGTAAACACATCTAGAAAGCATTACGAAAGCTACTGTATGTTGAAAAAGAAACACACACATATAATTCCATTTACAGGGGGACTAGAAATATACATTGTTAAAGCAGCTCAGTACAAAAAAGGGAGAAGAGTTCATAGCAGAAACCGGATGTCTTCATCAATTTTCATGCGTCACAACAACAGTGTGATTTATCTGAATATTAGATGATGATTCAAGAGGACATCTTTATTAATTATCTGGATCTACAAAATTAATCTTTTTTAAATGCAGAGTAGGGATAGACAAAATAATGACCCTTCATCCTTTCCCTATATTCTACATTCTCGGAAAACTAGATTGAGTCAAGATGGAAACATAGATGCATTTATTTGGAAAACAAAATTTATTTATTTATTTTATTTATTTATTTATTTAATTTATATGCCGCCCACTCTACCCAAAGGTCTCTGGGCGGCTTACAACAATTAAAATTCAATGGAATAAAATAAAATGATTAAAATACAATTAAAATACAATTAAAATACAATTAAAATTGCCATCATTAAGACCCACAGTTAATGTTATTTC
This sequence comes from Pogona vitticeps, assembly GCF_051106095.1. Taxonomy (NCBI): domain Eukaryota; kingdom Metazoa; phylum Chordata; class Lepidosauria; order Squamata; family Agamidae; genus Pogona; species Pogona vitticeps. The sequence continues at coordinate 222,214,721 of NC_135786.1, read as the reverse complement.
AATTAAAAGCCTTCTGGAACAGGAAGGTTTTGACCTGGCGCCGAAATATCATCAGTGTCGGCGCCAGGCGAATTTCAGTTGGGAGGGCGTTCCATAGTCTGGGGGCAGCTGCCGAGAAGGCCCTTTGTCTACAAGCCATCCCTCTTACCTCCTTGAGGGATGGCTCTTTCAAAAGGGCCCCCTGGCTAGATCTTAACAGCCGGGTAGGCTCATATGGAAGGAGGCGGTCCTTCAAGTATCCAGGGCCCAAGCCGTTTAGGGCTTTATATGTCAAAACAAGCACTTTGAATTGGGCCCGGACAGCAACTGGTAACCAGTGTAAATTATACAGAATCGGCTTGATGTGCTCTCTGGCGGCCCCACCACTCACCAGCCGCGCAGCTCGATTCTGAACCAGTTGCAGTCGCCGGACCGTCTTCAAAGGCAGCCCCACGTAGAGCGCATTGCAATAATCAATACGAGATGTTACCAGTGCATGTGTAACACCCGACAAACAATTCAGCACTTTCTGCCCTTCATTCTGTCATACATCTTGGCTTTCTTGATTTTCATAATTTTAAAGATTTGGGGCTGGAATGCATATGAGAAGAAAGAAAGGCAGAGAAGGTAAACTTCAGCTTGGACAAGAAGACATGTAACCTTTTGTATTGCACATTCCTCTTTGATATTTGTCAAAAATCCTCATAGAAAATCAAGGGGACTTGAGAAAATTTCCCCCAGCTATGTAGCAGCATCCACCGAAACATGGAACCCACAGGCAGAATCTTCAAGGTTTTTCTTTCCTTTTGAGCCATGTCACCACAACTGGAACTTAAGATTAAGCATGCAAACCTCATATCTTCTTGCTATTTCCTTTTTCCTCAGAGGAAGATTTCTCTGGGAAACACTCCACCTCTCAAAAATTCTGCATGATTTCTTGGATGTTTTGTACTCATATATTTTTTTTACCCCACAATTTTGTCCAGTCGTGTTCGACTCTAGGGGGCGGTGCTCATCCCCATTTCCAAGCCATAGAGCCAGCGTTTGTCCGAAGGCAATCTTCCGTGGTCACATGGCCAGTGCGACTTAGACACAGAACACTGTTACCTTCCCACTGAGGTGGTCCCTATTTATCTACTTGCATTTGCATGCTTTCAAACCGCTAGGTTGGCGGGAGCTGGGACAAGCGACGGGCGCTCACTCCGTCGCGTGGATTCGATCTCACGACTGCTTGGTCTTCTAACTCTGCAGCACAGGCTTCTGCGGTTTAGCCCGCAGCACCACCACGTCCCGTGCGCCACCACGTCATGCAGATAGAATTCTATCTGCATAGAATTCTTACAATTTATGTGCAAAATGCCATCTTTCCAGTACAAGACTAGCTAAAAATGCCATTGAGCTGCACAGAACTTGGCAATTTCTTGTGCCTCCTCTCTATAAAAAGTGGGGAACAAAATTAAGCAAATAAATGGGAGAAAGAAGCTCAGGGTTTCCATAGTCTCAGGAAGCCAAGAAATCTTGTGGGTGCAGGACAAAGGCTCAGTGAAGAATCCTCGCCTAGCACAATTTGGAAAATGATTGAAAATGAGAATTTTAAAAACATATTCTTCACGTATCTGCCTAACCTAACTCACAGGGCCTGGGGTTTTGGGAGCAAGATGGTTCCTCATTAACTGGGATTTATCCTAATTCCTTGTATTTGGAAATCATATGGTTTCTGCTGTTTTCCTTTGCTGGGTTAAGATAATATTTTAGGCAAACTTTAGTTGTGTGTTTATGTTTCCTCTTCATCAACATCTGTGAAGGTTTCCTGGTCTTCTTTCCCCTTAATTCTTTTTGTTGCCTCATATTTCTTCATAGTTAAGATAGGGCAAAGTATAACTCACAGGGCATGGGGGTTACCACTGATACCTCCAAATACCTGGGTATATGATGGCTCATGCAATTTCCTTTACATGCACGACATTTCACAACAGGCCTCTGGCCAGTGCAATTCGAACCAAGATCTTCTCTGTCAAAACAGGTATTTTTCCTTTTGAAATTAGATCTATCTGAGATTTAAATTTGATAGTCATAGAGTGTCAAATATTTTATGGGGGACGAATATGAAAGATTCTTGATGTTATTGAGATTTTTCTTCAGCCTAGCTATGTATTTCAACATGATGTGATGAAACTGCACTACAAGCCCTTGAAAGATCTCAGCTCAGCTGAGAGACTGAGACATCAAAGGTATTTTCCCCATTGTATTCTTCATAAATGGGGGTGAGGGGATCCATTTGCATGAAACTCCTCATTGCTGGGAGTCAGAATAGGCTCCTTTTTATATACATTAAGGTTGGGATTTTTGCAGTGAGGGAAAAAAGACTTTTTTTGTTGAGAGAGAATCATGCTGAAGGAGGATGTATTAACAGCATGTTTCTTGCTTTGGATGCCAGAGACCTGGATTCAGTTCAGATCTTGGAAGTAACTAATTAAAGGTAACACAAGTACCAGTATATTGTTATTCTTGGGGGGGGGGGAGGTAGAATTTGCAGCTATGAAATTGCACTCACTTGGAATGAGTAACACTTGTTTTCAAATGTTACTTTTAAAAAGTACTTTTGAAAAGTCATTTTGGAGCAATTTTATAAGCAATTTTACATGATTTTCCAGGTTTTAGGCCACTCTCTTATCCATCCTAAGGGGCAAGGCAGTCTTCGTTTTCATTTTAATTTATATTTTCAAGGTGAAATATCAGAATTAGCCACTAGAGGGTGCCAAAAATTATCTCCTAGGGTTTTCCTGGGCTACAATGCATTTCTAGCATACAGGACAAGAAACTACTTATTAGAGATGGGGGTATTCGTATATGAATACAAATATCCCCGCACAGGTGGAAATAACTAGGGTTCTTGCCTCTGCCACCGACTCCGCAGAGGCTTCCTATTGCACCATTGTCTGCAACGGAGCAATGATAGTGGTGGTGACAGTCAATCTGCTGAGAAGTAATAACACAACAAATTACTTTTCAAATGTAACCTTGTTAGCACTGCCTCGATTTTATAATAAACATGTGTCCCAGGAAATAGAAAAGGCTACTATTTAAGATTTCCCTAAGAAGAATGGCCACTGTAAAATGGTAGAGTATATGTTTGTTTATGTAAAATCCAAGTTTCAATCCCTGATATATAGGCCAGGCTAAGAAAAATCCCTGTCTGGTCAACCATTGGCAATTATTGTAGACTGTAGGGACTTAGCCCAATGGCGTGACTCAACAGAAGGCAGCTTCCTATATTGCCGAGTGTTGTGCAGATCACTGGAAATATTCCCAATGAATGTAGTGGTTGCTCTCTTGTCTTTAGCATTGGCATTTTCCATTTGCAAATTGTAAACATGATCAGATTGGGCAAGCACACAGTCTTGGAATCATCAGTGTTAATGACTACTGCTGAAGCTCTGAAATATATGCTGCTCTTCCATGTATATTTCATTTTTCTTATGAAAAAATAGCACACACTTCTTGTAGCTCTTCAGTTTCCATTAAATATAGAAGGAGATCCAGTAAAGCTTTTCTTTCTCTTAACTCTTTCTCTTAACTGAAGAGAATTCGAAACTTTATCCCCAAATTATTCTATTTTCCCCTACTCACAGGAGGGAATAGTTACAATTTAATGAGAATCAAATAAAATGTGGCATTACACCATGATTTATTATAATATTGATATTTGAAAAGTATAAAAATAGCTGAATCGAAAAGAAAACAGTCAAACTTTAAAACATTGCTCCTATGATGCCATTTCACTAATTTCCCATATTTTAATCAGGTCAGTATTGAATTCAAAATTGCGATGCATTAATTAGCCTACTTTTGGTGAGTTTCATTTCCACACTGATTTCCACATCATTTCCAAGCTCCATGTTGGAGTGATACTTTTATTAGGCCAACCAAAAAGGTGTAAACCTTTGACATTGTAGAAGTATTTATTGGGTATGATTTAAGTAGAGGAGAAGGAGGGGAGAATCTTGATTTTGAGTCCTTATAATCTCCATGGTGTCTCAATGTAATGAAGAAGGTAAAGGTAAAGGTTCCCCTTGACAATTTTTGTCCAGTCGTGTTCGACTCTAGGGGGCGGTGCTCATCCCAGTTTCCAAGCCATAGAGCCAGCGTTTTGTCAGAAGACAATCTTCCATGGTCACATGGCCAGTGCAACTTAGACACGGAACACTGTTACCTTCCCACCGAGGTGGTCCCTATTTATCTACTTGCATTTGCATGCTTTCAAACCGCTAGGTTGGCGGGAGCTGGGACAAAGCATCGGGAGCTCACTCCATCACGTGGATTCGATCTTGCGACTGCTTGGTCTTCTGAACTTGCAACACAGGTTTTTGCGGTTTAGCCCGCAGCAGGCCATGTAAACAATCAAACAGGGCTTATTGGATGATAAAATGGTGTTAGGCTTTACCTGGGATAGTCCATAGACTTGCTAAGAGCTGGAAAGTTAGACATACTTGGTCCTGCTGTTTACACTCTTCCTGAGCTCACTGGCTCCATAGTTGGTGACAAATTGCAAACAATTTCATATTCCCAACATCAGAAATGCTTCTAGATTGTGGCTTGGATAAAGAAAGTCTTCAGTTGCCAAAATGGGCACGTTTACCAATAAAGTCTCAGTTTCTGGTGCGTGTTCCTCTTTCTCCAGTGAAAGTTCCTCCTGCTGCATGGAAAATTCAGTATCCTCAACATCACAAGAAAAAGCGGGACACAGAACAAATCCCAACATTCATAATGGGAGGATGTCTTCATTAGGCATATAAATGTGCAAGTCTTTGAGATCACAGATGCCTTCATCAGGCAAGTTGTTGTTCACCTACAAATTTGCTTTCTCATTTTTCTAAATAATAAAAAAATCCATGGAAATGTGAATTTAGGGGGTCATCAGATGGACGTATGGTGTGGGTTTAGTTTGCCCTATTCTATGGTGACCACATGTATTTTAAGTGAGCTGTTTTGCTTCTTTCTGGCACAACACTAGGGCTTTAGTTTATTTGGTAGGATTGGGAGTGCTCCTGATTATCCCATTCTGCAGTCTGTGTGGTTACTAAATTTGCTCCCAAGTAAAGCTGTTGGCAGCATTCTCTTTGGTGTCAACCCAGTGACATATGACGTACATTACTACAATATGGTGGAGAAACCCTCTCATCTATTTTCTTCTTCTCATATATTTTTCTAGTATTCTCTCAAGTGACACAATAGTGTTTCAAATACAAAACAATAGAAATTGGCAAGACCTGCCACTTCATTTATCAGCTGAACAGGTGTTCAATGCTTCAAGGCCATGCCTCCTCCAGTGGGCACCCACTCAGAGGCAGTGCTCAGAGGAGGTGGGGTAGGGAAGCCAGGCTGCTGCCTTCAAGTGGGTGCCTGCTGGAGGAGGTGGGGTTTGAAAAGCTGAACACCTGTTTGGCAATAAACTGGTGTGAATCACTGAACCAGCAGTTTGTGCCCATCTCTACAAGGGACTATCCATACTAAGTTGATGTATTGCTGTAGTGCTATGTCACTTACTAAATAAAAAAAGGGAAGCCACCATGGCCTGCAGAATGATTGCCATGATAAAAGGCAGAGAAAGGGACAGAAGCAGGGACAAAAGGCAGGGAAAGGGACAGAAGCAGGGACATCATTGAAAGCAGGAGAGACCAGAGTGATCTGAAGTGCTGTCTGGTTCCTTCTCATGGTAGAAAAAATGTCTCCCATGTAAATGGAAGGATCATTCAAGTGCAAGATCAAATAGATTACACAAAAGATGTGAGCCTTTTTCTGTGAGCACTAATTCCATAGTGAAATAGTATGCTCTCTTAGGATAGTGTGTGTATCCGTGTGCGCACACACGTGTGTATGTGTGATTGTGGAAGGATTATTATCTTTACCCTGTAGTTCTTTTCACATTTTTCCTTCATGAATATAAGGAGGTGACCAAATATTATATATGGTGGTGCTGCCCACTGTCCATTAGGAGACAGATGACAAGGGAACATTGGCTAGATCACTTTGTTCAGTTCGTTCAGTTCAGACAAGACTTTGGAAATGTTCTTTTTTAGTTTGGACTATTCCTCTCAGAATCCACAACAAGGGTGGGGGTTTGGGAAATTGAGGCCCTGACAACTAATTTCCCTCCAACTGTGTTTCAAGATTGCACCTATTAGTCTGAAGCAATCAAATTTGCCTTGGTACAACATGCCTAGTCTTGATGGTTTATGCACATCTTTTCCAGTAAAATCCCTGTCAATTGCACAACAATTGGAAATGAAAAACGCCCCATGGTTCTCGATTGTGATATACAAAAATCTGGAACCGAGCACATGATTTTGGCTCCGTTCTAAAAATCATATATGGATAGATGTTGAGGAGGAGGGAGAAGGATAATGACTTGAATGATTTTGTTTCATAACTGGCTACTAGTTACACACACCACTGATCACTGGCCCTGAATGTCTTTCTGAGCTGAGCTTCTTTTGAGAAGCTTTTGCATGAATACAATTTTTTTAAAAAAATCTGAAGATGAATAGAAAAAGCATAAAAATAATTTTCCCATTGCTGACGGCTCCTATAATTTTTCAACTATGGCTGGTTTGGGATGAATAATTAATATGAGATAAAAGGAACACTTAGGCATTTGAAAATGAGTCAGATGGACTAAGTCAAAAGGTCTCATAAATTCTGAACTTTTTACTATATATCTCTGTCAGTAAATGTCACTTTACAACTCACTTGTCCCCCATTTTTCAGGGAGCAACACAGCCCCATCTCAGGAAAATGTGTTCTTTGGCATGATGTCTTTTTAAAAAAGGACGTTTCTCTTTTGACTCATTTTAACTTAAAATTTCGTTGTTCATGTTCCATTTTTTTTTCTTGATGAAAAAGTTGGTTTTGCAAATGAGTCTGTGTGGATGTATTACTCATAAGCTTAGAAGACGGAAGAAGGTTAAACACACATATTGAGAAAGGCTTAAGGGAAAAATAATGGGGGGGATAAAAGAAAATCAGCCCATTTATTAAGAAAAATATATCAGTTGCTTTATGGCCTTATAACATGAACCTGCATGAATTTTATGAGGAAAAATAATGAATAAATGTTTTAAATGAAGGCCTTTTCTGTGGCAAAGTGTAGAAACTGTGTGGTAACCAGGGCAACAGCAATGATGTCTTCAGTTTAGTAAATACTAAAAAAGCAACACCACAAAAACACAGCGCAATACAGAGAGCTAAGAATTTGTTTGTTTAATATGGTGTGTGTGTTTTCTCTACTCACATTTGGAAACTCAAGTGGTGAAGACACAGGAAAATAGTACATGATTTGCTGAAGAAGTAAAGTGGATGCATTCAAAAATATTTAAACCTGTATCACACAATATAAAGGCCAATGAGAATCAGTGTGGCCCTTTCTTCCTCCTGAAGTGCTTTCCCCCCTCTAGTGTCTGGGGGCTTCTACGTTTTTCAAGCTAGAGCAATTTGAATGGTGTTTTCCTCATGTGGTTTGCCCTCCAAAAGACTGGAGGGGAATAACTGGATGGTATTCTGGTGATGTACTAAGCTGGGTGTGATGTTTTGGACAGTTGAAACACCCATGCCTGTTCATCATTTCCCCTAGTTGTTCTGAAGCATTTTTAATTTTTAAAAAAAACAAATTAGCACTAGATCATCTTATCACTGCATTGCTAGATCTCCTTTGAACTGACAAAAAAAAAAAGAAGATAAATATTGATATGTAATAGAAACAACTCCAAAGAACTACAGCATGGTAGCCATGTTTCCATGTATTTGAAAAGTGCTATTGTATCTCTTCTCAGCTGCCTTTTGTCACACCAAAATTGTTGGCAAGGGTCCAACTCCAAAGGCAGATGTGGTGTTTGCCTCTCCAGAAGCTTGGAGTCAGATTTGGATAATGAAACTTCCAACAGCATTCTGTTAGAGAGAGGAAAAAAAACCCTTGGAACCCAAGATAACGTTACACAGTGTCTCTTATCTGGTAGCTTCAAATCCTCCCCTTTATAAGCAGAGCAGACACGGACGTATAAGGAAAAACACAGAGAGTGCTGATAAGACTTATAGCATAATATATTAGACTTCATGTATTAGCATTGGTCAGACATATATACATGGCATTATATACATAGGTGTGTGCATAGATCTCTCAGAGCAACATAACATTCACAGAAGTAATGACCACCAGACTCACAACTAAGTGGTGAAGTGTAGTTCTCACTCTCTTGCTTAAATAGTGAGAGCAGCCTATCCGCAGACATACTGTAGCAACTGAGTGTGGTTAACAAGCACCTCCTAAGCTTGTTCCAGCTGCATGCCATCAGTCATCCATTGACTTGTTGTTTACAGGCATGACTGCATTTTCACTACAATATTAAATTTAACCCCTTGTTCACTTAAAGGAACAAATCTTGACAAAAAATATGCCCAGTTCTTCCAATCTTTCCTCATAGGGCTTGGTTTCCAATCCCCCGATCATCCTTTTTGCCCTCCTGTGAACTTCTTCCAGTTTGCACGTGATGGATTTATTTTTTGCTGAACTGCGCATTCTAAAAGGGAAATGCCCTACAATGCTGAGTTGTAAATAAAGCAGCAATAGAGATGTGCAATTTTTTTCCCTATGAATTATTTCACATTTTATTTTGAAACATTTTATTTGTTTAGATTATAATGCCGAAGTGAGCAACATGTCTGTTTTTGTCCTCAAAGTGTCGTCGAATCTATTCTTATGTTATTTTGCTACAGTCTCACCAAAGGTGGAATTATAGAAGCAGCTTATTAGGTTTGTGTGATCTTTAAATGCTGCCAATCAACTCAAGTGGAACTAATCTCCATGCTAGATTTGAGGGACACGTCAGTAGGCTCCATAATAGTTTACATGATGTCCAGTGAGTTTACTGGATGGCAGTTGTTTGTCCAGCAGTCACCATTTCTGTTGTACAGTGGTGCCTCGCTTAACGAGCGATTCGTTTAACGACGAGTCCACATAGCGATGTGTTTTTGGCAATTGCATTGCAATGTTTTAAATGGTAAAACATCGCTTTGCGATGATTGGTAAGCTGTTTCGCTTACCGATTTTCGCATAGTGATGTTTTTCTAACAGCTGATCGGCGGTTCCAAAATGGCTGCCGGGAAAAAATGGCTACCCGCAGTGTTTTCGCGCCCTTGATGGTGGCCATATGGATGATTTCCGCATAACGGTGAGTTTTTTGCCCATAGGAACGCATTAAACGTGTTTTAATGCATTCCTATGGGCTTTTTTGTTCCGCATAGCGACGAATCCGTATAGCGACAATTTTTTCGGAACGGATTATCGTCGCTATGTGGGACACCACTGTATTCCTTTGGGTACTCATTTTACCGACCTCGGGAGGATAGAAGGCTGAGTCAACCTTGAGCCAGCTACCTGGGATTGAACCCCATGTCGTGAGCACAGTTTTGGCTGCAGTACAGCGGTTTAACCACTGCGCCATAAGACTAATCAATATCTTGCAGTGCCTTTTATTCATTGTTGTAAGCTGCTTGATTAGCTGCAATAGCACTGACATAATTTGATCCTTTAGCTTGTTTTGTTTTGTTTTGTTTTATATTTGTTTTATTGCATGCTTACACAAACACCAATATGATTCAAACTCTTGCACATATGATTTTATTTATTTATATCCCACCTATCTAGTTGGTTAAGACCACTCTAGGCGGCTTACAACATAAAAATACACAATAGGGGTATATATAAAACAATTTTTACATAACAGAAGATATTTCAACAAGATGGGGACAAACAATGGGGGGGAGGAGAAAAAGGGGAGATCAGGAATTAGCTGAGGGGGAAGGCCTGCTGAAACATCCATGTTTTTAGTTGATTTTTAAAGATACCCAGCGAGGGAGCTGCGTGAATCTCAGGGGGTAGGTTGTTCCAGAGTCGAGGAGCCACCGCCGAGAAGGCCCGATTTCTTGTCTTTTCCTTCTGGGCCTTCCTCGGCGTTAGGCTCCTCGGCCTCATCTCCTGGCTCGCACGAGTGACACAAGTAGATCTTGGCGGGAGTAGGCGTTTTCAGATTTCAACATCATTGTTGTCCTGTCAAGTCACAAATATCTATCTGATCAACTAGTTTAATTTTGAAGAAAGTTATAGGTGACTAGTTCCAACAGTTCATTGGAAAAAGGTCTTCATAGGCTTGAGGGAGTGAGGTTCCAATTCCTCTTAGAGAAGTCTTGCTTATCATATAGAAATGCTTTTTCCATTTCAGCTCATGCTTCTCATGCATAAATGAGACTATATCAGACAAAGGAGGGGTAAAAGCATGAGATAATTCAATTCTTGTTGGTTGCTGTAGGTTTTTTTGGGCTGTTTGGCTGTGTTCTGGAGGTTTTTCTGTGCACATCTATGCAGGTTTTGAAAATAGTCTTTGCTTGATTGCATCACTTCACTGAAGAAAGCAAGTCCAAGCAGTACTTTGGGTGCATTTGAAAGGTATGCCTTTTTAATGCACACTTTCCAAATCTGCATCTTATTTAAAGAAACATTTGCATCCATCCATCAAATAGACTATTTCAGAGTGCAAATGGATAGTTGTGCCTCCTTCAGATTCACCCACCCACTGGGACCCTGGATTGAAATCCAATTTATTCTCTAGTTCTGCTGCTATGTTACAGTACTATACTTGAAAGCACTTTCATTCAGTATATACATACTGCTTTTAGGCAGGAATTAGTTGCTTGCCACTAACCATCATTTTTCTGCAATGGGAAGCCTGGTTACATTGATGATGCAGGCTCAGCATACAGTATGTTGTGGTGTTAACAAAGCCAATTTGCAGTCATGTGCGACGTTCCCTCTAAGCTGTGTGTGCATGTGCAGAGCTCCATCTGGGCTGCATAACACCAGCCAGTGTTCCTCCTTGGTTACTTCTGGTTTCAGCTGGAACTCCGCCCCAGCCTGCATGCATGGGGTGAGGCTCCTATGGAGTGTGGCCAAATATTTGAGGGAACGTTGGTCACATGGTACTCCTGTGGTCTTCAAATCACAGTGCATGTCTCCTGGAGCAGCTGCTCATACCACCCCTCCTTTTTAAATGAACAAGCACTTTCAAGCTTTTCTGGATGCAGCATCTTTCCCAGCAGTTCCAATGGGGAGAGTCAGTGCAGCTGGTGTTCCACTATGGGAACCAGCTGCTGGGAGCAGCACTTTTTCCAGAAGCTCCAATGGGGAGGGTTTTTTCCCCACTTGGGAGGGGAAGAAATCATTTTCTCTTCCTCCTCCTGCTTCACAAGGCTAGTGGCTCCCAGTATTGGTTTCACCTTGTGAAGGTGGGAAGGATTTTCCCCACCAAATCTTTCTCTTTCTGCTGGTCCACAAATTTTCACTCACTTCCCCTCTTGCCAGCCTAGCACTTTCTCCACTCCCCTACAAAAGGAGTGGGAATCATCCATCGCAAGGCAGATTACGCCCTCAGAGGTATTCACAATGCCAAAATGCTTACAAATAAATCAATTTTATATCCATGCTCTAATAACAACACTCTGCCAGCATAGCAAAATACCACACTTCTGATCCAAAAAACATGAATTCTGAGCAAGCAAATCTGTGCTTTACTCTACATCTTATTTTAAATTGTTTTTAAGTATGGTAAACCCAAATCAATAGTGGTTCTTATTGTCAGTCTAACTGCATTCTCTATGGCTGAAATCCTATCCAGGAAGACCACACATATAAAGGCTGACTGGGGCATTGGATATTAATTTTTATTTAAATTTTCCTATCCCCTTTTCAGGTTTCAAGGCTACCTAGGATCCTTATGGACAGGGGGAGCTTTTGGGAGCCTCAGGGCAGGGGGAACACCCTAAAGTCTCAAATCACCACCAGCAGTCTTGAACCCAGGAATCAGTGACAATGGCAATTTTAGGACATTCATGTCCTCTCCCCAATCCTAAGGTCCCTAAAGGCTTACCCAGATACAAGGGCCAATAGGGAACCTCAGAACCTGAGGTGAGGATAGGAAACTTTAAAATAACTTTAAAAATAACATCTGGATGTCAAAGTCCAAGATATCACAGGCAGCCTCTCACCGTGGATAAAGGCACCAGGACCCAGTCTACCATGTAGGGTATCAAGTCCAAAGAGACTCACTGTGCAACTAGCCATAACTAAGCAGAGACGGGAGCACCAGACTGGGAGCACAGAGCCAGAACAAGGCACTAAGATTCTGGATACTCGCAGAAACAAGCATGGACCAAGGCAGGAGCAAGAACACTGGAGTCCAAACACAGAGATGCTGGAGGAAAGAAGAGGGGCCAAGGCAGGAACAGTATCTGGATTGCAGGGATCCAGGAGCATCAAGGCACAACCAAAGACTTTGGTTGCTGAGGCAAGTTCTGGGAGGGAGAACCACTCCTTAAATAGGCCTTCTCTCCAGGTTTCCAGGTGAGCCCCATGAGTGGCCCAACAGCTGCTACACAGGTCAGGGCCTGAGCCTGAAAATACCAGGTTATTCCTAGGTCATGGTGGCCCTGATCCTGCAGCTGCCAGGGCAGTGTGGTCCATATCCTGGCACTGTGGCTTATGACATCATCAGCCTTTATATGCTTGGAGTTGCTCTACAAGAATTTGGCCAATAATTTATATAAAAGATAATTTATATTAAGGATGTCTTCTACTCTGTGCTTCCAAGAAAACAAACCAGATCCATAGCTCTAAGTAGTAATATGCAGACAGGAATCCAAAATCTTTCCAAATTCACATTTCTCTGAATTTTGTAATGCTTTTCTTGGTTCAAAAGCTAAACCAACATGCTAATTATATGAAGATTTTGTCAACCTTATTGCTTTTGCCCACCTTGATACCATTAGACAACCTGGAAAGAGATTTGGTAACTGTGACGTAGCAGGCCACTCTGATGTCACTGCCAACTCAGGCCTCTCAGAATGCCCACCACACCACTTCACACTCGCTGCCACCAACTGTAATGACTATTTAAGAAGGACAAAGGTTTCCTTCAAAACAAAACTGGTTTATTGAAATAACAAAGTAAAATATGTAAATCACAATTAGCTAATCAAGATGTCAATCACTGTATCTTATTTAATCAATCACAGACTTCACTCGCTGACCACTTAGGCACGCAGGCCTTTAAACATGCTCTTTCTCTCTCACACCCCTTTTTCTTCCAGCTCCTCCCTCTTCAGCTCCACCCTCCATCACCCCATTGGCTGATGATTCACTGCCTAGCTGTGACAGACAGGTGAGGTCAGGGCTGCCTGTTACATTAACCTTGCAAGATTCCTCAATTCCTACTAAGAGCAAGACGAAGGCTTTTCTTATAATGGGATCCAGGTTGCATAGAAGGACTGATTGAGTGTTAAGAGAGATACAAACAAACCATCCAAGGATTAAAATGGATGAATATTGAAGAAACAAAGTACCACTTATCCTTCTTTGCTTGGCTTTGTAGCTTTATTGCACTTTTTTTTCATTGCCATATTTTGCACAAAAAAGTAATCTTAATACAGGAGGGAATGACTTGAGAGGGCAATAAAATCTCCAGCAGTCTTTGCAGGCATGGAGAAGAATGACTTCATTCCCTGGCAGAACAAGACAAGTGACAATTTGCAGTCCTCCCTCGTGCATTTACAATGCATATTTTAGGATGAAATAAGTTTAGAAATGCACACATTAAAGATAATGCATTTAGAAACATATGTTTTGTGACAAAGACATTGAAAAGTACATGCTGAACTATGAATTCTCATGTGTGTTCTTTTTTCAATTTACAAGTTAAGTTGGAAACGTGATGGAACTGATTTATAAATAAGCATATGCAAATCAGAGATGGAGTGGAAATATGCTAAGCCATTCCTCTCTATGTTATGTGAAAGCCATTGTCCATCAATGCAGTGGCTTCTTGCCTGAGTTTTCTTGACTTTGAGCATCAAATAGATTTTGTAATATGAGGCAGAAAGTGTAAATTATCTATAATAACTAGTGATGAGAATTTTGCATGGTGTATGTTTTATATATATATTTTAAATTCACCAGTTGCTTTATAAATCCAGAAGAAAATACTCATTATCTTCTTTTTACATGGAAAATGGAAAAACAGGAAATTTTAAGAGTCTGTCTGTGAATCAGTCATATATGTAGTGCTGATGTTGATATGTGGAATGGTTTGCTTGTTACACACACACACACACACACACACACACACACACACACACACACACACACACACACACACACACACACACACACACACACATATGATGGAACCCTCACTTGTTGGTCTTGGAATATCTATTCAGTTAGCCATCGGTGTGGGTGATTAATAATTTTGTTCAGTTCATTTTTGACTAGAATTCCATTTTTTAAAATGATTCTTTTAGGGAAGTGGTTCACAACCTTGGGTAACTCAGATTTTCTCAGAATGGAACTCCCAAAACACCTGGCCAGCATATGTGGTAATGAACTCTTCTGGGAATTGCAGTCTAAGAACACCTGGGTTTTCCAAAGTTGGGAACTACTGATTTTAGGGCCTCCTTTTGGGTCAAAAGCTTGTATGTTTGTGCATGTTTTTTGGGGTTGTTGTTTGTAAATTTTTTTTATTTAAGAAATCTTAAAAGAACCTTTTATCCTTCTCTTATAATAGCCTTTCTTTTGATTGCATTTCTTGCTTCTTTATAAACTATTTCTACCAAGTGCTTTATATCTACAGTTTCTTTATCTTATATACCTAGCTACTGAAGTACTTTAGAGTTTTTAATGTCTGCTTCTATTTGAATTTCAGAGTGCATTCCATGGCTCTTTGAACTCCCACTGAACTCGATACCCATAATCACATAGATCCTGATGACAGGTGACTAATAGCTTCAAATTGTGAGATTTTTCAATAGCACAAATCCACCTGAAGTGGTTTCATAACTCATATTCTTCTTTTGGTACTTTCAACCATAATGACAGATTAGGTATAACAATGGAATCTATGATTTTCTTATAGTTTGAATTCATAAACAGTTTTGGACATGCTTTGCTTTATGATGAGGCGGCTTTTCAGACTGCTAAGCTGTTGTTTTTTAATTACTCTAAAGAAAAGGAATCATTATGGTTTTTAGATATAGACATCTAAGGCAAAAGTACTCAAGTACTGAACTAGTTACTATGGGAAAACAATTTGTGGAATATGCATTCTCATAAACACGATCAGTCAGGGCTATAAATGTAGGTATGTCAACAGATGAGTCATCATCAATTGGAATTGCTCAGTTACGTGGACTCTTCTTTCATGATAGCCATATACCTTTGTTGACATCACCTGTAATGTTTCTGTTCCTTGGACTGATAATACAGTACTGTCACTATTTCTAAGTTTGTCAGATACAGTAAGCCAGCAACACTAGGATTTTTAAAATAATAATAATTCACCATCAAATCAGTTCTGATTTTTGACAATAATTTCCTGGTCTTTCTAGGTAAAAAGAAATTCAAAAGTAGTTTATAATCCTCTTCCTCTGGGAATGCCCTGGAACTGTACAGTTTGCCCAAGGCTACACAGGCTGGTCCTCATGAGAGGCACAATAGGAAACTGAACTCCTGACCTTTGGCTCCACACCAGATAGATAGATAGATAGATAGATAGATAGATAGATAGATAGATAGATAGATAGATAGATAGATAGATAGATAGATAGATAGATAGATAGATAGATAGATAGATAGATAGATGGACGGATGGACGGACGGACGGACGGACGGACGGACGGACGGATATATATTCATGTAATTTTGTACTCTATCTGAGTCAATCTGTGTTCTAGGCACTAACCTTTATTATACCAAAAATGTAAGAAAGGATAAAAATCACCTGAAAATGAGACACAATAGAAGTTGATGTCCAATTATTCATAATGATGTGCTGTCACGTCAATTCCAATGTATGATGACTCTTTCCAGGGTTTTCTAGGTATTGCTTGGTATAGTAAGTTGCAGTAGAGTTGCATTGAATCAGTGGCGATTTGGTGAGTCAACTCCTCGATGGGTTCCTTTGGTTCAAATGAGACTATTCTAGTTGCAATTTACTTTTGATGTTTAGTCATTAAGTCGTGTCCGACTCTTTGTGACCCCATGGACCAGAGCACGTCAGGCCCTCCTGTCTTCCACTGCCTCCTGGAGTTAGGTCAAATTCATGTTGGTATCTTCGATGACACTGTCCAATCAGCTCGTCCTCTGTTGTCCCCTTCTCATCTTGCCCTCACACTTTCCCATCATGAGGGTCTTTTCCAGGGAGTCTTCTCTTCTCATGAGATGGCCAAAACATTGGTGTCTCAGCTTCAGGACCTCTCCTTCCAGTGAGCACTCAGGGTTGATTTCCTTCAAAACTGATAGGTTTGTTCTCTTTGCAGTCCAGAGGACTCTCAAGAGTTTCTTTCAACACCACACTAAAGTAAATTGCAAATAGAATATGTCTATTTGCATCAAATGAATTTATAAATGAATTGACTCACCAAGCCCCCAGTGATTCAGTAGGTCTATTCTTCTGTGACTTACTACACTAGGCAACAGGATTTTAGCCAACTTTTAGCTGCTGTTATTCCTAAATACTGATAGATTTATGCTTGATTAATTTGCCCAGATATTTTTCCCTAATCCATCCAGATTGATGGCTGTTACTAATTTGCAAAATCCCACGATGGCCTGATCCTCTCTTCACAATAAGCTTGTGAAATTAAATAAGGACTTGCTCAACTCATCCAGGGAGGTCCATAAATTAACACTATAGGTACCCAATTTACCTTCCACATTTAAATCTATCTACATGCTTTGAAATATTTCCTTTCATACAATAAAATGTGGTTGAACACATACTTCCCACCATGAATGAAAGAAATATACCATCAAGCAACCAGGGCTAGAAATGTTGGTTAGGATATTTAAGAAGCATTCAAGAGAAAATTGGACAACTATCTGTCAGATCTGCTTTGATTTGATCTTGCATTGAGCAGGAGGTTGGAATCGATGGCCTTATAGGCCCCTTCCAACTCAATTATTCTGTGATTCTATGATTAAGTAACTTCTGTTGATTTTGATTTCAATCTTATATTTGAGCAAATGCCAGAAACAGTCAGGGTATGTTCGCTATGTTGTTATCTGTAAAGATGCCCAGTAGAATGTTTCTATAGAAACAATGTATATCAAAAACTAGACTTGCTTATATTTGAACTGACACAGTGAGGTTGGTGGGTTTTTTTTGGGGGGGGGGGGTTGGTATAAAAAATAAATGCATACTACATGTATCAGCAAATGAAAATGAAATTATTTTATATCTTGGGGAAGTGAACAAAGAACATCTTTTGTTTTCTAAAGTGATTGGATCTATATAGGTGTCTTTCCCAGGGCTATTTAACTCACAAACCAACTTAGTCATTTATACAAGTAGATTTGATATACATCTCAGGAACAGTATGATCTTATCCCAGATCAAATGCTCTGCATGGAAAAGCAGTTAATGCTATAGTGCCTTTTAACTCTAAGTGCTTTTCAGCAGATAAGATAACAAGTACATTTATGGTTTGTAAAATTCATATTTTATTAGTTTGCTTGTTCAAGTGTCAGAAGAGTTTGGATATTTTCCATTTGCTTGTCCGTCTGTATGATTTCAATCCAACTGATCTTTTAACCAAGAGTAAAGTTTGGGGGCTTGATTTTCATGGACGTGTATGTGTCGAAGTGAAGCAAAACTGTAGTGAACTGTAGTCTTGGCCTGCAAGGACTTTTTTTTAGAGATAGAGAATGCAGAAATCTTATGGAATTCTATTACAAGGCTATCAAATTTAATCAACCAGTTGATTTTGAGCCAAAAGGACCTGCACTCCCTACATCTCAAACCTGTCATAGTACTGTAATAAGAAACAGGCTGCACCTGTTTGAATTCTAGAAATCTTATTTTGATCACATAAATAAGTAAAGCTAGAGACCTAGTTTGAGACAGTCCTTCACCTCTTTGTTTTAACATTCATTCACATTCCTTTCTTTCTCCCAACAGGCAAGCTGGCATTCCCACTTCTTTCTCTTTTTAAACATCTTTGTGTCATCATGGCTACTTGAAATGTCTACATTAAGAAGCATGCCGTCCTTATTATTTTGGTTATGCTTGCTGCAAAGTCTGTGTAAGCCTGTTGGAGGGGAAATGCTTCAGAGAATCATTAAGGAAGAAGAGCAGAAAGAACATTTATTTCCTCCTGTCTTGCAATTCTTGGCAGTTGGGCTATCATTAACTATATTACATTTTGCTTTGCCTTTTTGAAAAAAGACATTAATGACTCCAGAAAGATTTCAGTTAGAATAATTCAAAAAAAAAATCCCATAAAAACACCATCTGCATGCATATCTATCTATCTATTTAATAAGCTAGAAAAAATAAATAAATGCAAACACTCAGAGCTTGATAAGTTTTTTTCCCCTCGACCATCACTCTGAGGGATGGTTTGAAAAATGTAAGATTCCCAAGTTCAGCAAACAGTCCTTCCTCTGCCAAATTATCTGCATTGTTTCTACAGTTTTCAAACTTTGTTGGGACTTGGGGCCATTAAAGAGCAGTCATCCTGATGTTTGAGCAGGGCTGAGAGAGAGAGAGAGAGAAAACAATTCTCTTTTCACTATTCACAAAAGAAGATAATAATGTCAATGTACTATCCCCACTCTTGGTCTCTCTTCAGTTCCACCCATTCGGCAGAATTTATGCTTGGAAATACCAGTTGCCTTTGCATACTAGTTTCAGGGGGACCGAAATGGAAGGATTCTTCTCATTGTCCCCTCTGGTTAGCCATTGTGGGGCGTGGCAACCAACAGCTGAACTTTGCCAAGATATGAAAGTTTAAATGCATAGAGTACTAAAATGATTGAGACGAGTGTAGAAAAAGAAGTCCTGAAAATATACACTGTATTTTAAAATGAGGTTCGAATAGCAATTTACTAAAAATCACTGCAAAGCAATTAGCTAGTTCCAGCCAAGAAAGATCACTGTGCTTTAACATTACCATGACTGACAATTCAGCGTGGAAAGAAACAGAATTGAAAGTGTATTGTAATAATTGTTTTATAATATGTAAAATGTTAACATGGCAGGCCCAAACTGATTCGGTTCCTTTGATTTGCTCTGCTTTTTCCCACTACATAGGTATCCTTCATCCTTGAGAGACTCTGGTAATGTGCTTTGATTAGAGGTCTTGGAACAGCATCTAGTGTGGCTGAGAAGGCCAATTTGAGAGTGACAATCCCTTCCACACTGAAGACAAATACAATCTGTCCCCTGTCCAGCTCCCTGATTTGGCTGCTTTCATGACTGCCTCTTTGCCTCGTCCTGCTGGACAAGTGTCTCTTCAAAATGTGAGAGGCTATGATGCACCGCCTGCCTCCAGGCTGAGTGCTCAGATGTCAGGCTTTCCCATCAGTTGAGGTTCATTCCTAAGGCCTTCAGATCCCACTTGCAGCTGTCATATTGCAGTTGTGGTCCCCTCTGGGGTGATTTCCATGTACTAATTCTCCATACAGGAGATCTTGTGGAATCCCACCATCAGCCATTCTCATAACATGTCCAAGCCAACGCAGATGTCGCTGTTTCAGTAAAGTATACATGCTAAAAATTCCAGTTTGTTCTGCGACTACACTATTTGGAACTTTGTCCTGCCAGGTGATACCAAAAATGCATCAGACGCAACACATATGGAACGTGTTCAACTCCCTCTCTTGCTGTGCACAAAGGGTCCAGGACTCACTGCAGTACAGGAGTGTCCTCAGGACACAGGCTCTATAGGCCTGGATCTTGGTGTATACCATCAGCTTCTTATTAAGCCATACTCTCTTTGTGAGTCTAGAGAACATGGTAGCTGCTTTGCCAATGTGTTTATCCAGCTCAACATATATAGAGAGTGTGTGTCAGAGATCATTGAGCCAAGGTACACAAAATCATGGACAACCTCCAATTCTTGCATGGACATGGTAATAGAGGGAGGTGAATCCATGCCCTGGCCCATGACTTGTGTTTTCTTCAGGCTGATTGTTAGTCCAAAGTCTTGGCAGGCCTTGCTAAAATGATTCATGAGTTGTTGGAGGTCTTCAGCAGAATGGCAACAACGGCTGCATCATTGGTGAAGAGGAAGTCCCGCATGCATTTCAGTTGGACTTTGGTCTTTGCTCTCAGTCTAGAGAGATTAAAGAGCTTTCCATCTGATCTACAGTGGGGTCTTGACTTGAGAACTTAATCCGTATTGGAAGGCGGTTCTCAAGTCAAAAAGTTCTCAGGTCAAATCTGCATTTCCCATAGGAATGCATTGAAAACCATTTGATCCGTATCTGCTCTTTTCCGTCCATAGAAACTAATGGGAAGCTGCTATTCTGCCTTCGACCACTAGAGGGGGATATTTTGTTTCTTTTTTTCTTAGGTCAAGAAAGGTTCAGGGAAGGCAGGGAAAATACAGTCCAGGCAGTACAGTACCAGGCAGTCTGAAGACTGTCTCCCAATCCACTCTCTAAACGCTGGGAGGAGTGAGGAAGCAGACAGGCACCCTTTTCACTGGCCAACAGTTAACTGAAAGTTCAAATTTTGCACTTTCCCTGCCTCCCACGTGGTTTTTTTTTCAGTTTGTAACTCAAATCTAAGTATGTAAGTCAAGTCAATATTTTCCTATGAGAGTGATTCTTAAGTCAAAATGTTCTTAACTCGAGCCATTCTTAAGTCAAGACCCCACTGTAGTCCAGAGATAGACATCTTCTTTTGCAGTCCCAAAAGTGTGCTTCAGCAATCCCAAACAGAGTCAGCACAAGGACACAGCCCTGTTTCATTCTACTTCGGTTGTCAAAGGCATCTGATGTTGAGCCATCAAAGACTACAGTGCCCTTCATTTCCTCATGAAAGGACCTGATGATTTCAAGGAGTGGAGGTGGACAATCTAGGGAAGTATTTTAAAAAGGCCATCCCTGCTAACCAAATCAAAAGCCTTTGTAAGATCTATGAAGGCCTCTAACTGTAGCTGTCGTTGTTCCCTACATTTCTCCTGCAACTGTCTGAGGGAAAATACCATGTCAATGGTTGATCTATTCGCTTGAAATCCACACTGTGATTCTGGATAGATTCTGTATGCAGGCACCTGGAGCCTCTTCAGCACAACACAGGCAAGCAGCTTCCCTACAATGCTGAGAAGAGAGATGCCACAGTAGTTATTGCAGTCGCCCCTGTTGCCTTTCTTCTTGTACAATGTGACGATATTTGCATCCTTCATGTCCTATGGTACTCCACCTTCCCTGCAGCAAAGCCAAAAGATTTCATACAGCTCAGTGGTGATGGTCTCTTTACAGCACTTCAACAGGAATGTTATCCTTCCCAGGTGCCTTGCCAGAGACGAAGGAATCCAAGGTCACTTTTATTTCTGCTAAAGTTGGTTCGCTGTACAAGTCTTCCAAGACAGACAGGCACTCGATGTTATTTAATGTCTCTTTGGTTACTACATTCTCTCTAGAATGCAGCTCAGAGAAGTGCTGCACACAGCGTTCCATCTGCTGCCTGGAAGAGTTTCGTCATTTGCTTGGGCAGATTCTTCCACTTTTCTCTGATCGTGACTCTTGCTGATGTCAATATGTGGTCTTCCTTCCTTTTCTGTGCGTGATGCAGTATCTTTATTCGCAGTTTGACTCTGCTACACACCAGGGAGTGGTCAGTATCGCAATCAGCACCATGATAACTGTAGGTGATCATAATACTAAGAAGGCTAGAGCATCTAGTGAGAATCAAATCGAGCTGATGCCAATGCTTGGATCTTGTCTCCAAGAGACTCTGTATTGAGGCTTTGCATTAAAGAATGTGTTACTGACAAAAATACCATAATAACAGCAAAACTCCAGCAAGCGTTGGCCATTTTCATTCATCTTCCCAATGCCAAAACAGTCTAAATAAGTGGGCCAAGAACTGTGATTAGCACCAACTCTAGCGTTAAAGTCTCCGAGAATGAACAGTGGCACTCTCTCTGGGATTTTTTTGATAGTAGTTGCCAGATCATCATAGAAGAATTTTTCTAACCACAAAGCCAGCACCATATTCCCTGGTCTCATTTAATGGTTTTCCCTGTCAAAAGAATGAGATTTTTTTTTCTTTGACAGAGCAAACTCATCTCTTGCAGGGCAACAATGTCCATCTGCAGTCTACTCAGTTCCATGTTGATGAGAGCTGTCTTGCGCGCGTTGCCTATTTCCTGCAGGTCGTCAGAAAAGCCAGGGGTCATTGTCCAAACATTCTAGGTGCCCAACTTTAGGGCAGAAGTTTTCTTATGATTATTGCATGGTGCACAGTTATCAATCTGCTTGTCGGCTTTCACCCTAAACCCCACACACCCCATGAGGTTAACAGACGGTGGTGAGGCAGCACTTTACTGGCTGGGGGCTGCCCAGTGTAAGGCAGGTGGTAGCTACCTAGTGAGGTGCAATGACCTCTCCCACCATCAGAAGTAGCTCCTGGTGTCATGCTCTACGCCAATTGAACAAAGACTTATAACCGTTAACTGCTACTTTCTGTGTTATTTCGATGCTGTATGCGAAGTGGTTCCCAATCTTGGATCCCCAGATACTGTTGGACTACAACACCCAAAAATCCTGGCCAGCACAGCTAGTGATGAATGCTTCTGGGAACTTTAGTCCAAGAACTTCTGGGGAATCCATGGTTTGGAATCACTGTTCTTGAGCATTGCCACTATTATCAGCTTATTATCTGGAAGGCATGGTAGTCACCACAGTTGTTCAAGGGGACTGGTGAGTGACTGACTGAATCCTTCTGAATAGCTGCCTTGGAACCAGCTGACCAGTTCAGCAGTAGGCTTCATACAAGCCCCCATTCTTCTTGCCATCCTTCAGTGTGTGGGCTCAGTGATCCTTAAAGCTTTGGGTATTAGTTGTAGTTTCCTCTCCTTTTCTTTTTTGAAACAGTTTAGAAGAAGAAAAACATGCCACCATGTTTCCTCCCCTGAATGCATCAGGTTAGGTTCAGCAAGGTGTCTCTTATTTCTAAGAGTATGAAAATTTGCCTGTTCCATTTTCATTGCATTTCTCAGAATCCTATCACCATTCTCATGCCAACTGTCAGCTGTGTCAGGCAATAACATGCCGCACAGACATGCAAGCAAATTGTTGTCTACCTTCCCCCTAGAGCAGTGGTCCCCAACCTTGGGCCTCCAGATGCTCTTGGACTTCAACTCCCAGAAATCCTGGCCAGAACAGTTGATGGTGAAGGCTTCTGGGAGTTGTAGTCCAAGAACATCTGGAGGACCAAGGTTGGGGACCACTGCCCTAGAGTATACATGTTTGCTTGCATTGATAGGCCACTGTTTTGATTCGTTGCAGCAGAATAGGCTTGATGTCTCATGAAGGAGCAAACACCTCTGTTGGATAACCTCCCAAGATATACATTTTTACACCTTTTCCTCGTTGACTGCAATATTTCATGTATTTTTCAAATATACATATTTTTAATGGTGTGCATTTCTTCAATATAGATGATGATGATGTTTCTTTGTTTGTACTGAAATGCAGCACAAGTCTTGGAAATCTCTCTCTCTCTCTCTCTCTCTCTCTCTCTCTCTCTCTCTCTCTCTCTCTCTCTCTCTCTCTCTCTATCTATCTATCTATCTATCTATCTATCTATCTATCTATCTATCTATCTATCTACTGCATATTTCTGGAGAGAATATGCATTCCCTGTGAGTTTGTTTCTTACTCATAACCTCCACAACCAGCCTTTGTCTTAGTAGCCCCGACCTATTTCCCTGCCCAACCCCCATGTCAGTTTTTCTTTTTCTGAGTATTGATAGGACAAAGCCTTTTGGGGAGGGAGGATGTCAATGTTATCCCAAGTAAATTCACACCATCCTGGGTACTTATTTCCTGTTTTTATTTTAGTAATGAAAAGCTCATGAGAAACATATGCTGCTCTGGAAATTTTAAATTCAGTTTCTATCAGTCTTTCATTTCCTGACAGAGTATGATTGATTTGGTAATGAAGTGCAGATGAGGTGTCCAAAGATCCATTCATGAGGTGCAATTTACCACATGGCTCCTTCAGCGATTAGAATGCCATCATTCTGTGTCAAACATATGATATTATATCTTTATTGGCCAACAAAAAATGTAAAGGTTTGGCAGAGAAATATTATTCCCTGGCTTCTGCACATGCCTCCTTTTTATGTAAGAAACTAACAATCAGCTTTTATCTGGATGATATCTTACATCTTAACCAATTAGTTACAGCAATGTTGTGCCATCAAGTTTATACTATTAGCTCACATTTACATATAACATTCTGTGTGACTGAAAGTTTTGAAGCTTCACACAAGCACATTGGAAAATATGAGGCTGAAAGAATATAACAAAATGCTTGAGGGATGGGAAAAAAAATCAGAACAGAGAATGTAAATGCTCTGATTAGTTGATATTCTCACTGCATAAGTAATGTTCAGGGTCAACTCACAATTAGCTAAACATAGTAAAGTAACTCAAGGAACATACAGCAAAAATAAAGGCAAAAGAATTATAGGCACTTAAAGACTAATAAATTAATTTCAGTGCGAGATTTGTGGGTCTCAATCTATTTCCGTGACAAAGAAAGATGTCTGAGGAAGCGGGCTGGGATCCATAAACTCTAACAATGAAATAAATCATTTAGTCTGTAAGATTTCACCTCTTTTTTACTTTTCTTTTTTTTAATGTACAATATATGTTGAAACAGACTGACATGGATATCTTGTTAGAAACTAACTCAAGGAAATATTACTTTCGAGACAGCCAAGTAAAGAGGAAGCAAAGGTTTGAATCAAGGTTTCCATATGCAGGTGAGGCAAACTGGGTTGCGCCTCCTGCCTCCCTCAAGCCCATCAACTTTATTTATGTAACTTTATTAACAGATTGGGATGTGGTGGCGCTGTGGGCTAAACCACAGAAGCCTTTGTGTGCTGCAGGGTCAGAAGACTAGCAGTCGTAAGATCGAATCCACGCGACGGAGTGAGCTCCCGTCGCTTTGTCCCAGCTCCTCGCCAACCTAGCAGTTCGAAAGCATATAGAGCCAGCGCCTGTCCAAAGACAGTTTTCCGTTGTCACGTGGCCAGCGTGACTAGGGAACACCGTTTTACTTCCCACCGAGATGGTACCTATTTATCTACTCGCATTTACATGCTTTCGAACTGCTAGGTTGGCGAGGAGCTGGGACAAAGCGACGGGAGCTCACGAACCAGGAGACCCTGCAAATATTAGAAACAGCTCAGCTTTCTTTGTGTGAAATGTCAAAACATCTGGTGGTTGTTGGGGCACAGAGGCACCACCTGAGCCCACTGGAGCTACACTGCCCCTTGCCACTATTTAATTTGCTGATGCTGCAGAGGTTGCAGTAAAAGGAATAGTATTTTCCCCGTAAAACTCTTTCCCCCTCCCCCTTTAAAAGGTGTGTACACTCTACATACCTTGTTTACAAGTGGATTTGAACTTCTTGGATGTAGCTGAAGCATGACTCTGATTTTCAACAACATGCATAAGAGATGCAAGTGCCTTGTTTAATAACAGGGCACTTAATAGGAAAAGCAGTGTGTGCGTTTTCCCACTGCCAGCATGGAAAATGCCACAACTGCTTAGCTGAATATCTTTGTAGGGCTTTGATGGGGAATAGGAATGGATGGTCCACAACAGGGCTGCAAGCTACATGCTGCCTACCCTATTTTATAAAGATCCAAATCCTATTAAAATGTCATGCTCATCCATCTGCTGTGGTGAAAATTAGTAGAATGAAAGGTAAGACGATCTGCATGCATGCTGGATGGTGAAATACAACCAGTATTTTAAATACATATGTTCGCTTTGATGGAAGCACTACTAATTGGACATAACATGGTTATTTCAGCAGAGGAACATCAATCAATCAGCAGATGGGTGTTTATCACACTGGCAGTTTCTTGTATGCTATCCAGTGAATAGGACACATGAATGAATCACTGTCCTTTGAAGGATAAATACAAGCAAACAGAAATTGCTTCTGAAAAGTGGATAGTATCAACATAGATGGCTGGATACTCATTGAGTTGCAGTACCTAGCTGCAGAGATAGAGGCTTGGGTTTACTTACCTTCTGGGGAGAAGAGCTAGTCTGTGTAGCCTTGGGGGCACAGCTGCATAGTCCTAGAGCAACTCCAGAAGAAAGGACAAGTAAATACTTTCTGAGTATTTTAGACCCAGGAAATCCTAGCAAGGATTGCAATAAACCTGAATCAGCTTGATGGCACTTAATTATTACTAATGGCAGCACCTCAAATCGGAGCTTATTTAAGGGAGACCTTTTAAAAGGCATATGAAAGAGAATATCTCTATTATATTTCTTTTAAAAGTAAAAAAGCAGTATAACTCCCAAAACTTTAAAAACTTTCTTTAAAATATATATAAAAAACAGAGTTCTTGTAATAAGAAAATATAAAAAGCATTATTGAGCCACTAAGCATATCTAGCTGTACACACAAACTTCGTTGGATGAGATGTCTTTCCATTCAGTTACAATGTGTGTGTCTCCCATCGTGTCTCTTCAGTAACACTCAATGTTATTTTATCCCACATTTATATTTTAACCAAACCTAAACAACTTGCCTTATCAGCAAGGCCAATACTGCTCATATAGGCCATTGCTATGAAAGTGACCATCATTGTGGGAGCATTCCAGTCCTCTTAAGGGTAAGTATACCTTATCAGTACCCCAAGGATCCCTTTTAGGTGCCCTGGGGTGTAGGTCATATTAATTGCAATTGATGGTGTTACATATTTATTTATAGTTTTACTCTTTTCTAAAGCACTTAATTATTATTAATTATAAGCCTTATAAAACAATTGATAATTTATTTCTTTTCTCTACTTGCTTATCATTAAACCAACAACTTAAAATAACATTCATTTTTTCTCCTTTTATAACATTCTGCAAAAGGTTTTATTGTAAAATGTATTATTCTTCTCGTTTGCCTAACACAGGTTTCCACATCTATTTTGCAACTCTTTGTTAATTAATATTACAGGTGAAACACAAGTGGCATTTTAAAATGCACTTCATTGTTTTCTTTTCTTGCCCACATTAGATCATCATTCTGTTTACTCTTTCTCACAAAAAAACTGGCACAAAACTGTATGAGCTGCCTTGTTATCTTATCAGTAGCTTTGTACCCAAAACAAGTGAGGTATTTTGATGTTGTAATAAACTATCTTCACATTTTACTTTCACTTTTCTCAGCAACTTCTGAGGCATATTTTTTAAAAATTTCATGTTTAGGACAACATTTCTACTCCCATAAACAAATTTTTTTTACATAGGATCCACTACTAAAATGGCCCTGTTATAATCCCTAACCTTTCAAACACATCCAGAAAGAATTAGAAAGATCTTTTAACACTTCACAAGTTTTGTTTGGCTTACAATTTCAGATAACATTTATCTGAAGATGTGTGCTGCAGCTCATGAAAGCTTTGCCCAAATTTGTTACTCTTTAAGTGTATAAATTAAATTATTTCATCCTTACAAGGATAGATGAGGATTTACAACATTCTCCACGAGAGAATGGAGAATGGTTTTTCACATCCGTAAGAGCACTATTTTGCAAAAATAAAAAATAAAAAATAAAAAAAATGCTCATTTTAATGCAATACCTGAGGCAAAGAACAAGATGGGATTCCCCTTTCCATGTCCTGAAGTTGACAGGATTTCTTATTTTGACATTAGTGACGGCACACTGTTCTCCTGGGTGTGACAGTCTTGCTTTGGTGCACAGAGTAGTCTCTGCTCTTGCTAGTGACCGGGAGATTAGCCGAGGAGGCGAGAAAAATAAGCGAACTGGGCCTGGTGAGTGGTTTGGTCAGCTGAGGAGATGGGGGAGGGGAGCAGCAGCACCTTCGCTGCTGTCTTTATAAACTGGGACAAACTGGGATGAATTTGTTTGTGCCCATCTCTAGTCTATAGGGTTCCCACTGCGTCGTTTTTTCTACATCTTTTCCTGCTCTCTTTCCCCAGAATCTGCCCCCAGAGTTGGATGCCTTAGTCTGCCTAATGCTAGGGCTGAATCAGTCACTGGTGCCCTGCAGCGTTTGAGATTTCTTCATAGTTTGGAATAGGTTCAAGGCTGGGGAAGGTCAGGGTTTGAGTGCCACTCAGAGTAGAGCCAATTTACAGCATCCCAGACAGAAGATGGGGAGAAAATAGGAGTGAGAAAGATGTTAAAAGTAGTTAAAGAGTAGATCTAGGCTACGCAACAGAAAAATCCAAGACCAGCTGCCATTTGATTTATAGCCATGTTTGGCAGAAGAGCATGTAGGGTTAACTAAGGCTATGCCACAGTTGAAATTGCTATATTTCATCCCATACCATTGTAAGCATACCAAACATTAGCAAACCACAAATCTAAAACACATTACTTGCACAAAGAAAAGAAGATGTGTAACATGTGTTATAGTTTGGAGGATGAGGGGTAGTGTATCATTCCCACTGACATTTGAGACAACTGTCAACCAGAAGGCTGTTTATGTCAGTCACAACTTACTATTTATTTATTTATTTTATTTATTTATTTATTTATTTGATTTTTACCCCGCCCCTCTAGACCATGTCTACTCGGGGCGGCTTACTGGTTTATCTTTTGCTGTTTGCAGCTGGGGTAACAAAACATTATAGGGAGTTCATCCTGTACTACACTTCTACATTTGTTGACCAAATTAGGCTCCAGAAATAGCCAGGAAGAGATATCTAATAACTAAAGTTTTGCATCATAGAACTTTGATTTACTATTTTCTCATTAGCAATAATAATGGAAGGAAGGAAGGAAGGAAGGAAGGAAGGAAAATAAAATGATGAAAAATGTCATTCTTTCCTAGGTTTTCTAGGCATAGAGAACTCAGAAGTGTTTTGTCATTCACTTCTTCAGGCTGTGAGCCTATAAATCCCCCAAGACCATAGACACTGACTTTTCTTCTGCAAGGCACAGTGGGAATTGATCTCCTGATACCTGTGCTCCTATTCACTGAGCTATCTAGACAGCAATGGCCAGAAGAACTGGAACAGTGTGTCTTGATATCCTTCCTAGAAGCAGAGAGAATCAACACTTGTTGCAACTACACAGGGAGTGTACTCTTGCAGTCGGAGAGCAAAAGAAGAGATAGACCTCTATGGCCTATCAAGGATTCTTCCTAGGTAATGGTGTTCTCAGGGTAGCCTCTCAACAAGATAATTACAAACAGGATTAAAGTGCATACCTTGGAATGTATTTAGGATTCAAATTGGGATTAAAAGGGCAATACATTTAAATGAAACACTGAAAGCTGAATCACAAATTGCTAGTTAGAATGTAAATCCTAACTTGTTTCATCTTTACATGGACAGACAAGGATTTACAACATTCTCCATTCAAGAGAATGGAGAATGGTTTTTCACATCAGTAAGAGCACTATTTTGCACAAAAATGCTCATTTCTATGCAGAATTGACCATTTCCCCACCAAATTACATTGTGCAATTGACCACATTGTGCAGTTTAAAGTAAATTAAGATAGTTGCTGCTTTCCTCCAGAATTCAAAGCACTGTACTGGATTGTTTGTATGGTTATTAACAGTCAGTTTGCTGTTTCTGCTGTACTTCTCAAAGGGAAAGTACATTAAAGACATGTAATGCAAATTACGTCTGGAGAAGAGTACTTTGTCTTACTCTAAGTTGGAATGAGGAATGCCATGAGTTCAAAATTCATTAGATTTTCTCACCATGCCAAGACAATCTAAACTAACAAAAATGAGGAATTTAATGACTATTCTTTTTACCCGTACATGGTACTTTCTTGATCTGTACTTGTTGCTGGGCCAGACCACTTCAATGGGATTACTTTGTACTTGAGTGCTCAACCTCTTTTTAAAAGGATCTCCATACTTGTTCATTAAAGGCAAAGCAAGCAGAAGGATAGGCTTAAAGTGCAGTACAAAGCGATATTACAGTAGGATCACAATATGTGTGGGGGACTGGTTCTAAGCACCACATCTGCAGATAACAAAAACCACAGATATGCAAACCCTTTTATATAACATATTCTCTGGTTCACTTTAGTGGCCAATTCTGGTAATACACCTTGGAAATGTGTATTTCAGGGGGAGAGATTATTTAATGTTTTCATGCAGTGGATAACTGAAACTGGGGATACTGATCTCACAGATATGGCTGTCCTACCGTATTAAGAAACATATCCAGTGTATATCACGTGAGGCTTTGGATCACATATCATAATCTCTAAAACAGATATATGGGGTAAAATCCTCTTCACATGGGATTTGCTGGGCATTATGCCTGTCAACAAGGATTTGGGTAATTCAATGTGTCCCTAATTTGACCAACTGCACATTCCACCAGCAGAAGTGTTTTCTGAACATGAAGTTGTGCCCAGGACATTACACAATAGGATTTTGCCCAATGGGTGATATTACATATGATTACCATATGAAAAGAGGGATAAAATATAATTTAATCAGATTTTACTAATTTTATGAAAATAGCCTTTTGCACTGTCTGAATTCATAGCAAGAGGAAACATGCCTCACACATTTTAAGGTTTGGGATGTGGTGCACCAGACCCCCTAAGGGGCAAGTTGCACTTGGTCAGAGAGTCTGACGGGCCGCTTACCTACCACCTTTGTGCTGGGGCAAGTCCCAGGACCTCAGCAGTGCATAGAGTAAGCCCTTAAGTCTGAAATAAAAAGAACACTTTACACTTAACCAGTACTTTGCAAGTTCAGACACATGGGCTTTGTGATTCCTTAGAACTCACTAAACCTCAGTTAGGTAGGACTCTTAAAAGATAGCTAGTTTGTGGCCCTCTCCACCTTCTGGATTTAGTCAGACCCTGCTGTTCAAGAGACCAGTCCTTTTGTAGAATTTTTATAATTATAATTTTATTAGAAAAATAGAGTTTTATTAGAATCAGTTTATATTGCACAAGCTTTAGCATCAAGAACATATTCAAAGGTCATTGCATTTAAATAAAATAACTATTTCCCATTAAAATAATAAACACTAATAAGCTAACTAAGGTGGACTATAGTGGGCTAGCCCCACCTCCTTCTTTCTCCTTACTTACATCCCCTCGAATCCAGATCAGAACAACACTCGAATCTCCATTCAGCATTCAGATCCTTTCACATAATCCATCATCCATTTTTCTATACTCTCTAACTCCTCCCTTCTTCTTGACAATTCTGGATGTTGACCAATTAGCCTCAAGAGGCTGTGCCACCTTCCTCCTCCCTTATTCCCATCAGAGTCCAGGTGTTGTTTATATCTTCTACAATCAGCTCAGAATGTTGAGTCTTCCACAGGCCTCTCAATTTGGCCTTCATCGCTATCTTGAACCAGGCTGTAAGAGTCTTCAGGAAGACACTCTCATGGCACTTAGAAAAACACATTCCAATGCCCCTCAAATCATCTTTACACAGGACCTGTCTGACTCCATCTTACATTTCTCTGACTACAAATCCCATCATCATGACATGGGGAAAATAAAGTAAGAGGAGGAAAATGCATGCATTTTAAAATAATCCAGAGCTACAACACAAAAAATGTTTTTTTTTAAAAAGAGAACAAACACACATTAGTTGATGAGAAAAACAAATAAATTAGGTAAAATACACAAATCAATGGCAGAAATCCTGTTGCATATTGTAGTAGATCACAGTTAGAGCAAGCCCACTGAATTAATAGAAATTATCAAGCATCCACATTGATTTAATATTCTAGTTAGGACTTACTATGATAAGCAACAGAATTTCAGCCATAGTATGTTTGCAGAATGAGCAAAAATGGTGTTTGTGGACCAGCAGAGCTTCAACAAAAAAGAAGAAAGTCTGAAACTCAACAAAACCTAGCTCCTAGCACTGAAAAATACAGCCTGCAAAAGGTCAATGAATTCTATCCAGCCACAAGGATCAATGATCACTGCACACAAAAGACTAGCTAACAACACCCATCAATCACAGTGACAGATCATCTCTCCCCGTTATCACAACAATACACCTACAACAAAAACATGCTGATCACCATAATCACCCAATCTCCTGAAAAGGACAAAAAGCTGATCCCACAGCTACAAATACTCAACTATCCCACACACTACACCAGAACACAGACAGAGTTCTAACTCCTGTCCTCCCATGATGCCGGCCACAGGGACTGGCAAAATGTTAGGAAGAAAAGCCTTCAGAACATGGCCCAAAAAACCTACAACAACCAAATCTGTCTTTGAAATCACACTGTATTTTGCATTCTCTCTCTCTCTCCCTCTCTCTCCTTTTCCCAGTTTAATTTTGCAAAGGTGGGAGAAACCGGAAAATGAATGATGTTCCTCTGGATGAAGTTCTGCCTGTCTTAATATTAGTGATGAGGGAACCACTCTAAAATATTACAGCTCACATTCTCTTCTACAAGCATTACCACAACCACCCAAAATAAACCCTGCTCAAGATATTCATTTTTCCTTTTTCCCCCAATGCAAAACTTATCACCCTAAATCTATTTGTATATTCCTTTATATTTAATTCAGTACAAGAATGGTTCTTGAATGTAAATCTGGGAAGGGGGAAAAGCCATCAATCAACAAAAATTACTTCTGTTTGATTCATAGTTGTTGTTGTTTTAGCTAACCACTTACAGGCTTTCCGTTTTTGACCTCGGGGGTGTCCTAAATTATTGCTGCTGGAGGTGATACATGACATCTGGAGTAAATGGAATATCTATGACTGATTATCCATCCCCTGCATATGTATACCAATTCAATTCTTTAAAAAAAAAACCACATACACACAAAAACACAACCCACAAATAAAAACAAAAAACTCCTCTGGTTTATGATCATGGGATATTATTCTTCTGTATCCATGATTCAAAACATCAGGAAATGGCCTGATAATGCTGCATAACACAGTGAACACATTACCATCAGGAGAAAGGATACCAGACTTTACATAGCAAAGGAAAGCTTGCATGT
Organism: Pogona vitticeps; assembly: GCF_051106095.1. Classification (NCBI taxonomy): domain Eukaryota; kingdom Metazoa; phylum Chordata; class Lepidosauria; order Squamata; family Agamidae; genus Pogona; species Pogona vitticeps. The sequence continues at coordinate 222,181,665 of NC_135786.1, read as the reverse complement.
TGACAGTGCCAATGGCAGCAGTCAAGATGGTATACAGAATACCCTCTTGTGCTCAGTCTCATTCACAAAGTGACATCAAGCAAGGGAAAATCCAAGAAGCTGAGTTCTTTTTTCATCACCATTTCTCAGCCCAATACAAAGCAATTGTAAGGTGGGAGGTGACCTGATGGCAAATAACAACAACAGTAGAATAGTGCTTAATCAGATGCATGCAGAAAAAAATTATATATAAAGACTAAAAACTGCTCAGCCTGTCATCAGGAGAACCCAGACAGTATTCTTTGTGCCATTATCATGCACTGAATTTCATTATAGATCCTTTCTTTCTCATCACATTTCCTGCATCTGTTTTCATTTTGCTTCCAAACTAAACAGTACTGCTTTGCTTTGAGCTGCAGTGACCAATTAGTCACTAAATGAAGCACACCCATTGCTTTCATGCAACATCTTGGGACTGATGTCTGAAAAGTTTCAAAAATGCAGCAAAATACACCTCTTGCTAACTACACATCTTGTAGTATTTTGCATGTGTGGGGGAGGGCATGAAAACCCATCACTTCTTCACGGTATTTCATGTATATGTTGGAATAAGGTATGTGCCATTGGAGTGATGAAGTACCTAGCAGTATCTTCCATCTTTATCTCATTTGATCCACGCCCTCCACTGCAAACACTTAATTTGCCATCAGACTATTCGTTTCCAGCTCACTTTTGCAATGAAATTGAAGCCAACCAGCAAAGGTGCTGAAGGAAGAGGAGAGAGGACAGAGATTTATTGCTCTCTGCTCCTCTCTTGCCGATGGGCTAAGCAGTTCAGCTGCTGTGAGAGATAAGGTCATACTCTAAATGGAACCTGTATCCTTTCAACAGACATCAGGATAGCCTCTGGTAATGCTCGGACTATATGCATTGCAGAAGTCCATTCCCTGAACATCACTTTGAGTCCTGCATGACAAGTGGAAACTGCCTTATTGTCAAGACATTGTCTGTCTCCAATTCTTTCATCCTCATCTAGTTTGTGCAGAGGCTACTCATGTACAGATTCTATAATGGACATCCCATGAATTTACCTGACAATCAGGTATAGCCTTCAGAAGAAGGCTGCTGATGTGAACAAGCCAATCTAAACCACATGCATAGAGACATCAAAGCCTATGGAATTGCTTGTCGGTTTGTGCAGACGGCAGAAGTCAGGAGTGAAGTGTAGGTTTATGCATAAGACCCAAAGATGACAAAACTTTCCTTCCTTCCTTCCTTTGGACAAAAACTCCCCAAATAAATGTTTTGGAACAGTTGTGTCAGGTAGCAGTTCAAGCCATTAATCCAATCAACTCGGTCTTGTCTACATGACAAATACTCATTGGCCCAAATCCTGTTGCTTAGTATAGTAAGCATACTAGAGCAGGCCCACAGAATCAATGGAGAGTGATGAGTCCATACGTTCCATTGATTCAAGTGGTCCTGTTCTAACTGTGACTTACCTTAGCATAGTACATTGCAGTCAGAGTAGGCCCAGTTCAATTAATTGATAGAGGAGCTGACCCACCAAATCCCTGTGGATTCAATGGGCTTACTCTAGCGTGATCTGCTACACTAAACAGGATTTGGCCCAGTGTTTCTTTCTAGTACTTCTAGACTATGATAGATTGAAACTAGGACCTTTGGCATGTTTGAACCAGTACAGAGCAGGTCTCCACCAGCTTTCCATTATTTGGCCCAGAAGTATAAAAATTAGACCTGATGATTGGGATGTCATGATAAGGCTGTGGCACAAAACAGCATGAGCTTTGAAGTAAGTCAGTTTGAGATATATGCTCCCATGCCATTTTAGGAATTAGCTGGATTTTTATAAACATATAGTTTTAGGGATGGGTTCTTTTCTACTTGATATTTTAATTGATTCTCTTGTTGATGCCTATTATTTAATTGATGCCTATTGTTGATGCGTATGATTGAATTTTGTTTTAATCCTATGTAGTTTTAACACAAGTCTTGCACACTGCTCAACATAAGCTTCTTTCCCACATGTACCTATGAGTTTGCATTTTTATATTTCACTTATCTGATTGTTTCAATTTTTTTCTAGGTTTCCTTATGTTTCTTTTTTCACATTTTCCAAAAGAGTAAGTAGGTCTGTTAACCTGTCGCAGCATGCTTGGAAAAGGTGAAAAGGCTGGGGGCCGGGGGGGGAAAGTAGGTGAGATAAGACTAAATACTCTGGCAACTTTGAATTTCTTTCAGTTTGAGCTTTGATGGATCAAAATCTACTTCTTCAGACAGATATGAACTTTCCCTTCCCATATTTCTTGACTGCTTATTGTAGAAAGGTTTGTAGAGTGAGTAAAACTGATAACAAAAAGGTAGATATATATAAGCTGAGGCTCCAGTACTTTGGCCATCTAATGAGAAGAAAAGACTCCCTGGAAAAGACCCTGATGTTGGGAAAGTGTGATGGCAAGAGGAGAAGGGGACGACCGAGGATGAGATGGCTGGACAGTGTCTGCGAAGCAACCAACATGAACCTGACACAACTCCGGGAGGCAGTAGAAGACAGGAGGGCCTGGCGTGCTCTGGTCCATGGGGTCACGAAGAGTCGGACACGACTAAACGACTAAACACAGATATATAGTATGATATAATGACAAATAATGGCCAGTTAAGCCTAACAAAAGAACAATGTTGGCGAGTCCTGGACCCTTCATGCATGGCAGGAGAGAAAGCTGAACACATTCCATATGTGTTGCCTCCGACGCATTTTTGGTATCACCTGGCAGGACAAAGTCCCAAATAGAGCAGTCCTAGATCGAGCTGGAATTTTTAGCATGTATACATTACTGAAACAGCGATGGCTACGTTGGCTTGGGCATGTTGTAAGAATGGCTGATGGTTGGATTCGAAAGGATCTCCTGTATGGAGAATTAGTGCAGGGAAAGCACCCCACAGAGAGACCACAGCTGCGATACAAGGATATCTGCAAGTGGGATCTGAAGGCCTTGGAAATGGATCTCAACAGATGGGAAACCCTGACATATGAGCGTTCAGCCTGGAGGCAGGCGGTGCATCATGGCCTCTCCCAATTGGAAGAGATCCTTGTCCAGCAGGCTGAGGCAAAGAGGCAGTCATGAAAGCAGCAAGATCAGGGAACTAGACAGGATACAGATTGTATTTGTCCTCAGTGTGGAAGGGATTGTCACTTTCGAACTGGCCTTCTCAGCCACACTAGACGCTGTTCTAAATCCTCCATGCAGAGCACGATACCATAGTCTCTCGCTGAAGGATGCCTATATATATAGTCCTAACATTAGTCATACTGAAGCACTCTCCTCAGTTGTAAGGGGGTGGGGACAGTTGGTGTGGGACCCTCTTTTCTCCCTCGTTCACTCAATGAATATGCCCAGCCTCCACTTGGGAATTGCCTGGAGAGGTAGCTTTCCAGAACCAGCTGATTTTTACCTGTGTATGCCATATCCTGCACAAGAAATACCGTTTCCCCAAAAATAAGACCTACCTTGAAAATAAGCCCTAGTATGGTTTTTCAGGATGCTCGTAATATAAGCCTTACCCCCAAAATAAGCCCCAGTTAAGTGAAACCCTGCCCCCCACCATTGTGCAGCATTGTGCAGCAACCAGAAGATGATGTGACTGTGTTTGACTAAATGTAGATTGTTGTACATGAAAAAAAATCCCCTGAAAAGTATTTTTGGAGCAAAAATTAATATAAGACCCTGTTTTCTTTTTGGGGAAACACAGTACTTCCCTCTGTCACAGATGCCAATGAGGAGATGCAGATGCCACCTGAGAAGGAGAATGAAATGGCAGTGATGGAAACAATCAGAGCACAAAGGAAGGCTGAGCTGAGGAAAGTATCTGTTGCCTCTGTTGGAGGCAAAAAATCTGCATTCAAAGAAATGAAAGGAAACCAGAGAACCAGCTAAAGATTTGAGCTCCTCCTCTGTCCTGGAGTCAATGATTCAAGAAAAAGGGAACCTCGTGGCGCAGTGCTTAAATTGCTATACTGCAGCCAAAACTGTGCTCACGACCTGGGGTTCAATCCCAGGTAGCCGGCTCAAGGTTGACTCAACCTTCCGAAGTCAGTAAAATGAGTACCCAGTTTGCTGGGGAGGCAATGTGTAGCCTGCATAATTGACTTGTAAACCGCCTGTAGCGGGCACACTGAAGCCTCTACCAACTCAGGCCTCCAGGAGTGCTCACTCTTCTTCTTCAGTTGCTGCCACCAATTTTGTCCAATATTTAAAAAAAGACAAGTGTTGTTTCAAAACAAAAAAGTGTTTATTGGTTTAACAAAATAAAGTAAGTAAATCACAAGATGTTAATCAAGGTCTCTCACTCACTGACACCCACAGACTCCTCCCTCACTGACTATTTGGCTCGCAGGCCCATAGACACACTCATCACTCACTCTCACAAAATCTCTCTCTCCCTCTCTTTACCTCATACACCCCTTTATATATTCCAGCTCCTCCCCCTTCTGCACCACCTTCCGTTCCCTCATTGGCTGATGTTCCACTGCCCAGCTGTGACGGACAGGTGAGGGCAGGGCTGAATGCTACCCCGCCCAGAGCGTGCTTGAAGCACTATGGGGCGGTATATAAGTAGCATGCTTTGCTTTGTTTTTAAGACAAAAAAAAAGATGTCCAGAGGTTCTCCTGACTCCTGTTTTTACACCACGCTTCCTCTTCCTCCTACTCTGGTGTCTACATTCCTTGGCTAATTGTATAGGTATCATGAGGTGGCATACAGGAGGTGGGCAGTGAGGTGCAGTCCCGTGCAGTGTGAAGCAGCACTGCTTCCAGAGTCAGCAGGATAGCTTGGGTTGCCCATGGGGTGGGGGGGAAGCAAATAGGCCAAACAAATGTGTTTGCACTCCAAACGCTGCCATGATTCTCTGCCTCACCGAGGTATTTTATTAATTCATATCATCTGATTACAGCTTTGAAAATATATCTTTGTATGAACATCTGTGAGATGACATAACACCCTGTAATTCTATATAAGCTGTCATAATGCAGCCCTTACTTTACATAATGAGGTACTAGGAATGGAGCTCTTTTTATTATAGCTGGTGTAGGCAGAGGATCAACTTGCATTTTTTTTCCTGCTCCTTCTACAGGTGTGCAGTGATTAAATGTTTAATTTCTGAGATGGAGCATTTGAGGAAAATACTGTGGCAAGTTTAATAGCTTTCAGTGAAAAATAGCAGTGGGGTAGCAATGAAAAACATCTACTTCTGCTTCATTGACTACGCAAAAGCCTTTGACTGTGTCAACCACAACAAACTATGGCAAGTTCTTAAAGAAATGGGAGTGCCTGACCGCCTTATCTATCTCCTGAGAAATCCATATGTGGGACAGGAAGCAACAGTTAGAACTGGATATGGACTGTATATTGTTTCCCTGCTTATTTAACTTATATGCAGAATACATCATGTGAAAGGCAGGACTGGATGGATCCCAAACCGGAATTCAGATGGCCGGAAGAAATCAGATTGCTGGAAGAAATATCAACAACCTCAGATATGCAGATAATACTACTCTGATGGCAGAAAGTGAGAAGAAATTAAAGAACCTCTTAATGAGGGTGAAAGAGGAGAGCACAAAAAAAATGCTGAATATCAAATTGCCACAGTAAAACAGGGAATGTGGCTGTGATACCAATTTTTGTCAGTGGATCTTATTGCTGAGTTCTTAAAAAAATAGTAGCTGAAATCCCATTGGTGTTTGCATAAGATTTATCTAACTTGCTGCAGCTAACTGCAGATAATGGATGAGATGTCAGGGCTTTTCCTCATACATATAGTGCCTTATGAGAGTCGTAACGTTAATACTACATACCCATATAAGTCTTACAGTGAGCTCTATGTAGGTATCTGTGGTTCTTCTTGTTGAGTAGACAGAAGTTTGTATCAGTCAAATAGCATGGGACCAAATTTAGGGAAATGTTTGCTCATTTTTGCTTCCTTTTTTGGACATCATCTTCCAGAATTTCCCTGCATCTATCAGCTGTACCATTGCCTATGATGGCAGGGCAATTCTAGTGGAAACGTAAATGTGTGTCTGTGTCTGTGTCTGTCTGTCCATTGTGGTATGAATTGGTTATTTGGAGGGGAAGGTATTGCCCAGAATGTGTCTCAATACTTTTTGCAATGATGATTGATCATCTTTTCCAGCGTGTACACACACAATTCTAATGCACCAAATGGTGCTGTTTGACATACACTGTTCCAGTTGCTTAATCCAGACAATTTGCATGACCAAATCTGGACCATTTCATGGGTAGATGCCTTTTTCTCTGCAAAGAGCACCTGTGCTAGGTCAGACATGTATCTATATTCTAAATAGTTTTGCACTGCATCATGGATTTTACAGTCTTTACATATCTTAAAAATAATCTATTGCATGCTTCAAAATCTGTTTATGTACATATCTGTTGCCTTGAGATATGTGGAATGTAATGATGTTTATTGATTTTCTTGGGAGATAGTTTCGAGTGTACAGTATTCCAGTTGTTTATAAGGAAATACATAAAGTATTACAAGACTGTACAAACTGTACAAAGATACAGTACTCTCTGATGAAAGCAACAGAGCAGTGGAAACGTCTTCATATGAGTAAGTATGCAACAGATTGGCCAGGATAGTACAAAATCCATAACATTCAGAGAAAAACTGGGAATTGCAATAACCACAATGTTTATTTCAAATATATATTTAAAGAAGTCTGCTTGTTGTTGTACCTCTATTTATGGCACACAGTTACATTTTGCCTGAGTGTTTTGGAGCAAAACAGATTTGAGTTTTACAAAGGCCCACTAAGATCCAGTGCAGTTACTCCTCTGCATTTATTCTTGCATACTCCAGTGTTCCCTGATATATTAGATGCAGGTCAATGGATGTGTCTTTAATGTTTCAGGATCTAATTTGAACTTTCCCTGCAATTAGAGTGTTGAACGAAAATCATTTGTGAACAAAAATGTGCTTCATTGGGAATGTGTGGGAGGAATGATGCGCAGTAAAAGGTCCGTGAGATGAGATTTGAAGGCTGGGGGAGGACATTTTTCACCATTAAAGTTATTAACATATAGGAGATAAAAATGACTAACATTTTAATAGCAGAACAGAGATACTCTTGTTGAATCATTGACATAACATCAAGAGTGCTTAATGTTTAGCAGGCAGGTGAATGAAGACAGAGTTGTTTCTTGTATCTGCTGGAGCTAGTGGATCATAAAAAGCAGGTTCACATAGGCATATCGCTCCCTTGGTTTCTCATTGTTTAGTAGTTCAGCTTTTGCTGCCTTGCCCCTGAATGTTTGAACTGACAAGGGTTGGTTCACCATGTCTCTTTGCCAAACGTTAGGTAAATGAAGGTTATGATAGTCAGTTGGTGATAGATTGGACTGAGAGGCTTTCTTCACTTCCCACGTGTGAGATCTGAAACTAGTGTTGCAGTTTTTCTCGGGGGTGGGTGGGAAGGGACTGTGGGGGCTGCTCAGAGGTAACTTGTGGGAAGGTAGGTGGATGGAAGGAAGAAATATGTTCAGGTTAAAATGGAAACTGGAAAGGAACTTGGAGAACCTATAAAGGTCACTTTATACTTGAGATGGGTGTTATGAATCCAAGAACTAACTTATGAGGATCACTGAGCCAGCATGGTGTAGTGCAGGGGTGTCCAACCTTTCACCTTCCCTGGGCCACATTAGAAGATGAATATTTGGTTTGGGCCGCACATAAATTTGGTTTGGGCCGCATGGGGGGGCAGCCCTAGCAGTCCTCCGCAGCCCCGCTCCAAGCGTGCTTACCGGCAGCTGCGATCTCAGACAGCAGTGGCTGCCAGCTTCAACTCTGGTGGCTTTATGGGGCTGGGAGGGGGTCCTCCTATTGACAGGGATGGCACAATGCAGTCACGCAGCCCCCTCTCCCCTCCCCTCCAGCTCCTTCCTTCCTTCCCTCCCTCCCTGCCATTGTGACGTGCCCCGGCCGCAAGCACCGGCAGTGTAACTTGAAACTTTGGAATTTCTTTAAAAATAAAAAAAAATTGCACTGGGCCGCATTACGAGCCAACCTGGGCCACATTACGAGCCGACCTGGGCCTCATTACGAGCTGACCTGGGCCGCATTACGAGCCGACCTGGGCTGCATGCGGCCCACGGGCCGCAGGTTGGACAAGCCTGGTGTAGTGAATCATGTCAGATTTAAACACCTGAAACCTGGGATCAAATCCCCACTCAGATTTGGCAATTCTCATGGGGCTGGCAAAGGTAAACAACTCCTTGAACATCTTATATACTTCAAACCCCTACAAGAATTGTCATGAGCTGGATACAACTTGGTGGCACATAACACCCACGTGAAGATCACTGCTTCATTGGAAGAAGTACTGTATAATAATAATAATCTTAGACCTGCAGATCTGGAAAGTACCCTATGGATCATTGAGCCCAGCCCCTGTCAAAGAGGCACAGTAGGGAATCGAACTCCCGGCCTAAATCACTGAGCTATGCAGTAAAGTTATCTGTAGCTCCACTCAATATTAGATTTTGTGTTCAGTATAAAATTCTATCTTTTAAATTTAAAGTTCCTAGCTCTGTTGATTGCAAATGCCTGGTGTTATCGCAGAAGCCAGAGGAATAACTGAATAAGATTTGACCTAGCTGGGCGCTTACTATTGATTACCTTGAATATCTTCTAAATCATCTTTATAATGAACATATGCAGAAAAAAAATATGCAGTGGTAGAAGAAGTACAAATCTGTACAAATCACAGACTTCTAACATGCTTGGCAAAGACTCTGGTTTACCTTTGAACAGACTTCTTTTTTTTATTTATGCAGTTGGTTATGTACAATTTTGACAGGAGACATATTCCCACTGTAGGCTATTCAGGATTGGTGGGAGGGAAGGGAAAAAAAAATCCAGCCTTATGTTTTCTGGTGCACAATATTCCTTTGTTGAAGAAATTGCCGAATAAGTCACACCTGTTAGATTACCTACAATAGAAGCAAGGGAAGAAAAGGGAAACATGAACTCATACATCACATTTTCCTTATGCTCAGGTTTATAAATTAAATGAGAAACTAGAACTGGGGGGGGGGGAGGAAGAGTGGATTTTCACCTCCTCACTGTTGCAGTTTCCACAAAAGATAATATAGTAACTTCCTGGATGAACTTTTCACCTCCAACCTTGCTTCTGTACTATTGTGGATGTCTATATTGTTCTCCCTTTTGTGATGGAAGATTTATCTAAAACTCAGAATAATGGCGGTTGCACCAGCTCCTGCTTGGGCTGATGTTGCTTTGTCCTCCTCCTTAATCAAATACAGTAATTCCATTTCAGCAGTCAGATGTAAATGGAAAGTGTCAAGCACAAAGAGGTTTTATTAAAAGAGGGGAAGGGGAGCCAAAAAGCCCATTTCTTTCCCCATAATATGGAAATAGGGGAAAAGTCTAGGCATACTGCAAACTAAATTCTGTAAAATACCCAAAGAGTAAATTGTAAGTAAGGGGTGAACCCAATCCAGGATAAACAGCATTGTTGACATGCTTTCAGCCCTGCTAAATATTTTTGAGGATGAGGTATGTGATGCTAATGGTGACCTTACTCTTCCCAATATGAAGTAACATTTTTCTGCAGCAACAGCCTTTCCCATGAGCTGAGATCCATCACCCTGTCCCTTCATTTTTGATGAGGATTTACCATATTTATCCTTCAATAGGAAAGAATAAATTAATTCCCATTTAGGATCGGGTGGGGTGGGGGGAAGGGGAGATTTATGTTTCATTCCTATTCAGGATGGGAATAACTTGATATTTGTTTGTTTAAAAAATCAGAGTGTGAGAGAAAGCAAAGTTTACAGATGTATTCCTCTGGGCAGAATTGGCTATTTCTCACCCCACAATGGATAAGGCTGGATTTCACATCTTGTACATTCTGGGATGAAGAGTTAGCATCTGACTATGTTCGGTATCCACATTGCAATTCAAAGTTTGAACCAGATTTGTCATGCCCATGGAATTAAACAGTGGTTCTTAAGGCTTCAGACACCAGTCAGGAAGACTGTTTACACTCTGAAGGCCTTGACTAAAAGAAGACGCCCAGCCCCAGATCATGTCTGATTAACATCTGAGAAGCATCATAAACCAAAGAACAAATAATATGTGAGAAGCCAAGCCTGATGGGCTCCTTTTTTAAAGAAATGGCTGAATGGCAGCCACCCTTTTAATATCCAAAGTGCCCAGAAGCAAGTCTACTTTTGGAAATTTCTGGAAATTTGAATAATGTTTCCTCACTGCATAGCCCAGCTATTGCCTGAGATGCTCCCACTCAAGGTCTATGCCTTGTGTGAGGGTCATAATATCCCGACAAAGAATTTGCAGAGGATGCTGTAAGCCAGCTATTATCCTGGCAAACACCCTGCAGAGAATGAGATTTTTCTACCTTAACTTTATTTCATGGGACATCCCCATAGTCCTCTCTATTCACTTAAACTCTTTTACAACAACAATAACCTCTGAGTAATGCAGAGCTGGAACAGACCCTATGGATCATGAAGTATAGCCCTTTGAAGGAGACCCAATGGAGAATTAAACTCCCAACCTCTGGTTCTGCAGCCAGCTACCTAAGCCACTGAGCTCTCCAGCAATTCTTGATGACGTTCTCGTCCAAGCTTTTTTGTGCTCAGGAGTTCCCAGAATCAGAGAGTTCCCAAGTGTTCTCCCATCCAGTCACTGATCAGACCCTGGCTTGCACAGCTTTGTAGTCTGTTGTGCTTATCTTATGATGAAAAACTGGCAGTTCCAGAAAATGAAGTGAAAG